>NC_049203.1:63889334-64249334 GCF_013347855.1 Anguilla anguilla | reverse complement strand
TTCGCCTTGAGGGAGGCCCTGTCTGCCGTTTAGACGTTTAAAAAAAAAAACAAAAAAAAAACGCAGGGTTTTCCAGATACACTGGGGAACGAGTGTGAATCCCTGTTTCTTTTCAACGGCTGCCAAACACTGCGCACCGCACACTCTCTCTGAAGCTTCCCCCCCCCCCCACAGCTCAAATGACTCATTTACCCCCCGATGTCTAATTCCAAAAAAAGAGAGGAAACTTAAAAAGAACTACAAACAGCGCGGCGTGTAGCAGGCGACTCCTTAAAAGGCTGAGCCGGTTGAGTTAGCGTTCTTTAATAAGAGGGAGTGGGAGCGAGCGCAGGAGTGGGGGGGGGGGGGGGGAAATACGGTTAACACGACGAAAAGAGGAGAAAGAAGTGTGCCAGGCCAGAGAATATCAGCGTGTTAATCTTTCCAGAGACCCCCGGAGAGACGTTGCCCCCCCCCCCCCTCCCCCCCGAGCTACGCCGAAGATCGTCACTCACCGTCTGTCTCTTTGGACAGAGCTGGAGAACAAGCGCCACGGCCAGGGAAGATCTGTCCAAAATACAATACCAAGGAACGAGAGCCAGGCTGGGGAGGGGGGTGGGAGTGGCAAAATGCCCCATTCATGCTCCTTTGAAGAGGCTAAAACAGGCGGGGGAGAGGGGGGGGCTGCCAACCTGACCGTCCCCTCACAGCCAATCGTGTCTGAATTGGCCCAGGCGACAGCGCTATTTCAGGATAATAATCTGACCGGGGGGGGGGGGGGGGGGGGGGGGGGGGGTTAGCCATTGTCCAGCTGACATCCGCAGGACAGAGGGGCGGAGGCTCAGGTTGGCCTGGAGGAGACGCTGTGGGTCAGACACCATCAGGGCCCACAGGGGCTCCGCGTCACGGCCAAGCGGCCCCGACTAACGCGAGACTCAAAAACGGATCGCAGCGCGTACGCACGGCAGAGCCAGTGAGATCCGGCGCACAGAGAGGTCACTCCGGTTCGGCTACAGCTCTGCGTTCCTCTGCTTTAACCATCAGAACTGCGTCTGCACACACAACAGCACCTGCACCCTGCACGCTCTGGGGCGAAGGAAGAAGAGAGAGAGAGAGAGGGACGACACAGGTGATTCCGTCACTTCCTCGTTTCCGAAGGACGTAAAAATGTGATGCTGAGAAAGGATACGTTTTGTCATAAGATATCAAACTTTATTGGATTTCTTCGGCGCATATCCGCAGTGCAATCAGCAATATGCCTCGCTGCTTGTTTTTCTTCTTCGCAGGAACTTCTTCTGCATAAGTGATAGAAGCAGTACTCATTTTGAGAAAATACGCATTTCTCCTATGAACTACAACATATTCTTTATTGATGCAGTTCAATTAGAGGAACTGAGTGAGATACATGAATAATATGGGTATTTGAGACATGCGCGCGCACACACATTATGAATTTTCAATCGCTTTGTTCGTTTCACTATGCAAAGTTTCACTTTTTCACATGATCTTCTGTTGGAAGTGACTAATACACAAACACAGAATGCAGACACGCAGACAGGGTTCCCTCTGCTTAGGGATAATGGCTGACTCACACCGATCACATGACCACACCACACTAATGTCATCAATCTGTGTTTAAATTTAGATGTACTGTATAGTGAGTCTGTTTTACATGGTAAGTGGTAATGAGTTAAGGCTATTGCTATTCAAAGCCACGATTGAATATTATGAAAGATATATACATTTTCCAGTTGTTCTTACATGGAGCCATACATATTACATGAATAAAGTGTCATTTTCTAGTCTTGTTTATTTCATTTTATTTTTAAAGCCATCAAATGGGTAGAAAACCTGAAGTTTTAATGTAAATGTTCAATGTGAAACTAAAGATGTGGAGAGCATGCAGACATTCACATTTTATAAGCGTGATAGGTTTCTAATAATACACTGCTATGCATGCAATCTGATGTTTTTCACACAAAACGATGTACATGATTTTCACAGAACAGGCCAATAAAAGCGATTATGTGAGAGTAACTCAACGTGCATCTATGATGCTCTTAACTATCCTATGCCTTTTCAGTCTTAACAAATCACGCGAGCATTTTTTTTATTTTTTATAAATGGCTTCTTTTGCTACCATTCTATCTTTACTTGATCTCCTTACTGCAGGGACATTTGCCAATTTCCAACCAATTACAGCATATCCCGAACCATCTTTTTTCGATTTACTTCCATCAATTTCATTTGCTTTGATAAATCGCTCGAGACCATTTCCCGTATGTGAGTCAGTCGCTAAAAGGAGCCAATGTTAGCCTGCTCGGGCTAATCCACGAAGATTAACGCCAGCACTGTGGACTGAGAAACGCCCGCGATGATTTTCCCAATTCAATGTGCCGCCTGTCCAAACGCTCACCTCTGTGCAGCTGTTAGAGGTGCAGCTCTATAATTGGCTGAGTGGGCAGCAGACAGTCTCACTTTTGCCAAACCTCTCCCTAGGCTGAGAGCTGCACACAGCCCCTTTCCCTTCTGAGCGATCGTCAAGGCAACACCACAGACACCTTGAAGAAAAAAGTCTCCACGCATAGTCTTTACACAATCCCTTCACCCGATCAATCCATTCAGGCAAATGAGTTTGTCTGCTGTCTCTTTGATTAAATCCAAAAAAAAGCCAAAAAATAAATGAATAAAAGCCAAAAAATAAATAAATAAAAGCAAAAAAAAAAAGGGCTACAAGGCTGAGCAGAGTGTGAAGGCGAAGCCATGAATGACTGTACAAATTGTCACTGGATCCTTCCCTTTGGTTTCTGTGGGAAACCGAAACAATCGATGAACATTTCATCAACGGCACGCGACAAATGAAGGCAGTACGTCCACCTGAAGCTCCTCCTATGTTAAATAACGAGGTAGAAAGTGGGGTAGGGTGGTGGGTGGGGGGGACGGGGGGGTGGGGGGTGGGGGGGTGGTAGTGGGGGGGGTTGTTCGGAGCCTTCGGGGGAGGAGCACGCATTCAGTGCCGCGTGAACCTGGCCTGTCGACGGTAACTAGCAGGCCGGGCCAGTGATGGAGGAGAACTTCCCCGGTGGAGACCTTGAGAAAGGCTCATCTAATTCCTTTCCATCCCGCTTGCTTTAATTACAGTGGCGGGACCCGTCTCCGTGTCGGGGGGGGGGGGAGGGGGGGGGGTACGAGGGGCCCTTTCTCCTTTCACCCAAGGCTCGGTAATTACGGGCGACAGCTGCAGCCCTCGCCCGCGTATTCCTGCAACGGTATCGTCCGTCATTATTAGGATTTAGGTTCGCGGTTCTACGCGCGCACGCGTCGCGGGAAGGTCAGGCGCATGAATCACGTCAAGGTTCCCTCGTCACTTCCCCCTGCCAAGTTCACGCCGCTCGTTTGTCGACGAATGAAACGACGCGGATCAGCAAACTTTTTATCTTTGTTTCGGGAGAGGCAGACCCACAACTGTGCCATGTGTCATACGGTAATGCACGACAGCACAGCACCAGGTAACTCTTCACTCCAAACGTTGATCGAAACTCAATATTTCCCACTGCCTGTTTTTACAGATCGATATTATGGACTGCGAATATGTTAGTATAATGCTAGGTAATGCCCTTATAGATCATTTTTTTGGCACCGCACGAACCCAGTGATATAAGATATTGCGACTAAATCGCCGTCAGGCTGTGCAGTATACGTGCATTGGTACCGGTGAAGCGCATTTCTCTTAAGGGCAACTGTCATCCTGCTCTTAAGGATAATTGCTAAGCACTCTGCGTGCACTGAAAGAACTGCTGTTGCACCGCATGCTTGCAAGTCTGCGCCCCAGCTCACTGCTAACAGCCATTTACTACGAACCTATGCCTTTTTTTCCCGTTTGCCCCTGTCGTACGCATAATGTAGCCTACTTTCCGCAATAGCTCGTCGGAAGGATAAGGGTGACTTCATAAATAAATAACGAACAAATAAATAGAAACCTTTAACTATTAAACAGATCTTATTGCAGTATCTAAATATAAAGAATTATGGGTTATGGATTTATGGTAGCTTCTAGGAAACTGAGTTATGCTACAGTCTACGGTATTACATTCAGTTTTACAGTGCGGCTGCTTGCCGTTGCAAAGATACGGTTACCATTCAGATTTATATCAAACGGTGCTCTAGCCTTGCAATGGCAAGCCGTTGCACCGTTGGACGAAAAGATATTCAAGAGTTGCCAAGTAGCCATACTTTATTATAGTTTATTTGCTTAGCAGACACCATTATCAAGGGAGCCTTGCAGTACACAGCATAACCCCACATTACCCATCCGTATGGCTCCTGTACATATTTATTGAAGCAATACGGGCTAAGTACCTAACTCAGGGGTACAATAGCAAATCATGACCTGGGAGCAGGTCCAGCCATCTATGAATTACAGGCTCTGCAGACCCCTGTGCCACAAACTGATTAACAAAGTCAATGTGATTATGAACAATAAAAACACTGTTTGCATTATCACAGATTTAGCTTTGAGTGTCAAGGTAACAAGCAGGTGCTGTAAAAAGGTAATAATGACTGCATTTTTTTCTTTTTCTTATTATATTGAAATGGCTGTCTGCAAGGCCATGAAAGCATTGTGAGGAATCAGTTTATCTGTGAAGTCAAAAGAATTAACAAAAAACTGCGCAAAGCATGAAAATATGACAACACAAAGGGTAATAACAACCCATACCACAACCCTTACAATAACAACAGACTCTGAATAGATCAGACCTCAGGGTTTTACAACACATTCATCATATCACTTTACTATATATTTTTTTTATCAGTGCAATAGTGTCATACACCGTAACAGTGCATAGGACATTTGTAATGACAAAGTAATTTAACCACACCACACTCCACACACTTAAATGCATTCTGTTACAATACTGCAGAATCAATTTTTTAAAATATTAAATGGTTTCCCTAAATTAATTTGACTCATTCAATTGGAACTGATTATTTAATGATTAATGATACTCTCATCCCCCACCAAACCAACTGTTTTCTTTGAGTTTAATTTCTGACATGGCTAAGTAAATACCCAGAATGCAATGCCTGGTGCCCATACAGTGCCCCAGAGTGAGTTATTGTACAGTTATCTGTTGTCAGAAATCGAATCAAAACAATCTAGTCAATTCCACAGGATCACAACGACATAATTTGTTTATACAGAAATGTCATTAATGTTTCATTGATGGAGCACTGTTTTTGTTTCTCTTTAGTTATCTTTATAAGGCCGGCTTAAATCGACATTACCACAGTCTCACAGACAAATCAAAATGTTATTGAAATTTTTAGCAACTGCCGTTTGTGGAGTTTACAAGCCGCATTGATTAACTACAGTATAGACAGAAATTCATGCTTATCTAGGACACTGAAGCCTGGAAGCCTGAAGAAGACTGGTTGAGACCAGTTAGGCTTTATAGATAAAGTATAGCTAGTTCTGGCCTTCAAATTTGTGTGATTAGACAGGGGGAAATCCTTTTCCACAATTTCCTTTCAGGGGCACGAAATCTGTCAAAACCCAAAGCATTTATCTTTGCACCTACAATTAGCCACAGACGAGCATTTCGATACAGATACTGCATTTCCAGCCCTAAGTACACAGGAAGTGACTACAAATCCCAAAGATGTCTTCTGAAATATATTAAAAAAGCCTGTTAATAGTGTAATAATGAAAGCTGCCATTTAAGAACTGGAAATTATAGACATTACAGGACATTATGTTTCAATCTACTGGAATTAGTCCTCAAGAAAATAATTGATTTTGGTTCAAGGCTGAAGTTCTCTCGAAGCTTTCTGGTCGTGGATTATATTCAACATGGTGCCTTTGAGCACCATCAAATGACACCCTAATGTGAACAACCTGATCAATTTATTGACCTACTAATGCCAAAATATTATAAAAATAAAAAGTGATATTATAGCAAATTATGCTGACAGTATTTATGGAAAAAATATATCTGTAAGAAATATATGTTTTTTGGAAATCTACACACACAAGTTGTAGTCAACAACGGCAGTTTTCTTGTCAGCACAAACAAGAAAATATATGTCCTAATGTGCCTTCATAAATATGCAAAACCTTGCCTGCATGTCCAGTTAATGTTTTTCCATTTACAGTTTGGAAGGTACCCAAATGCAACACCCCCCCCCCCCCCCCCACTGAAACTCTACAGCAGCAAGCTATCACTACAAACAATTCATTAACATTATGGGCAAAAGGAACTAGAACACACTCACTGAGCATTAAGGAGACAGAGCTTTAAGGACTTTGGTGGATGTTTTTATTAGCTGCGTGTGTAAACAGAGTTCCAATGAGACTGCTGTCATCAAATTGCACTTAACAAGTACCTCCCAAGTACCATTACAGCCGAATTGCCCACATTACTAAACCCTTCAAGAATACCTGTCGTGCGTTTGAAAAATTCCTTATCATTACGATTGTGTTTTAAAACAGCACGAAATTGCCAACGAAGAGCATGCCCTATAAACAAAAACCATTTAGCTTTCCCTGTCAACAATACGCATTGTGAAAAATGCACAGTGGTATCATAACAGTGATACCCCCTCTTAATCACCATAGGAACCACAATCATGAGCGGCCCTCCGCAGTCACATAAGGGAAGGTCTGTTTTCCACACTGCAGTCCACACAGGTGCATCTCTCACTGCTGATAGCCAGTAACCCGTAGGTGCCTGGCGTGTCGCTAGAAGGAACTCAAGTAACCCAGACCTGGGGCAATCTTAACCTATCCTACCCAGGCGAGATGAAGCAGCTGTGGTAAAAAGCCAGCATCGCTACGGAGTCCGTTAACACAGCTGGAAAACGACAAGCAAGCAATATCCAGGCTATTGGATTTGACATGTGGTCAGATTGAGATGCTCAAGAAGACGGTACGCTGGGGACACTTTTGATGGAGGGCAATCATTTCCTCTGGAAGGGGCGATCGGGCCCCGTGTTGGAGGATATTGCGCATGCCGGTTTTTTTTTTTCCATGTAATGGTTATACATCTTCCAAGTGGCTCGGGCTGGTCCCTAAAGCCCTCTACTCATCAAGATGATGGCCACAGACTAGTGCTAATGGGCGACGCTTATAACTAATTAGCATTCCCTGCAGTCGAGCGCAAGCCAAAACACATTGCACCAATGGTCCTTTCCAGAATTCACTCTCCGAGCCTGTGCCGAACAAAACACACATTCTGGTAGGCAGAGAAGCAACCTTCTTTCCCTCAACTTTGCAACTCAAGGGTTGAGGGGGGGGGGCAAAGTTCAAAGGTCGAACGTAGGCCATATTTCACGCAATACATGCAGATAGGAAAGAGAAAGTGGCAGTGGTGTTTTATTATTGATCTAGAATCGGTTTCAACTTAAAAATTTTAAATACAGCTTTTCATGAAAAGGGTCTCATAGGCATGTGTTTGGCATACACGTATGTGCACACATCCATTGCTTTAGCCCAGTTTATCTTTGCCTCAGCTCTGTTTTTTAAAGATGAATACCGAACACATTGCTTGTATCATTAGCGTCCGCCAGTATTTGCTTCACGCAGAGGTTCAAATTATCCTCAAGTGGTTACATCGTCCAGCTCTGTGATTGGCTGTTGAGTGGTGAGTGTTTTGAAGGGTCCTTGCAGACACGTGACCAAGATTGCACATATTGCAGGGACGCCGGCACACTTAATCCGTCCATAACTGATTAGCGTCGCACACCTGGCGGATTTTCTGAGGCACCAGTCCCATCGCCTACACTCGGCTCCTATTAATAGTCCACAGCCGCGTACACGAAGGAACGGAGACAAACCTGCAGTAAAATGTGCAGGATGCATTCACCAGTCAGAACCCTGCTGGCCGTGGAGGAGCTGGCACTGCTTTCACCGGTTTAAAAACCAACTGTTTTTAAAAATGATAAAAATAAAATTCTAATAATTAAAAAATAGTTAACTTGTTGCCAAGAGACAAAAATGAGATCAGCGAACCTGCTTTTTTAGCATGACCTGATCTTGCCTTTGTTGCTGTTCCATAAAACTCGCGTTTAACATTCAGTTCCACCTGACTCCCTGCTTAAACTTAGAACCATGAATGAGTATTTTTTTAAGCATGCTTGACAAACTCCACAACAGGGAAGCACAAATTGCATTATTGATACAATCTTAATGTGCGTTTGCTGGACCACAAATATGACTGTGCGATTATACAACCTCAATATTCTGCCCAATCAGATTTGTCACAATTAGCCGCAAATATCGATCCCTGAATGGGCGAATTCATCATTATGATGAAGCTTAGCATCGCCTTCCTTTCCTTTCCCTGAGAAATTACAGATGGAAGGCCTAATTGCTTATTTCACAGTCTTTAAAGGTGCGATCAAGGAGGGGAACAGATGGAAAAATGTTGGATTACAATAAGGTTCCAGATTTTCTTTTTTATTATTATTATTATTTTCAGCCACGATTTGCAAATAACGTGTTACGAGCCACCGCCCTCCTGAGGGACACGGACCGAGGGGAACTGGACTGGGCTGAATCGCACGCAGGAAAAAAAACAAATAGCCCGCCCACCCCCGGATCCTCCGGAGAGCTTCGCGGACCTCTTGCAAAGGAGCTACGCTTATTAGCTTGTTTGTCTCGGCCCGATGGGTGAGGTGCTGACGGATGCCACAGTGGGGGCCCCATTCCACGGCCAAATGGGTGTCGAGATCCCGGAATAGCCAAGAGGCGCTTTAGCGGGGGGGGGGGGGAACGAAAAAGAAAAAAAAACAAAAACAGGGATAAGCCATTGGCATCGACCTCCGGGGAAAGCGTTCACTGTTGGCTGCGCTGTGTAATGCTGCCCATTTCCCGGCAGTTTGGAGTAAATAGGCTGGACCGCAATGGCGCGCATGTAAAATCCATTCTCGGAGAGGGGCTCAGTTGTTCCAGGCGAGTGACTTCCAATTGGAATATGATTACAGTGCACATGCCCCTCCCCCTTCCCCCAAACACCCCAGCCCCCCTATCTGGGGTGGGAATGGTGAGTTAGCGCCTGTGCTGGTGTCATAGCTTTTTCTCTCCAGACAGCGGGAAGATGAGATGAGAGGTCTGTGTAGATTTGTTTCCCCCCCCCCCATCAACCCGCTTCAGTTGTGGGGAAGGGTTCCCCAATGCGCTCCTTTCTCGGCTAGTTTCACCACAACGGTGTCTTTGTCGCCTGTGTGTATCCTCACCCACCTCCTCTCAGCATAACCGCAAAAGGCCTGCGGTTTGAACTCAACGCCACACAATACGGCTCAGAATGTACGCAGCTCTGTGAAATTATGAAGGGTTTTGGTTTTATTGCCTCATCTACGCCGCGTATTAATCACAGGCTATAAAGACAAACTGACCTGACGTCAGGGTTGACCCTATCACACAGCCTCAGCCGCGTGAACTGTCTCCTCTCGTTGATGTACACGTATGTGTAATTACTTCTGACAGTGAAACACGCAGAGACAAACGTACATGCACATATACACACACACACGCACACACACACACGTGCATGCAAGCACACGCACACACGAAAACACACAAACACACAGAATGAACTAAAACACATGCAGAAACCTTGGAATATACGCACACTAACGATTGTGTTGTATGAACGGTATGTACAATGATATTAATTAGGTACACCAATGAAGGTTATAGGAGATCCCACATTATATTGACCTCTTTTCCATTACTGGTCGGGTACGGTAACAAGCCATCCTTCAAAATCAGCTCCAAGAAGAGCGGAACAAAAATAACACGATAATTATCCACACAACATTGATATAATAATGATGGGCCCAGAAAAATGATTTCAACACAAATTAAATCCCGCTCTATACAAACCTAATTTAGTCTATTGCTTTTATTGCTGCCTATCTTCAGTTTAGTATGCTGGTATTTATTTCTTTAAAAAAAAATAATAATAAAATAAATAAATCCAGCAGCTTTACATTTCTGCAAATATATCCCAGCGGAATACATCCATATTGCCACGGTGTTGGCGGGTAGTTATACCCACAGCCGCAATTATAGGGAGCCCAGCTTATATAAAATCAGGTTTATTTCCATCCCCGCTGATTTTTATGTGACCTTTAAAAGAGGCAGAGAAAGAGAGGAATTAATGAAGTATATCCTATGACAATTTGGGGGACCTGCCGACGTCTGAGACGGACAGTGCAATTTTAACACTAATACGTGCTGTCTGTTTGTGTGCAATCAAACATATTTCTCCTGGCATTTACGCAGCTTTTTTTCCCTAGCTCCTAAGCCCAGTGGTGACTCTGGTGGTAAAAAAATAAATAAAATAAAAATAACTTGTGCTGATTTTGGCCTACTCCTTCGTGTTTCTCTGAAAGGCTAAACTAGATCTCCTTCTGCACAGCAGCTGAGGGGTTTGAAAATCTGCACGTGTTTAATTTTTGGCTGGACCACAACAGCAGGGGCCAGCCCTACAAACGCTAATGTCTGTGACTGAGTGAGTTACTGAGTGAGTGAGTGAGTGATGAAGTTACACCATTGGTCAGCCAGATCACGTGTGTTAGGTCCAGCCATATGCTAGGTTTTAACCTGGTCTTGTTAACATCACTTTTGGTCCTGTGAAATTAAGTTCAGGTTTATTTATATTTTCAACAGTCTTTAGCTACTCATAATGTCATGTTATTGCGTTTTATTTTTTAAACGATTACCTAAGTCTTAGACGGTTGCAATTATTTTTCATGTTCCGGCCTCATTTTGAAACAATTAACAAGGAGGAGGCGGAAACGAAGACCAATCTAAGCAATGTTGCTAAACTGTCATCACAAATCACTGAACATTCACTGAATCTGCGACGCTTTACGCTCCTTATTTTAGCAAACAGAGAGAGAGAGAAAAACAGAGAGAGACGTTGAGGCAGACAGTCACTGATTCGGAAGACCCTGCCATATTGACAACATGAAAAACCGTGACTCTGGTGGCACCCAACAAATTAAGAGAAAAAATTGTTCCAGTGGCGATAACAGGGAACAAAAATACCAATTTTAATTAACTTTTTCCATCGATTGTGTGGCTCCCTTTGAATGCAAATATGTTTTGTGGGGCCAAGACAGACCGTCGCCCCTGTGCTGTTGAGGGCTACAGACAGAGGAACCTCCCACCGCAGCTGGTTCAATATCCCACTGAACGCCACGGCGCTGGATGTAATTATCACACTGGAGAGATGCAGTCCGACAGCCCTGTTAATTGGCCAGCCTGGCCCGTACCTCAGGGACTTAAAAACTCAATCCTCATACACACGCGAGCAACGTAGCATTAGCTTCCGCGCGCCAGAGCAGCTGCGGTCAACGTCCGCGGGATTTCCTTCGGTTCCTCCCGACGAAAAGAGGCCTGGCAGCGAATCGCTAAAATTAGGAACAGGTTTAAGGCGCTGAAAATCTCCTTAGAAACAGACCGTAATCCAGAGCCGCAGAGCAGTTCCGCAGCGCTAACGTGCGCGCTCTCACATGAGCGCGCTCGCCTTTTCTTGAGCTGATCTGGGCGTCGTCATGCACGGAGTGTGCATGGGGGTTTAAAATGGGTGCGGCACTTTGTGGCAAAGCTAGTGTGCATAAACAGCTCCCAGCCTGCCAGCTAGGCTGCACTCTCCGTGAACCTGGACCGTCTTCTGCTGCATAACCGAACGTGACCGCAAGGGACCGTACCCGAGTCTCCGCACGCACCATAAAAGGGCGTGCGGCCTCAATCACAGCCCGGATCGACAATCGCGATTAAACATTTAGAATAACTGTGCACAAACGCACGCATAACACGGAACGGTGTGTCGCGCGGTCAACCAGACGCAGAACCGTTTTGTCTGCGGTGACGGTGAGACAGAGCGAAGCTCAAAAAAAAAAGCAAGATCCTGGGCCTTGCATGTGACACAGTAACCCAGCGTGCTATACTGTCGCTAGATCCGCATTTACCAAAAGTGCACATAATCACTACTAAATCTGTCCCTGAGCAAACGTTCATAATGGTAAATTTATCAAACCTGCGTACAGACATTTCTATGCAGTAAATGTTAATGAATCCCAACGGTTCCAGAGTAAAGTGCACAGGCATCAGTGTTGAATTTTGCATAGAAACTGTCTCTAATTACCCATATATGGGGTAAATATAGAACATATGCCTTCAGTAGTGATGTGCTCTCATGAGAAAAGCAGTATGAAATACTAAGCCCCAGCAATGAAAACAAAAGAGTAGCATTTCTCCTGAATATGATAATGGCGTTGAAAGTTGGTGTCTCAGAAAGGGCTTTGTTTATTGATACTGGTTAAAATGACAGGACATATTAAAACCACCGCTACAGCGCCTACACGCTTTCACTTTGGCTTCATCAAGGGAATGTAGTTATGAAAGGAAATGGAAGCTGAAATAAAGAAACACAAATCCCTCTCAACAGGAGGAGGAGGAGAACACGGCGATCTGTGCAACCGGTTGTCAAACCACGGTTTCAAACTGACGT
Source organism: Anguilla anguilla (assembly GCF_013347855.1). NCBI lineage: Eukaryota > Metazoa > Chordata > Actinopteri > Anguilliformes > Anguillidae > Anguilla > Anguilla anguilla. The sequence continues at coordinate 64,236,834 of NC_049203.1, read as the reverse complement.
GCTGTTCCCTGACTTTTCTCCAGCACACTTAATGCAAGTCCGTTATCTATTGCAATGTATAGCTGCAATAGGGTAATGCAGTATCTAGCGTATCTCAATCGGACATATTCAATAGCATTATGCTAAACGAACCATAGCACAGTTAGCTTCGACCCCGCAAAAAATGGGATCAAGATTAAGAAATGTTCTGTTCGTTCTCGCGTAAGCAATACATAACATATTGACACGTAATTATTTTAAAGAATAACATTCAAAGGAGCATGTTTCTGCTACGAGAGAAGCCAAGAAGAAACATACTTTAAACACCCTAGTGCCTGTGCATTCACTGTTATTCATTATTGAAATGTGTGTATGAACAGGATAAAACAGGGTTTCAGCTGGCACACAAAAAACGAACAGCATTGAAAATGCAGTTTGCCGAAGAAAATTCAATTCATGTCCCAAAACAGCTGACCTCACATGACATTCATGAAGCAACTGCCAAGCGATAAAGTTTCCCTACTACTGCCCGGCAGTGACTTTACTCAACCACGAGGAAATGCTCTCAAGCGTTGCTGGTCTGGGTTTCGAGATCCCATCATTATTTTCATGTAAATGCACACACTGCTTATGAAATTTGTGCATATTGCACAAAAGCAGACCCTTATCCGGAAGATCTACAGTCAACAGGGTCTGTTTTTTTTTTTCCTCCTTTCAACCAACAGCTTTGGTATCCGTGGGGACCGGGGAGATAAGGATCCCCTAAACGGATCAATGGTTCTGTTTTAATTATTACGAGTAGGAAGGAAGACAAAGTAATCTGTGGCTTTTCCAGCAGACGCCACTGTGGTAGCAGCTGTATGGGTAATGGGTATGCGTTTGAAAAAAGTGGGCTCGTCAATGGGTATTACCTTTTTCCAAATTCAATGGCTATCGCCTTCTCCCAAATTTCCTGTCGTGTTTTCTGCTTCACCTGAATGGTCCTGCTGGCTGGAACGCAGGGACTTCCCTTCCACCCGCCCACCCTGTGTTTGTGAAGCCAAGGTGGGGTAGTCCGGTTAGTGAAGGGGGGGGGGGGGAAAGCCATACCAATATACTCTCTTTTTGCACCAACCACAATAGACGATTCCAGAAGGCAAGCAGACGGGGGGTTGGGGAGCTGTTTCCACGGGCACCGGTACGCTAGCGACAGAAACCCGGCAACCTCAGAAGAGAACGCCATGCCGTTTCCAGGGCCTGGTTCAGGTGGCTGGGATTCCGGCCGTTTATCGTTTGAAATAGTGTCGGCAGTTACATTCAGAGAGTTCCAGAGTTCCACAGAGTTTAAATAGCCTAGACAAAAATACTCCTGAGGGACTTAATTCCTTCACAGTGATTTCTCTTCTTCTCGCCGTGTAGGTTTCGGGATGGCTCCTCTGTGCTTTTGGTTAACTCCTCACATCCTTCCCCCCTCCCCCCCCCACTGTAAGGTAAATCATTTTACGAAGTCTGGAGCAACACGTTCATGGAGAAACAAAGATTGCCTGCTGTTTGCTACCAAACAGCGCTAGGCATGGTCTAGAATAAGCAAGCAGTGCTGCCCATGCACTGGGGGCACACTTCACCACCTTCTTAATCAAAGCCTCGATCAAATCTTCTTCTTCCTTATTCTATTACCTGAGGAAATGGATTGCAAACTGTTTTTTTTTGTGAAAAGCAAACAGCAACTTAACCACCACATTTGACCCCCTTAAACCGTGTCTGGTCACAGGTGGAACGAGTAAAGCTGAACGTCCGTTAGACCAAGCCCGAAGACCTCCCACCTGCCCCTCTTCTCACTCCAAGTCTGCAGATGTTGAACTCGGCGACAGACACTTCAAGAGCAAACTAAGCCTTTGGTAAGCCACAAAAAAGACAGAAAAGCAGCACCGACATCTGCTAATGTTTTGACAGCTGATCAACTCCTGTTGTTTTCTATATTTATTTTAAAAACAACAAACAGAAGAAAAGACTGTCTTGGCAACCTCCCTGGTTTGTATTATCCTTCTCAAAAGACACACAAGGAGCTTGGAGAGATTAACACGGATTACATTTGCCTGATTCCACGTTTTTTTCTGAATGAAGGATTGTTTTCAGGCGGACGGTGACGAGGCGATGGGTTGCCCTACAGGTCAAAGCACATTGGACGAAGAACTAAAGCAGCAGGGTGAACAGAGGGATCTTTGCACACAGAGAGGGGCCGAATGGCACTTCAGGTTAATTCTGTATCTTCCAGCAAAGCTCTAAAAGCCGCACGTCTGTTACCCAGAGTGCTTTGCTGCAGGCACTTTGCTTCTGCGGTAGTCATTGCACTTCATCGCATCCGAGAAGTTGTCTCAAATTTCTGCACATGCACAGAGTAGGTAAGACTCTGATGGCGATGGGATTTCCCCATCAGGATAATGATGACAGATAATTCAGCCCTGGAAGCCCTTTTTACCCACACTGGAACGTATAAATCAGCATTTAAAAAAAAGTTCCTGGAATGCCCACTACGCTCTTAGAAAAAGTGGTACTTTTTAAATTAGGCAAATCAACGGGCACCTAAATAGATTGTTCAACACGTGTTTCAGTTTGTTCATTTTTCCTTAAACTTTTAGTGGCCATGTGTCCACACTTTCACCAGTTAGGAGCCTGTCAGTTCAACTCAGCCTTTAATTTGATCAGTTAAATAATTTTATTCCGTTTATTTTTAAACAATTAAAGTTAAAACTCCTAATAGTGTAAGGAGAGTTATACAGCTGTTTGAAATACACACACAAAGTGGCATGACCACACAAACTACTATCAGCATTAATGGAAAATCTTATTTTATAGCGCACATTAACTTTCTGCTTTTTGTTATGGGCACTTATAAATCATTACCGCTTAATGCGACTACAACAAGATTCTGTGTATCCTGAGATAAGTATGAGAAATGATCATTTCCTGGTAGCGAATTAAAACGGCTGGGTAAAAAAAAAAAAATAGCGAGAGATAAATTGTCGGTGGGACTGTGATATGAAGTGCTATCTGAACGACTAAACGTAGAAACCGAGAAATATTGTCTCCTTGGAGCGCTCGCACAAAGCTAATTAATCACAGGCAGTGCGGTGAACGGGCTCGTTGAGGAGTCGGGAGAGGTGGTTTACCCGCACGCTCCTCTCCTGTGTTTCGGCACGGAGCCCGAACGCAGTACAGCACCTCCTGGCTACGCGGTCTTGTTTTCTTGAGTTCTCGTCTTCAACCCGACGGGGTGCCGATGTCACACCCTATTAGCATGAAGCAAAAAAAAAAAAAAAAGCTTTCCTGGAAGTTCAACCCACGTTCAGAAAACAGTCTTGATACTACACTACATTACTCCACCGTACATTACCACACTGTTACACTACACTAATACTCTGTATTTAGCAGAACATGGTACAGAATGTTTAAATGAAAAGGTAACCTGGAGAACAAAATCTATGCAAATAACAACAACAATGATGATGATAATTATAATAATGTGCCTGTGTAAATATACTTTTGTAAACTTTCTGGAAAATTTTTTTTATCACATGCTAGGAAAAAGTTTGAAGCCTTTTTATGAATTCTGAAACCTTTTCCAACCCTAGGCTTTAACTCCATTTCCCCATAACATGTTTTGGTCCCCGAGTCTTACCATTAAATTTGATCGACATAATTAGTGTTGAAATAAACACTGAACTTCTACAGTTTGCTGTTATCTATTATTTACGCATTATCACTGTTTATTAATTTTTTTTCTGCTGAGGTAAGAGAAGTGCAATGCCTGGCAAGACTTACTTGGAAATTACAGAAGTCTGAGAGGAGGTAATAAGTTGCGATTTATTTATTTATTTATTATAACTCTGCTCATTGCATATTGAATTCATCAGATGTGTTTTTTTTTTTTTTTTTTGCCTTGGAGGCCAAAATATTACCACTGGCATGGGATGAAAACATATTCTGCAAGTCAGTGAGTAAGCCTGATTTGTGAAAGAGTTATTCAATTTTCCCTCCTTTTTTCGACCCAGGAGAGGTCAGTGAGATTCTCATCTTTTTTTTTTTTTTTTTTCTCTTTTTCTTTCAAGGACACCCCGGTAATTACATGGTGGATCTTGTAATTTAAAATGAGCTGATGCCTTATCGGTTTCCAAATGAATTCTGAGGACTGTGTCATTAGCACTCTGTAATTTTTTTTTTTTTTTTTGGGGGGTGGCAGAGGGGGTCGATGGCATTTACTTCAAATGTGTGGTTTCATAATACAGTTTTATATGCAATTATAAGAGTTTCTTCCTCGAAATACAATCCCATTACCCCTGTAGAAGCAAAGCTTTCAGCTTATTTTCCATCTATGATCTTTCCAAATAAATTTGTCACCGTAAAATGGATTGCAACTCGTGGTCTAACTCCCCATCTGTCCTATTCCAGTCCTACATGCAGATATACAGATCATTGTAGCATCACTCTATAATCGTGGCCACGATCATGTAACATCCTTACATTACATTACAGGCATTTACAGGCTCCCATCCAGAGCGACCCACACAACTTTATACACAGCATTCACACTGTATCCAATTATACAGCTGGATGTATACTGAAGCAATGCCGGTAGAGAACCTCGCTCAAGGGTACAACGGCAGTGTCCTAGCGGGGAATGGAACCTGCGACCTTTAGGTTCCAAGACCAACTCCTTACCCATTACACCGCACTGCCGCCCATTCCCCCAGCCGCTGTGACGTACTGTACAGTGCGTCGCCTGACGTGATTCGAACAGGCAAGTGTTAAAGCGGACACTTACGAGGACGCCGGGGGGCTCCGGGTTTGAAGGTCACCGCGGGGGTAAAGCGCGTCTCTACTTTTTTTTACAGACGGGCGCGCGCGTGTGGCCTTCAGACTCTCGGCTCAGAGGTGGCGTTGCGCAAAAAAAACAAAAAAAAACAAGTGAATGCCACTCAGGCACGGGGCCCTCGCGGCGCAAGCAGAGCGGTTTCAACTCTCAGCAAGGCTCCACTGTTCTCTCCGAGCCCCGGAGGACGGACACAGTACCAGCAGAGCCTTCCCTGCGTCGTTCACTCAGTCCTCCAGAAACAGGGATGCAATATCAGCAGAGACTCCCTGTGCCGTTCAGTCCTCCAGAAACAGGGACGCAATATCAGCAGAGACTCCCTGTGTCGTCTATTCAGACTCCAGAAACAGGGACCCAGCCAACCAATGGCGATGAGCGAGGCAAGTCCCCTCCCCTCCCTCCTGTTTGTTGTAAAGTACTTTAAAAAAAAATGTTTGTTTTTTTTGTGAGCAAACATTTTTTTTATAGTACACAGAGATATTATTCATTATTAAGCGGTAACTCCTAAATATGAAAGTGCTATATTACACATTATACAAATTGATTACTGATATTTTTCATCTCTTTTTGTGAGCGTTGGCAAAACGAATGGCTCAGCTTAGTAAAGGAAGCGAAGAGGAAGAAAGGACATTAACCTCAGTTTATCGAACCTGATTTGAGTCTTTGTGCGTCGACACAGCCGGAGATGGGAGCAATAAGCATCCAAGCCGTCACTGCCCAGCTAAAGAATACATCCTCATGCTCCACTGCCACTTTAATCCAATCTAGCTTTCAACAGTCAACCAGAGAAGCCGGAGAAAAAACACACTTGTTTTCTAAACTCTCAGAGGACGCTCAATTTCCCCGTATGGGTTCAAAACCAAACATCTGCAAAGCTTTCTTTGCTTTCGAAACAGTTTGAAGGAAAGATCAGCCCAATATTGGAGGAAAGTAAAAAAAAAAAAAAAAAAAAAAAAAAAAAAAAGAGCAAAATCAACCCAGTCAATGACTGATTTCAGACCGCAGTCTAATGGATTATGTTTATGCAAATGCTATACCGCCTTATCAAACTGTGGCTTATCTGTCCTTGATTTATATGCAGATTGGGAGGTTCCCGTGGAAACAGAATTTTGGAACATCTGGGAGCACAAATGAAATTCCTATAGAGTATTCTTTGTGATGCTACCACTGAGTATGCCCCTGTCGACCCCTCAGGTAATGGGTGGTATTCTGCTGTTTTTTTAAAAATATTTGAGCCATGTATGGTATAGGGATTGTACCCAGATAGAAAAGCATTATTTGGATGTGCACAAATGTTCATCCCCATGAACATGACAGCTCACAGAATATTTACAGCGGTGTCTGGATTCATTACATGCGTTTTGCGCTCGCTCAGTGGCCAGTCTTTGCAGATGCACAGACCCCCTGTGCCACGCAGAGAATACATTCTGAATGTGATTCATTCGGCGATCTGTTTGCCTCGCGTTCACAGCCAATAGGAGAGGAGAGGGCACGCTTATTTGGAAGGGCTGCTTCCACAGCTTCCAGCAAGGCAGTTTTTTTTTTTTTTTTTTTTAGATCTGCAGACAGCGAATCAGAATACGGGGAATGCACAGACCTGAATGGCTGCTGCCGGTGCTGTTTTTATTTTTTTTACACGGTGAGACATTCTTGCTTGTGCTTTTTGAAAATTATACCGATGCAGAATGTATATGGTCATGTCAGACATCCATCCTTTGTGTTTAGAAAGTACATAGTGTACGTCAAAATGACATGTTATTATTTTCCTGTTTGTAAAATGAAAGTAAAAAATATATTGGCGCTTGAGAAACATTCCAAATTCAAAAGTGTACAAAGTTTTCAAAGTTAGTCGGGTATTAAAACCAGTGACTAAAACCATGCACATTTTCAGTTTTCTCACTTCCAGTACACACCCAGTTGAAACCACAACCACACCCAGTTTAACAAATGATTGTTCAAACAAGAACACACACAGGAAGAGCCTCATCTGGATTCCCCTAGTGCAGTACTTCACTAATATTCATTCAAAGCAGTGCTATATCTCACGCTGACTGCTCTGGACGGAGATATTTCTAATCAAATAAAAGGTTCAGCATATCTCTTTAGGTAGATTGCCACCGTTTAAAGCTGGCAATTGATTTAACATTTCTGTCAACTTGCACTAAGATCTGAACTATACTTTTAGTACATTTTCCCAAAAAAGTACAAAAAGTATATGAAAGAGCATCCGAGGTAAAATAACATCCATGCATGCAAATAAGTAAGTGTTAATAATGCTTAAGCACAAAACAGCAAGGCTTTGATGTTTATGGGAGGGCGCTGTGAGACGTTTTTCAGTCCATAATTTATGAAAAATATTCTCTTTATCTTATGAACGAGGCACAACGTCATCATCATAATTGCTACTGAGCTGCGTGAGTAACAGCTATGAATTTTTATTACAGTTTATTGCTTATTTTGCTTATCTTCCTAGCACTTGCTTATCTTGCCGTGGTATTCATTCCTATTTTAAGCAACCTATACATTTTTTCGAACTGATGCAGATTTACGTAAGTATACTGTAATGAGCCATTACATAACCCATGCGGCTTAAGATTTAAAAAAAAAAAAAATGTAATAATTGCATCTTGCCAAAGCTCATGAATATTCACCAAGAGAAAGCCAAATCAATCCTTCCCAAATCCAATTAAATCCATATTATCTATGCATTCCGTCATTTCAACCTTCACACTAGGAATATATACTTGGTTGAGCGTGTAACCAGTTGCGATTCTGACAAGTCATATGTGTTTGTCTAGGAACCAAGGAGATACGAGTGGGTGGGGAATTATTTCACAGACACCAAAATATCATCAGTCTCTCACGCTGAGGGTGATTTGGGGAGTGATCTATTGTACTATAACATAACCATTTTCAGAAAATACGACACAATGACTAAAAAACAACGACGTGGATTCTGTCATATTTTGTCCTTTACTTAGACTCACAATTAAATGCAAGACATAACTCTTTAAAAAAATGTACACACGATTCTTTTAAACAGATTTAGTAATCCCTTAGCTCTATATCTGCGTTTGTGAAGTAAAAAGATAACCATTTAAAATTGAGAGTCAAGGTTACAAAGACACATGATGACTGAATCCAAACTTATGCCTGCTTATATAAACAGACTGATACACTTTATGGATACACTTTATTAGTAAGGGAGTCTGGGTCACAACTTTAACGGTTTGCCAATAACAGCCTGCGTAGGAAAAAATAAGTCCATGGTATAAATGGAATATAAAGTTTTACATGAAACATTATTGTGGCTGAACTTACTATAAGCGGGGGCAGATTGTAACACAGCGTTACAACCTTCCCTGCGCTATGCTGGATGTACACCAGCATGGCTCACAGTTTCTGCTTGCTAGTGTCACGTGTAAAAACTATACAGCACTACCTTAGAACCCACAAGACGGATATTTAAATGACATATATTTGGAGTTCGTGGCGTACACACGTCATTAATTAAACGAAACACGCCTTGGTGCGAAAAAAAATAGCACGCATGGGGCTTTGGTTAACACTTTTGTTAATTACTACTGGTGAGGTTTTCGACTCATCTCACCACTCACACATGAGAAGCGTGTTGCCATAATACATAAGTGAAAATAAATACATTTATTTATTTATTTATTTGTAGGTGCAACTAAGCAAAATTTCGACGTGTTTCAACATGCCGGGTGTTAGTTTGTGTGCCAGCCTCCCGTATGGAGTGTGTGCTGCATGGCACTTGCACACTGTACCTGCATTTTCAAATGGAAACAGAAGGACACAGGGCCTTCAAATGAGTTAACCTGCTCTTTGTGCCAGGAACACGTCTGCTTTCCGCCCAGAGAATTATGTTAAAGAGCACAGCCTGCATTGTTGGTGCTGTGCCTGTGCGTGTATGTGTGTGTGTGTGCGTGTGTTTACCTGCATGTGTGTGTGTGTGTGTGTGTGCGAGTGCGTGTGCGCCCGGCAAAAGGCAAGTTAGTTTTTCCGCACGTATGTGCGAGTGGTATGTGGGGTATTTTTTCAAAAATTTCATTAACTGCGGAATGGCTCCTTACCGCACCATAATGCAAATCCGGTCTCATTGTTTATGAACACCTTAACGGATCCCCCAAAGGAACCAGCGAGTCAACAGGGGCTAGTGGCTGCCTGGGATAAAGAGCTCGTGATGTACGGTATGCGCTGGAACTCCATTGCTCTGCGCGAACGCTGCATTTTTAACTGCCCGCTAAAATCGCCCGCTCTCTGGCTCACTCACCCAGATCCGACAGGGGCTAGCATGTGAGAGACATCCTGTGTGCGGGGTTCGATTAATATTAAACAGATAATTATGCACTGAAGAATGGTTTTTTTTTTTTTTTTTTTTTTGTCAATGTGGATTTTTTTTTTTTTTTTTTAACTGATGAATGGCCATCCTTAGCGACGTAGTTTGTAGCAGTCCTTGGGCCCCCCGGAGCAACCTAATTAATCTGTTTAATTGATCGATCTGATCTATAGCAAAACGAGCGGGGCCTGTTAAATGTGTTTTTCATCATCTTGAGTTATGAGCGGAAAATCTGTGACTAAATGCTTTTTGAGGAACTGGAATTTTGATAGCGGGTGACATCACGTCCACCTGAAATATTGCCTCCCGTGAAAAGCGCTCAAGATTAAAAATGACTTTGATTCAATAAGCGATAATATCCAGCTATGCTTATGAATTGCCCCATATAATGACTTCCTATTGAATTGTGGAGGCACCTAGAGAGGAAACCGGCGGCACATTATCAAGGCCCAGGCAACGCCGAGCCGTCTCTCCGTCTCCACGTCTCCCCCCCCTTTATTTTCACACCACACGGGGCTATATTAATCCCCAGGTCCCCAACACCGAGCAGGTACGACAAAACAAAAGTAGAACTCGGAAAGGAAAAGGCAACCGAAAACTTTTGCCCACGGTGGGGTGCGAAAGCTGTCAACACAGCCAAAAATAAACATGTAGCCTTACATGCAGCATCCAGGTAGTTTCAGGCAGCAACGGCGCCAGAAGAATCAGTTCACTATTGCACAGCATGGGAGCCCAAATGACTCAGAAATATGTCACTGTTTTTTTTTTTTTTCCAGCAGTCAAAGGGAAATTAATTACGCCAATGCTTCCCCGAAATTTGTATGCCCGCATTTCCTGTTGGGTGTCCTCTCTGACCTTTTTTTCTCCCGAGGAAAAAAAAAAAAAAAAAACATCTCCTCCCACAGCCCCATTTACAATTCAATGATTATGGAAGATTGATCACATAGCGCTGCGTAAACAAGCGGTTTAACATTACAATTCAATGTCTTTTATTGATCGCAGGAGTTAGTGAGGTGTGTCTGGGGAGGCTCTTAACAAAACCCTGAAGGAGTGCAGGAAGTTTTAGCACTAGGAACAGAGATAAGGACACACTGTACCGTAGTCCTTCAAAGTGCTATATAGCTTATATGTACACATACAGTACACGGCAAAATGTCCGGTGTTAATTCGAATCTTAACGGATAACATTTGGTCCCACATTCCAGAGTTAAATTAACACTGTGAGAGTTTAATTAACACAGGGCAATTTACTGCGCATTTTTTTTGCAGTTTCCGTGAAATGGCCACTAATGTCTAGAAAATAAAGTAAAATAAAGTAAATGCCCACAAGCCATCTGTGAATCATTATCCGTGAGAAAACAGCGGTGCCCCGAGGCGGTGTGACAGCAGACCGGAGCGAAGTGAGACAGCGAGCCCCTGCTTAGGCACCCCAAACTTCATCCAGACACGGAAGGCGACCACGCGGAGGAAAGAGGACGCGACAGGATGACTCACCGAGAGCACGCTGGAACGAAAAGAAAAAAACAAACACAGAAAAAAAAAAAAAACCTGAATGTGAGTCACCGCTGGGTAGACAGTGTTGGACTTCACTGGATTTGCTTGGAAACCCCCCCCCCCCCAAACTCAGCCAGCCATACTGGCTTAATTAAGCATCGTGATAAACGCGACCTTAGGCTCCATTGTTTTCATAATGGCCACGCCGATAACTCTCCTCTCTCTCTCTCTCTCTCTCTCACGCAGGAACGTGGGAAGCCGGCCTGGACATGCCTCTGTCTGGCTCACCGCCGCCGCCGCCGCCGTGTCCGCGCATTCGCCACTCGTGGCCCGTGGTGGCGGGAGACGATGCCCAGATAGCCCCCCTGCCGCAGAGAGACACTCGGGCGGGGGGGGGGGGGGCGCGCAGCGATGACCTTTCCGCCTTATCTACCCCGCCAACAGCCGCCCCTGGGCCAGGTCGCCGTTGATAAACCGCGGCTGAGATTTACATTTTGATTCCACGCGCCGCGCGTATGAATCTTTACGACAGGCCAGACTAATGCGGGGAGAGGGCAGGGGACACGGCGCTAAATCATTTTAATTGCAGATTTCCCGAGTCATTTTCCTTCGGCGAGTCAAAACAGGACTCGTGGGGAAATTATTATAACTTCTTTTTTATTCCTTTTTTTTTTTGCCATCGTTTTTTTTAAAATTGTTTTTCCAGGTGTGACACTGAGGTGCAATAGTGTGTGGAACTTGCAATATAGCATTACAAAAGTAAGGCCCTTTCCCCTTCTGTCTCGCAATTTATGTGTGACACAACAGCAAAGGATATCCAGCAGCCCCACAACAAAGGATCCCAATTATTCTCCACTTCTTGGAAGGGCTCCGCTGGATATTATAAACAATTAACAAAATTTCAGCGGTTTTAATTAGCCACTGCACGCGTTCCTTCCTCAATTCCCCACGGTTCGTTAATATCCGCAAACTCCTTATTTATTTATTTCAAAAGGGGGGGGTTTAAAAGGCAATTAGGCCCGACCCAGCAGCTTCTCTCTCCTCCACTTTTAATGTGGCGCGGTCGCTCCGGAGGAACGCTAAAACTCCGGGTCAGCTAATGCCTCCGCGGGGGCGAGGCGGGGGGCGCGTGGGGGCCAAGCCGGAGCCCCGCGTGACCGCCGTGCTCCCAAACTGCCCCCGAACCCCCCCTCCCCTCCCCCTTCGGTCTAATTGAGTTTCCAAGGAGCACTTATCTTCAGAAGCCTACTGGACTACTGTACACCGCGGAACCGCTTCTACCCGCCCGCAAATCATTTCTCAGGCTACTCGTGCGGTGCGGGAGAGGGGCCGGGTCCTGGGCTGAAAGGCATCTAATAATGGGAGTGTGTGTGTGTGTATTTTCCAAGCTATTCCTGGCGAAGGCTGGGGTAGACCTCTGAACAGCATTCACCACTGGAGGCCTGGAGCTGACCTGCCTGTGCCCCCCCCCCCACCCCAGCCCCCTCTCACACCCCCACCACCAGAGCAGCGAGGGCAAAGCCGGCTGCAGTATTACTGTTTGCACAAGGGCCCGTATTGAACCGCGGAAACAAATACATTGGTTTCACAGAGGTGACATTTAAATGCAATTCCAAAAATCCAGAAAGCAACATTTCAAAATTTGATTCAGCCTCCGGGAAATACAGAAAAATTACAATGAAAAAGAGGACGGGAGAAAACAAATGAAAAAAAAAAAGTATTTTATTTTCGTGGTTTTATTTTTCATCACTCAAGGAAAAAACACTCCATTTACTGCCCTTATACCCAATTGAGGCATTTGACAGTGGAAAGTATTTGAGAACTGCTTAATAAAGATACTTAAAACAATCATTTTTAAGAAATGCACAGGTTTTCAAAGTAATGAGATTGCCGCTAATTGTATATTTTATTATGCATCATACTATCTTTAGTAAAAATAAGATATAAACTACCACTATCGTTATTTTTTTATGATGAACTGAAAACAACATTTACTTCAGCGGTTCACTGAAAGGACACATTCAATTTAAATACCATAATGAAAATAATTTCAGCACAATGCATTCATTTGGACTGAACAGCCAGTTATTACATCGTCATCATTAATTTAGTTAGCAACACTGTTAACTTTATTTCTTATGCTGTTTTTCTGGAAGCCATCTTAAACTCACGGTCCCTGAAAGTATTACAATAACTGAATTATGAAACTATATGGAAAAATCACTGACCTTAACATTTTCTCCCCGCATTTTATTTGTCTTTTGAGAAAGAAATAAATTACCAAGACCACCACTGAATGCTTCCAAATTACACTGAGGTAAATGTATGAGTCAAGTAAATTTGTTTCTCCATATAACCATGTGTAGAAGGAAACAGTCAGATTTTTAAGACACTTGCTTGAAATGGGATTGGGGTTGGTGTAGACCATGGCTGTCCAACCCTGTCCCTGGAGATCTACCACCCAGTAGGTTTCCATCCTAACCCATCAAAGCACACCTCATTCAACAGCTAGAGATCTCATCGAGCTGCTAATTAGTAGAATCTGGTAGGCCAAATTAGGGCTGAATCAAAAATCTACAGGACAGCAGATCTCCGGGAACAAGCTTGGGCAGCCCTAGTGCAGACAGTCAAACACTCATCTTCATGTTTTATACGCATTTAATATAGACCTTTTTTTCCCCACACAAGGGCAACACGCAGCTTATACTTTGCGTACAGAATTAGCCATTTTCACGGTTTCCCATTTCCAACAGCGATTCAGCTTAAGTGCCTTCAAGCACAACACTGCACTGTCATACCTTGCATTGAGTAAAGGAGCATGATGGCTTCACGTCCAGCTAAAAGCTACTGCACCACACCTATTCACCTCTTTCCTATTGCCGTGAGAAAACATGGTGTCCATTAGGACATTTTCAGCTTTTGAGCCAGCATCTTTTCCCTCATGCTTTTTGGCATCAGATGTCATTCAGTTTCGCCTTCAGGGCTCAGCTGAAGTGGAACTAATGTGCTGAGTTTTTCACATGATGTTTTTTTTTTTGGTCAGATTACAGCTATAATGCTGCATGCCCACATCAACAAAAAAAAAAATGATGTCATTGTCTTTAGTTCCAGCCTCAAATAAATCGTTATCAGAACAAACCCAAAGTAAGTAGCAATTTGAACAGACCCAGAGTAAGTAGCTATGTCTGTACAGCCACTAGAGTTGAAACCTGACACAACAAATCACAATCTATCACAACTCCTAATACCCATAACATTATACTACATTTCAGCATTTAGCAGTGCTCTTACACAGAGTAACTGACTTTTTCTTTAAACATAAAATCCATTTATACTGCAGGATATTTTACTGAAGCAATTCAGGTTGAGTACCTTGCTCAGGGGTACCACGGCAATGCCCGAGCTGGAAGCTGGAACCATAATCTCCATTACAAGCGCAACTCCCTAACCACTGTACTACCACTACTGCCTCAACAGAAAAAAAACAACAAAAAAAACATGAAAGCAAGTATCATTTCTTTTAACAGATTTCACACTCCAATGTTCTACCATGAGAACGTTTGACTCATATATAAATAAGAGCTACAGAGACAAAAAAATAAAGGCTTGGGAAAAATAAGTACCTGATCGATACTGACAGCAGAGAGCGAAACATCAACAGAGCTGCTTACTGCTGCTCAGAGAGCCTTAAATGCTAACATGAGTGAAGCTATCATGTGCTGTCATAACATTCACGAGGCAGCTGAATCCAGAGTAACTCGCACACGAGGTACATTTTTTTTTTTACATATCCATTGATGCAGCTGTTATTTTTTCAGAGAAGCAATTCAGGTTAAGTGCCTTGCTCAAAGGTACAACGGGACCAAGCTCTGCTAGGAATCAAGCCTTTTGCGCTACGAGCCCTGACTATCTCAGTGCAACTGACTGCATTTCTGGTGACCTTGACAGAAGATAAAACATTAAGTAAATATACCATATTTGCAGTGGGGGGGGGGGGGGGAGGCAACCTGGTAACCTTGACAGAAGATAAAACATTAAATAAATACACTATATTTGCAAGGAAGGGGGGGGGCCGGGGCAGCCTGGGGATCTGAACCTTGTTTTTCATCGCTACTTCAATTAGCTTGACTGAAGCCGGCCAGGGATGAGCTCTTATCTCTGACTACACTGAACGGTCTCTGAACACACTGGAAACATTTGCACAGTGAATCAGGGTTCCATTACCACCTGTAGTGTTTTTTTTTTTGTTGTTTTGTTTTGTTTTTTTTGGGACAGAGTACCAAATAATCAGACCAGGATTCATCTGCGCAAGGTTATTCCAGATTGATTGCAAACAATACAGTGTCACCCCCTCCCCCCCCCCCCCCAACCCCCACATTCAACATCCACTAGTCCGATGCCATTCTCATTGCGTTGAGATATATCCTGGTTGTAAGTGGGGATAATAAGAAAATTGATTGCATTTACCAAATAATATGCAATTTGAGCAGTTTTGCACCCCTATTGGTAAGCAGGCAAGACATGTCTTATAAACAGCCAGGTTTAAACGGTTGAAAAATGTACTTACAAGACAAATTTTCACCACATATGGAGCGATGATCCATAATTGTCACCAGTGAGGGTTTATAATACGACTAAACAAATGTGTGCCACATACAATTTGCAAGCTCAACTGCTTGTTTCAGAGCCACAGTCAGCCTTCCAGCTGGTTACAACAAACCACGCTGCACATCCATTACTGGGCTATTACCTACTCAGCCCGGTACGTTATTTAAAAAAGCCCGAACCCCATGGATGAAACCGGCTTGCACATAACACGCCAAGGCAGGCGAGTTGGGGGGGGGTCACCGATGCTGAGGTGTGCAGATTCTGATAATGTCCTCATGAAGACAAGCAAAGCGGGGGAAATGAGGTCCCGCGTGGTATCAGATATGAGAATGGCCCTCCGCTCCAAGGTGCTCCTGACCTGCCGTCCATTTTGATGGGAGACAACGTCCGGTTTGCTGTTTCATTTTTTAAGACATTAATTCCCCCCCCCCCCCCCCCTCCTCCCCCAAGTCTCAGCTTCCTTACAGGTCAATTTCCATTAACCCAGCTGTGGCGTGCCCTTGGACTTCTACCAGTCGCATTATATCGCATTTTCATTTCAGCCTTTTTCCAAAATATGCTTCCTGGGACCCTAATTTAACACCACAATTCTTCAGAGCTCGCGGAGGGGAAAGATCAGGGCGCAAATAAATGACACAGGAAATCCTGCTCATTCACAATTTTTCATTAACTATGACACCGTTTACAGATACTGTGAAGGAGCCATTTTGCCAAATGTCCAGACGCCGCGTGCATAACCACACACTCCTGAGATTAAGGGATACCCACAGCCAATCAAACGGCTTTTGGCACTCACAGAAGAGTTAGCATAACCCAGACTGTAGGAGGGCTGGGGCCTGGATCCAATTAACGTTTGCCCTTATCTCTGAGTCACGATTACATTCAAGAGGAAGGAAGACTGCGGGCTCCACAATAGCCAAAATAAACTCACCAAACCGATTTTGTGAAGAATAAGCCAAACATTTATATTTAACTTTGAGTCATATTTAACAAATGAAGAAGAAAAAAAAAACCTTGATTCAAACCAGGCCTGTGCATCAAAATATAAATTCAGATTATGTTCAGTTAACCTGTTTAAAGGGCCCAAACAATTTTGGCAGATTAACTATTATGGCCAGATTGTTTATGTTCTATATTTTACATGTTTTCAACGGGGGGTCCGTGGACCCCTGGGAGGTCCTTGAAGGTACTGTACGGGGTCCCAGTCCAGACTTGATATGCACTGACTACATATAGATTTAGAAAAATGTTTCAAAATATAAAAGCTCTAAAAAAGAAGCTATTTTTGACTTTTAATGATGGGTCTCTTGGATGCCTCAGAGACTGGGTGGGGAATCCCTGGATCAGAAAAGGTTGAAAACCCCTGCATTCAAACTACTCAATATGCGGGACTGCGCTCTGTAATTTAAAACCTAAGCATAGTTTTCCTCAACCGGCTTGCCCCGCTGGCTTAAACAAATGTTTAGGCGAACAAATCTGAAAAGGTCAGCCGGCATCGGGACACCGAATCCCAGAACGCAATGCCAATTGCTTCACAGCAGGGTATTATGGGGCTTAAAGAGATAGTCGGCCTGCACTTGTTAGAAAGCAAACAGGACTCAATTTTATAGGCCCCCTGGAAGCATTTGAACCGAGACTGAAAGCGTCTCAGACGAGGGTGATCCGCGGCAGCGATCGCCACACAAAGCTGATTCAGTGAGCACCGGCGAGAAACGAAACGTCCCGTCTCGGGTGCGCTAATGCGCGCTGTTCCCTTCCCTAAATTGTGTTACGGCTCAACATTCCCTCCGTGCACAGCTTTAGAAATTAATGGCGGACTGTCCTATAAAAATAACATTCTGAAGAGGACAACGTTCAGGAATTAGGAGAGTAATTGAAACTATAAAGTATGAATATTGCTCTTTAGCAGTGCGGCTAATAGCGCTGAATAGGGGAAGTGCATGATGGAGTCGTTCGGACCTTTTATAGAATGAGTACAATTATGCACTTAGCTGTGATTGTGTTGCTTGTATTGAATATTAGCAGACCCTGTTCGAACACTCAGGATTAATGGATGAACCCCAGTATCAACATCAGCAAAATGGTTTTTAAAAAAAAAAAAAAAATTTTAATTTTTTTATCTGTTCATTTATATAAATAAACCACTTGAAGGACATTTTTTTTCAGTTTTAGAGAAAAAAAAAAGCATCTAATGCATGAGCTACAACTTACGTGTGAAACTCGTAATGGGCAGAAAAAAATCAGCCCCCCACAAAAAAAAAAAAACCCAAATGTAAATATTGCGGTTTAATTGCATGCGGGACACAAACGGATGGCGCATCACGCTGTAAATTGCATTTGCTCTGTGTTGAGTAATTATTCCCCCACAGAAGCGCTTTGTGCAAATGGAATACATATTTTGTTCGGTGCCACAGCGCAAGGCAGCAATCCTGAACACCACAAACAGGGCAGTTTGGCCGGGCAAACGACTGCGGGGGAAAAAAGAGGAAAATGGAGGGAGGGAAAAAAAAACAACACCACCTGCTTTAGCTTTCACAAAGTCAATTATCTCTCTCTCCTCTTTTCTCTCCTACCCTTTCCCTCTGGCTTTCCCCTCTCCTCTCTCTCTCCTCTCTTTCTCTCACACCCTTTCCCTCTGGCTTTCCCCTCTCCTCTCTCTTCTCTTTCTCTCTTTCCCTTTCTCTATGGCCTTCCCCTCTTCTCTCTCTCTCCTCTCTTCTCTTTCTCTCTCACCCTTTCTCTCTGGCTTCCCCCTCTTCTCTACCTCTCCTCTCTTCTCTTTCTCTCTCACCCTTTCCCTCTGGCTTCCCCCTCTTCTCTACCTCTCCTCTCTTTCTCTCTCACCCTTTCTCTCTGGCCTACCTCGCTCTCTCTCTCTCGGTCCCTGTTGGCAATCAATACTTCCTAATTGCTGTGACTTGCAACAGTTGGGAGTGCTCTGTATGGGAGATTTCTTAATTAAAGATGTCACCCTCTTACCCAGGGATCGTGGCTGGGCACAGATCAGCACACCAAAGGAAAATAAAATACACTGTGACTTCTGGATCTGAATTCTGAATCTTTTATCTTTATTTACCCCACAAAAAATAATTGTGTTTTCAGCCCTTGCATTACAAACAGGTCCTTTTCTGAAGAGGTATAACATGCTTCATTAAAGAAAGGAATTCTAAATTCATCAAGTCCCTTTTCTGCTCTTTCCCTGGAATTTTGCAACTTATTGACAGATGCGTCAGACCGTGGATTTCCTTCAACGTTTGATGGTTTCACTACGGTTCAGCATCAAATGTTAAACCACAGTGAAACAAGTATCACCTCATGACATACGTCTGTCACAGTAACCTGAGAGGCAATGGGATTTCTCCAGGTTAGCCGTGGGACTTCCAAGAACATATTTGAATTTTTAAAATGATTTCTTTTTTTTTCTACAGAGCTTCAGGTCTTCAAAAACTTCACGCAGTGTTCAGTCCACGGTTAAAATCACTTCGATTTTCCACTTCAGCACATTTGATGAAATTGTATTGAGCCACATGTACGCCCGTGTGATGAACACAAACGTTTGTGAGAAGGGAAAAAAAAAAAAAACCAAACAGCAGTACGGTTATTTGGGTTTAAAAGGCGGGAGATGTTGCAGTGTGATTTCCTGAATGTTACGCTCAGTCACAGGCATAGACGCTTTGATAGTGGAAATCTGTCAGGTCCCCTGGAGTGGCTGCTGGTATCTGGTCAGGACATGTGAAGCATTCTCGGGGGGGGGGGGGTCTGTGGACCTGTGCCGTGAGAGGGGGGGGCTTGGAACTTGGGAGTTTACAGGGACAGACCACAGATGTGGGGTGGTCTACAATGCGCACAATTATGCATTACTTCATCCAATGGAGATGGCAAGCTATCCTTGTATTGTGATAACACCAACAGACTGTGATGATTTTAGAACAACAGTATTTTTCTGCTAGTGTGGGGATGAACAATAAGCTTCCACTAAAAAAAAAAAACTTATCTTCAATACTCTATAACATTATAGAGGTCACTACAGGCTTTTAAATAAATCTCTGGTATCTTGACTAAAAAAGTCATGTAGAACATATTTTAAAAAATATATAACACATTTAAGCTATGATATCAGGAATTGGGTGATAGACTAATTGATTAACTCAGAGAAATTGACTGATAGATTTCTGACCCCAGTCTATCAGCTAATCACAGAGCTGATCAGCTGATGGTATTGGAGTTCTACCTGATTATCCAGGTGCCTGACATGGCAGCCTACTTCAGACCACCTTTCCTGCAGAACAGAAGTCAGGTTTCAGAGAACCTGCATCCTCGAAACAAATTATGATACATTTTATGCTACACAAACAGCTCGTGTTTTCATTTCGAAATTATGTTCACCTCTTAATCAAGTAGATTAGTGAAATAATAAAGGGCCAACTAGAGTCATCTCACAAAGGAATTGATTCGTCCTGACAGGAACCCAAGTCATTCACAGAAAAACAAACCCAGCACTTAGCATGCAATTACGGATTTAAAGAGGTGAAAAGGGAAAGTCAATCCAATGTCAAAACGCAGGCTGTCGAGCGGCCGTCCAAGTCTTCAATCAGCTTCAGCGTGATTACTAATTCTGCTTTAGAGGCAACAGGGTAGAAAGATGAGAGAAAAGATATCTACTATTCAATGACACAGCTATAAAATATCCAAAATAGCCAGGCTTGGCAGAGAGCTCACTTTAAAGTCTACTAGGATGTGCGAAAACTTAAAATGAACAATGTTCTTTGAGGAAGCAGGTTTGCATAGAAAAAAGGAAAAGTTTGAGGGCAAACTTTTAAGTCGGCTTGAAAAAAAGCCAATGTTGAAATACACATATTAGCTCACTGGAATTATAAATAACAGAGCTGACTGATATTGGTTTATGTTGACCTTATATTGATGTTGCTAACGTTACTGCCCTTGCCAGAGATTTTGTTCGTTAGAAGCTCTGCAAGAGTGACAGTCTGTACCTGTGGCAACGGAAGCAGCCGATTGTGACATCAGCCGCAAGAGCGTGTTCAGATTCCGAACATTCCATCAATGTTCCATTTTTTATATAAAATAGCAAAAATCTCAAAAATGTTCAATCGATTGACACAGAAGCAACACAATTCCGTATTATGTGCAGCTACTCGCCAAATACGGTCGGTCAGGCAGAAAAGCAGCTAGAAGGAGCAGTGTACAGAAAATTGATGCAGAATAAGAAGAAGAAATACTAAGGAGAAGAATATTTTGGCTATTTCAAGCCAACTTAAAAAACATCCAGGTGCGTGGAGATCCCTTCTGTCCTGACCCAGCCTCTACTGTAGCATAAAACAGCTGACTGCGTCCCATAGCCCAGGGTGGGTATGAGAGTGCGCACACAGTGCCTGCCCCTGCCCTCAATCAGTCTGGCGGCTCCCCGAGCCCTTAGCCCACTAGAAATAAGGCTGGGGCGGCTCCCTGCAAACGCAACAGCGTATATCTCTCTGCCTGAGGATGCTGTGCTGTTCAAAGCATGGGGGTAAAGGGGGGGGGGGGATTTTATTTATATATATATACATTTTTTTTTGTTTGCTGTAGCATGTCCTGCCAGCCCCGTTCAATAGAGGCGTAATGGAATCTGTAAATCTGCCAGGACCTGGAGAGGGACGGGACGGGATGGGGCGGGACGGGACGGGGCCCCAGCGCAGAAGCCACCCGCGCCGTCACTCTTCTCCGCGCCGCCGCGAAACTGACGAGCTCAGAACTCAGGGGGCTCTGACGCATGCGTCGGCGCGCAGGGAGCTCGACAGCGCGCGGGGGCCCCGGCGAAAAAAAACCAGCGGCTGACACGTTGACAAGCGCGGCAACGCGCGGTAATGACATAGCAACGGGCGTCGCTAATTAAAAGGCGACCGACGCTGACCACTGTTTTCCCCGTCCGCTCACACATCAACCCGTCGATTAGTCAATTGGCCTAATCGTCCGTTGTTTCATCCGTCTTTAACTCTCAAACCGCGTACCTGCCTGCGCACGGCTCTGGTCCTCTGACATTTACATATTTTTTATTTATTTTTGTTCTGTCCGTTAAGAATGCGCCCGGACGCCCCGTCGTTATTCTCAAGCACGGTTTCCTGTCTCGCTGCAGCCTAATGAAAGGCCCGTTCTGCAGCATCGAGGGTTCCGGGGGGGGGGGGGGGGAATTCGCCCCAATGGCGCGCTGCGATTGGCTCAGGAAACGCACGACGGCCGGTAGAAGGGGGCGGGGCTTGTCGCGCCCGAAAACTCGGCGGGACCGCTGAGCGCCATATGCGCCCCGGCAGGGACGCGGCGGCCCGGGGCCCGTGTCGTCGCCCGCCGCCAACGCCGCCACAGCCGCCGCCGCCGCTAATTGATCTGTTTTCCGCGACGGCTGAGCAGCGCGGAGTCGTGGGTGAGCGGAGGAGCAGCTGCTGCATTCAGGTACATTAAAATGCGATTAAACAGGCATCATTAGAGCCCCGTCCGCTGGGGGCTGCTCCCTCCCTGGGTTCACATCTCTCCCGCAAACGTGCGGCAGGCCGCTTCATCAAGAAAATAGCAACTCTAATCCAGCTGCCATTATAATAATAATAATAATAATAATAATACAGAGAGGGGGGGGCTTTCAGTTTAGGGCAAATCTCACTAAAAGTATTGAACAGATTCAATATGAGGAGGACATCGGGATAATATGAGATGAATCACGGACACATGTCCAAATAATAGAGCTAATGATGAACACAAATGAGTATCTGCAGTATGAGCAATGTCTTACAGGAGCTATTGGCAAGAGGCTGGTATGAACATATATTAACAGATGGAAATGAGAGGAGTGAGTGAAAGGAACTTTAAAAAATGCTGAGCATGGACATCAGGATGCACCAACGTGATACAATTTAATATGATCTTTTTTTTTGTTTCTATCACAAGGTACTGAAGTGTAGCATTGAACTCTGATGCTTTGAAACAGTGCTTTGTTGTTTATACAGGACACAGTAGAGAGATTGTTTTAACACGAGCAAGATCACATCTACATATGTATGGGTGCATAGCAACCTTGATATGAGATGAAGGTTAATACTGTCATTTTCATTAAGAGCGTTTAAAAATGCCATTCATAATGCGCTCCCATGAAAAAAAAATACGCGGATATTATGCAAATACCCGGGAGGACACCCAATCTAACCGTTTCAGCCAGTGTGTCACGTGATCACAGACGGGGCAAGTCTCCCAGAGTAACCGTGTCTCCTGGATTTGCATAACATCACACGGATGCCTCCGAATAAATTTGCCCCAAAAGCAAAAGAGATGACAAGATACAAAAGTAATAAATTCATTCCTAAACAACACCCCGTGCTTGCCTCATGAACACACACCAACCAACGCATTCCCCCCCCCCACTCGCCACACACACACACACAAACACGCACAGCCGTGCACATTCCAACTCCTCTGCACCTCACAGTTCCCAATAGACTCTTTCACTTAGAAGGAGGAGTGCTAAAGATTCATTCGCTATTTAATGGACTGGAACAGACACAGTCCCGTTATGGAATATGAAATGCAGAAGGCGAGGCTGCGTACCTCCGCGCGAGGTGTGGACTGCGGAGTGCTGCCTGCTGACAAAATTAGCCCCGCAACAAATCTTCATGAGACAGTCAGAATACCTGTCCGCCAAAATATCAAAATACCGCATCGCTCCACGGGTTAGCCACAGCCAGAGGTGACGCCATGGGATCTGAGATCTTATCGTTAATCATTGTGTATTGTGTTCAGTTGCACAAAACAACAATTGCTACCTATTTCTGTGGCTTTCATGGATGATTTGACCTTCTCGATTCACTTAAACACGCACATAAACGAAAGACAATACACAAAACAAAGGCTATGTTTGCTTGCTTGCACAATGGCTTTGAAAACACACAGAGAGAAAATAACTGCTGCACACACAAAAGGGGTCACTTACTGTAATTGTAAATCACATTTCGTGGTGTTTTCTGTCAGTGAATGTGTGCGAATTCTCCTTGAGAATAACAACACACTTCAGCAATATGTCACTTAACCTCACCCCAGCCCCTGTCCACACGCAGAAAGCAGTCTAAATCCACAGAGAAAACATCAAACTTTCAGCGCAGCGAAATAAAAAAAAAAGAGCCAATTTCCCATCAAATTCAGTATATGAAGCAGCAACCCTTTGTCAAAATCCCTTAAGCTATCTTCTGCCAATGTAAAATGCACCGTCATTTTTTTTCTCTTTTTCTAAGGAGAGAGACCTATGATGAAAGGGGGAATTTGTTTATTGGGGTAACGCCGGGCTGTTATTTTCTGAGAACATACGCTAAAAATGTACTTCAGAGAGGCCGTGGATCCCAGCTGCGAAGAGACGAAGGGGAAAAACAACAACAAGTGACAACAAAAAAGAAAGAAAGAGAGAAAGAGAGAAAGGAATGGCGGAGATGTACCGGCTTCAGACGATGATTAGCAGACGACTGTGACCCGCGGGCGACCTCTGCAACAGACGGGATTTGTTTTCTGTCAGTCGCTGGAATGCGCGGCCGTGATCAGCCGCCTACAAAAATCCTTCCCCGCTTGTTAGGGATTCCGAGCAAGTGCCACGAATCCCCTAACCCTCCCACCTTCCCACCCCTCAATCCCACCCCGCAGTGGGCTCGCCAGCCCCGCCACTGCCCCAGGGGCAGCTGATGGTTTAATTAGCAATTAGGCGCACGGTGGCGAACATCTCCTCAGCACTTCTGAGACAAATACTGCTCTCATGCAGCATGATGAAATTTTTAGACTTTGCTCTGCCACAGATACACAAAAACTTAATAAAAATGATCTCATATTTTTGGCCTTGTTTTATTCCACAAAGATGTATGTCTTTTTCGTATTTTAGAGAGTCTCTATGTCTTCAAAGACACATTTCTTTTCTTTATTAGAATGAATCAGACTGTTGGGGGATTTGGAAGCCATTGGATAAACCTTCCAGTCTATCTATGGCTCCATTGAGAGAGTATTTTGACAAGTGAAGTTCCAATTCTGAAAGAGGGAACTCTTTGTCTTGCATAAAGTCCCTTCCTTTAAATTGCACAAACAATAGAGAGGGAAAAACAGCTAAACAAAAACACGAATTATCTTGGGGTTAGTTCAGCTGGAAGACAAATCATTTCCTCCCGGTTAAACACCTTCTGAAGCCTCAGACGGAAGCACATCTGGCCCTAAACGATTCCTCACCTTACCGCTGAAACTTAGACGGTAAAAGTGTTTGCCACAGTACAGTGTTCAGATGTTCATCTCTGCTCTGACACCAATGCAAAATGCAACTGGCTCACAAATAGCATTTTCATATTGACGACAGGCGCACAATTGAGTGTCTCCGACAGAGTGTCCTTTTAAAAAATGTTACATCTCCCCGTCTTCAGCAGAACCCCTGCCTGGAGCGCAATGACTCACTAAAACAGTGTAATCAGGTCATGCCGGCACCCTGAGGTTTCTATGGGAACCATAAAGTTATGAAGTCCTTCTGATATTGTTAAAAAAAAAAAAAAAAAGAAAAAATAGCGGGGCAGTGGCCAAAGCTTAAAGTGCTGCGAGGAAAAGAAAAAAGAAAAAGAAAAAGAAAAACAAGAATCGGTAACAAAAGAAAGAATTTAGTCCAGTATGTCTACACCAGCTTTCTTTCAGATTGGCTGTAGGCAGCCTGTGAAGTGCAGTCTTTGGCCTTGGCTTAGGTCTTTGGCGGAGGTGCGATGAGGCCTCATGCATGATGGGTAATTGCAGATCACTGCAGCGTATGAGTGCGTACGGATGCAGAGGGGTAATCGGCTGGACGCCGCCGTTCACCGATCTCTCAGCCACGGGTGCAGATGTCGGCTTTCTGGCCGCGTCGTCGGAAAGGGGGACCAGATGGCCGGTGCGCTCCGAAGGGCGCGTCTGAAGGAAGGCATCCCAGCCCAAGCTGGGGACGCGCCGGACACCGGGGGCACCGGTGCAGCCGCGTAAAGTCGTCTGATTGCTTCTCGTAACGGCCGAGGAGGCGCTCAGGCTCAAGATCCGGCGCGGGCCCCCAGCCTGCCGACTCCGGCCCGGCGGGACGACGGATCAAGCGGCGAACTCGCCGCGAACGCTTCAGCGGAGTCTCCCGACCGTAGCCTGGACATGAGCTCCGGTGAGCCGCGCGGGGTCCAGCGTCTGATCAGAGAACACCGCGGGCGGCCTCAGAGTTTTCACCGTCCCGGCGCTTGGGGGGAGGGGGGGGGGGGGGTCATCGGCAGCAGGCTGCGTGTCCGTTGCTCGACACATCGACCAATGAGGGAGAAGCGACAGACCAGCGACACATCGACCAATGAGAGAGAAGTTCCGTCCTGCCGGATTCCCCGTCGGGGCCTGGAGTTTCCGAATCAGAAAAGTTACCGCCTTTGATCCCCTCGCTGCCCCGCTGTCATAAAACAAATATTATTCGCTTTTTTTTTTCTCAAGCTGTCAGATTCGATTCCTGGAGATGGAAACACGGAGCTGGTGTTTCGTGACTGCTCCCACTCCCGCTCCCGCTCCCCTCCTCCTCCTCCTCCGGGACCCTCGGGGAGAAGGGCATAGGCGCAGGCAGCCGCGCGCGTGCGGTAAAAACTTTCGCTTCAGAAAGGGAGCTCGCCCGGAGTTCAGACGCCGTCTACGCCTGTCCACACTGCCCGCGGAAGAGTCCGAGTGCACGTAAACCAGAGGCGGCCAACGAGGGCCGTATCTGCTTCTGGCTTTCATGCCAACCTCTGGCCTTAATTAGCAACTTAATTAGCCCTGACGTTTACGCCACCTGACGTTTTAGCTACATTTCCTGATAAGCACACAAATGGTGACTGTGTGTCTTCTTGTGTCTCTATATGAAACGTTTTACTGTAATCTAACCAGTGAACCAGTATTGGTGCGTACCACCAACTAGCTCACTTAGTCAAGGTAACTGTTTGAAGAAAAAAATCTGGCCCTCCAGGATCACAATCACTCATCCCACACATGGTTAGATCATTCTTGATTTACTGAACAATGAATGTGTCAATGGACTCCGAGCAACAAAATACAAGTAAAGGAATAGATACATTCTAATGCCATGCTACGTGCATAATCCAAAAGGTATTTGCTAATTATACCCATTTCACATTAAACCATAATGCTTAGCAGCCATTGCACTTTATTAATGCAAAAGGAAAAAAACCTCATGGGACATCCTTAATTCAACACACATTCCTATTACCTGTAAAAGCTATAAGGAACATGAGAGAAAGTCATTTGGTTTTCTCGTCCTTTGTAGTGCCTCGAGATGATTACGGTTGTATTATGAATGAAAGGAAATGTTGCACGGTGTCAGAATCTGGATAGACTTGCAGTTGCCTTCTAATTAACGGCGCTAACTAATTCTCTTGCATTATGCTGTTCAAGGCTCAAAGAGCATTAACGACGACTTCACAAAGCACTTCAGGTGGAAAAACAAGCCATCTGTGATCGCAAGAATTGGTATTTTCAGGAAGGCAAGATTCTACTGACCCATGTAAAATTAGCAAAAAAGAAAAAAAAAAAAAAGCCTACAACCACACAACCTGTGCTTTCAGGAGAGATACGCCGTATATTTCAAGAGAGAAACTTTGTAAAAGAAAAAAAAAAAAAAAAAAAAAAAAAGATTTCCCGCTTCTTTATACCAGGAACAACTACATGACAGCACAAAGTGCTTTCTCTTTTCATGCCCTTAAAAGCTGCTCCTTTCGAGAAGGTATTTATTATGTTTCACAGCCCAAAACGGGTGGTGTCGATTTAGCAGATGCTCTTGCCCCGAGCACATTTCTTTAAGCGTGCAATCTATTTATACTGCGGGATTTAGTGCAGCAATTCAGGTTAAGTACCGCACTCAAGGGTACAACAGCAATAGCATCGCAGTTGGGACTCAAACCCGCAATCTCTGAACTGCAAGGCCAGTTCCATAACCATTACGCTACATGGTATCTCATTATACCGTAATCACATTTAAGCAAGCCGGTAAGACAGGTTGGCATCAGCGATACTCATCGCCACTAATAACATTTCTCCCCATTGAGAGCTATGTTACCTGTTGTTTTAAAAGAGTATGTTACTCTCAGCGTACAGTAGCTCAACATACAGCATTATGAAGGTTCATGAATCCTTAACTCTCTCATCGCAACTGTCTGAAAGTCATCATGGACAGGCAGGAAACAGGTATATAACAGTGTAAGGAAGTGAAAGGACACACATGGGTCGCTGACAGGAAACAGGCAGTATTGCAGGCAGATGCCCCATGCCACAAATAGGTGGTCTTCGCCATATTTAGACATCTATCTGCCATTGGCTTCTGCCCCTCCTTCCCTGCCCACTGTGGACAGTGCGGGTGACCTCATCAACCAGCTCGGGTCTTGTCAGCCTGTCTGATTGGCCGGGGCGGGGGGGGGGGGGGAGGGGGGGTGACGGCGGCTCGTGATTCCCTAGGAAAAGCAAACGATCGCCCCTGACGATTATCATTCCTCGAATGTTATTTGCCTTTTTTCCCCCGTTCCCCCAAATAAGTGCCCTCGACTTCACGGTCCCCGTGTCAGATGCATTATCATTAGGAGTCCTGAGGCACTCTGTCGGTTTGGCCCCTGCACTGTTCTTCCCAACTCCCTCCGGAGAGTCCTGTCAGAAAGCACTTATCATCCCCCCCCCCCCTCCTCCCCCCTCCCCCGTCCTCCCCCCCCCCCGTTCGAGGTCAACAGCTTCACATCTGGTTCAAAAGTGTCAACTTCCTCCCTCTCCTCTTTTCGCGAGGCGGGGATAGATTCTCCCAAGTGGTCCCCCGGGGCCAAAATAAACACGGCAGAGTGTTTATTCAGGACGATGGCTCCCGTTCTCTGAAGCTTTTCCTTGAAGCCCCCCCCCTCCCTCCCCGCCCCCCCCGCCCCCCATCGCGCACGAGCCCGTTTGACAGGGGCCGTGTCGTAATTACGATCAGAATGCGAATAAGCCCTCTGCCGCCCGCCTCCGCGGTTCTGGACTCCATTAACCTCCGCCCGCCCGCCTCGCCGCAGAAACGCGCGCAGCGATTTAGCCGTTATCTCGAGGAGTCTCAGGCGCGCAGGCTTCTGTTTCGCTGCCCCGGCATCGGCCGCCGCTGGAAATCTGCACGTCGTCGTCGACAACAGGGGCCTCGTGATGAAGGAGGAGGAGGAGGAGGAGGGGGAGGAGGGGGGGGAGACTGCCAGGGCACGCGTCCTTCTTTTCTGTGACAGGTCAGACGTTCGGCGATAACGCAATAACACACAATCGACTCAAACAAAACACGGCCGCGCGAGCAGAAAGAAAGAAAGAAAGAAAGAAAGAAAGCGCTGCCGTTGGTACCGCTGGAATTGTGCCGCGCGGCCCTCCCTGACAAAATTACAAGGCTCCGGGCCTAAGAGTGAGAAGAGCAGGACTTAATTACACGCTGGCTGACAGCTGGGCTGAATTCAAGTGGCCTTGAACAATATCTTGCTCTTTTTTTTTTTTTTTTCTTTCTTCCCGCGGATTCCAAGGAAATAAGGGTGGTGTGCGCGACTGAGAAAAGGTCATTTTATTCTCGAAACAAATTCGAGACCTCGGCGTGGCGTCGGCCGGCAAGAAGAGTCCGGAAACACTGTAATTCCAAGAGACAACGGCAGACGTGAGCAGTCCCGTCTGCGGTGCTATTTCCGACCTCGAACTCGAGTACGCTACTCAAGTGGAAAGGCGAATGTAATGATTTCAAACCTCTTGCACAGCGAGGTGCTTAACCATCAATTCATTTCGATTATTATTATTATTATTATTTTTTCAAATTGTAGGATAGGCAAACTTTTCATTCACGGTACCCGCCAATAGCATAGCCGCAAACTGCACGGTTTTTAAAATGCTAAGGTCTCTCGATGGAGCTGGAAAAGTTCTCCTCGGTAAAAAAAAAATTCATCTATTATTTTGCAAACACACAACAAGCTGGTCAGAAAAACACCCAGAACTCAATTTTCCCCTGAAGTGACTCCTTCTGCCTGAATGTTGCAGTCCAT
The DNA here is from genome assembly GCF_013347855.1 of Anguilla anguilla. NCBI lineage: Eukaryota > Metazoa > Chordata > Actinopteri > Anguilliformes > Anguillidae > Anguilla > Anguilla anguilla. The sequence goes on along the minus strand of NC_049203.1, from coordinate 64,207,487 downwards.
ACACAAATAATGGATTGTTCTGCTCTGTGGCAAGCACTATAACCCCCGCCTACAATAAAACACAAAATGGAATTTTTACTTAATCCACTGAATTCAATACTTGGGAATGAAGTGCCCTGATCTGTGTCTGTGTACAAACCCCATGCAGCACGATCCATTCGGTGAAGCGAGAAGAATATTTTCATATTCTATATACATATATACACTCACCGGCCACTTCATTAAGTACAACTGTTGAACTGCTCGTTAACGCAAATATCTAATCAGCCAATCACGTGGCAGAAACTCAATGCATTTAGGCATGTAGACATAGTCAAGACGATCTGCTGAAGTTCAAACCAAGCATCAGAATGGAGAAGAAAGGTGATTTAAGTGACTTTGAACGTGGCATGGTTGTTGGTGCCAGGTTTGAGTATTTCAGAAACTGCTGATCTACTGGGATTTTCATGCACAACCATCTCTAGGGTTTACAGATGGTCCAAAAAAGAGAAAATATCCAGTGAGCGGCAGTTCTCTGGGCGAAAATGCCTTGTTGATGGCAGAGGTCAGAGGAGAATGGCCAGTCTGGTTCGAGCTGATAGAAAGGCAACAGTAACTTAAATAACCACTCGTTACAAATGAGGTATGCAGAAGAGCATCTCTGAGCACACAACACATCGAACCTTGAACCAGATGGGCTACAGCAACAGAAGACCACACCCGGTACTAGCAAGTACCTAATGAAGTGGCCGGTGAGTGTATATATAATATATAATTGCATATCATTTTTGATGACAGTGTTTTGATATTACTATAAATGTAATTGCTATTAATTTTGTAACCAGAAGACCTATTTTTGGATGATAATGGGGATGAAGATGGTAAAAATGAATAAATAATTTATTAATGTGGACTTTTTAATGCTTTTAATTTCTTTATTTCTATATTCCTTTAAAGATGACGATGCCAGCTGTGAGGTTGATGATGAAAATCATTTCAATAGCAACCATGACAGCTGTAAGGACAGCCAGCAATGGCCTACATTAAAGAGATTATTGAGAGGTTTTTACGTGCAATTGTAATGTCACCCGGGCCTTTTCCCTCACAGTTTAACATACTCCAGATAAGTACTAAAATCAGCCCGTGTGCTGTGATTGGCCACCAACCTACCTCGGACGACAGCGAGTCACGCTGCTGCAAATTTCTTATTGTGCCAATTATGAGTTGGTTTATTGCAGACGGTGATAAGACCTGACAGCGACAATGCTACCGTGCTCAGCTTTTGACTGTGCTAATTGCTGGTCCTGACATTTTTCTGCTAAATTTGTCATCCACTTTAAACAAGTGAGCGTGCTTCATTAAAATTACAATTAGTGTCTCAATTACTAGATGCGCCTTCGACAGGCCCAGTTTTTTTAATAGAGCCCATTCCTCAGCACTTGGCAATGACATAATAGTTTGTGAATAATATCCACCTTGGACTGCTTGGATTTCATGCAAGTTTCGGGCTACGCATAATATTAAAATGCCGTCACAGACATAATTTATGTAAATGCCTTACAGACAGCATTTGTCGGTACACTGGTCTGTATATAGTTTAAACAAGCAGGATTTAATGGCTGTAACATGTACTTGTTTTTTAATTGTTTCTAATTTTATACTAAATTTGAGCCTAAAACGTTTGTATAGCGAATAATGCACTCAGCACAGGTTTGCCAACCAGCGATGTATAAAGGCAATGTCACAGGGAATTTCTGTCTCACTAAATATAATTGGCTCCCTAAAAAAAACAAACAAACAAAAAACATTTAGACCTATGTGCCGCAATTATGCAAAAAGCACCCTTGTCAGAACTCCTCCTGACTTAAGTTCAATTTACTTTGAATGAATTTGTCTGCACATAAGTATCTAGAGCTGAAAGCCATTCAGGATGCATGGCTCACAGTTCAAAATGCTCATTCCTGGTGCACTGGCTAATGTAATCACTCCGTTTACCATGATACTTCACTTTGACCAGACTGTGCATGTTACGTTTTCAATTTTGGGGGAAAAAAAAAACTATCACAGCATGCAGTTACTTTGACTGCTATAGCTTTGTTGCTCTACCTTGACTGGGTCAGGATGCAGGTGAGGAGTTCTCACCTGTTGTGGGCTCTTGGCACACACACCTGTGGATTCCGTCATTACGTTTCAGAACATCACAACGACATTTCGCATATAGCGAAAGATCACATAGCGCATCCCTTCAAATTAGATGCATTTCAATGAAATGCATACATTCTTTTTAGATTTGCACAACTGTGCGTTTTACTATGTGTTAATCGCTGAATTCCACATTTCTGTCTGGATTCTCCACATCGTGGAAACCATAAGGACCAACCCATATGTTTGAGCACTAGGGACCTCCGCAGTCAATGTGTAACCATGAAAACCATCTGTTGTAGAAGTGGACGAGACCATGTAACCCACGTGTGGTCTTTTCTAGAACACTAAACAATCGCAGCACACAACGACCGAAAGCACATTTCCTTACCTAGCATTCTATGAAGCCAAAAATTGGTAGCGGCACAGATGATTATAACTGAGCTGTGTTTTTATTGTCATTGGCTGACGCACTGGTCTGTGTGCATCTGAAGCGACATGCGTTTTTGCGACAGGCCGAATTTTCACAAGAAAATTTGCAGCATAACAGGATTTTTAGAGCCAGCGGACTGATTTGCCATTAACGGTTTGGGTCTACCTCTCCCCCTCCCAGGCCAATGATACTTGAAGTTCCAGACCCCTCTCTTTTCCCTCGCCCCTTTTAAAAAAAAGCAGCTCTTATATGGGTTTCCATTTATTCATAGCACTGTTCCCAAGGGCCTCTTCTGACAGGAAAACCTTTTTACATGTTATCTGTGGGTGTTAAAACCCAGGCACTGCCTCCCCACGATGTTCAATGGTCTGACTGCGTTACAGTGAGATCGCACCTTCAAAGCATGTTGTTTTTTTTTTTGTTTTTTTTTCTCCTGTTCGCCCATTTTTTTTTTGTTTTTTTTCTAACGGCAGACGATCCACAAACCGTGAAAATAAACCGCGAGAGAAGCGTTTGTTTGTACCCTCCCGCAAGGGCAAGGCGTTCAGAGTCGATTTGTATCCTTGCTTATTCACAAACGGGGGGGCCCTAATCAGATTATTTATTAGCGCTGTCTCCAGCGAAATATAGGCCACATGTCACAGCACAGCCAGGAAGCCTCGGCTCTCACACACACACACACACACACACGAGTCAATTGTTTTTATAATTAATTCCAGTTTAATATATTTCACTTCAGGCCCACACAGCACAGTAAATGAAAGAAAGATTAATGTTACCAGCGCATATTCAGTGAAATTATTGACTCCGGGACTGACAGATTCGGAGGCTGGCAGATAGCGGGGTTTGGCGGAGGGGGTGGGGGCTCGCCTCTTTGGAGCTGGCTGGTGAACCGAGCCAGCCCCCCAAGTCAACGTTCTGTTAGCGGTTGCCTCTTAAGGCAAGTTGCCATGGAGATCCCTTCACACTGGATAGGTGTTTTCTTATTACAGTAACCATAACCTTAACTGCGTTGCTGTGGCAGAGAGGAAAAAAGCTCTGCTCCCCACAGAATTTATGGATTTACTGTACTTGCCGCATTGCTATTCTCCACGGGGGAGGCTCGCTGTATTTTTCCAGCATTAAAACGTAACACGGCAATAACTCACGGTGGGGAAAAAAGGAGGGAAAACAAAACCACACAACAAAAAAAAAAAAGAAATAACGTGACAAAAAAATAACAGTAATAATAATTCCATAACCGCCGTTTATACTGCACGTCTTGAAGCCGCGTTCGAGAAGGGGCCCCGAAAAAGCTTCCTGCAGGGGGCTCGATTACAGCTGATTCATCAAAATCCCGGGCAATTACAGCTTAAATGCGATAACCATCTCGCAGAGGTGACAGGGTATAGCCTTTATTCTTTATTAATTACGTTATTAAGTGAAAAATGTCAGGGGCTGGGGGAACCTCGCTGAACCAGGCGCCCGGTGAATGGGCGATCGCGGCCCCGGCTCTTCGAGCAGAATATTAAGACGGCAATTAATCCACAGCCGCGTATAGTAACCTCCCCGGGGGGGTCGCTGTCAAACCGCATTACTGTCACTGTTACGGAATCTTCACATCCGCGCGTATTCCCGCCCGTATCGCGCTCGCGTCGCTCTCCCCGCGCGCTCGCCGCGGTAACGTGTAGCTTTTCAAACGCTGGCGGTTGGGATTGAGGCGGGGCCTGTGCCGCCGTGCATAACGGTGGCCACATTTTAATAACGCTGCGGGCGCCTCTGTGGCAGGACGCCTCGTGTTCCTGGTAAAGCTGTGTGGATAATCAGTACACAGACGCACATATGGGGAGTTAGACAGATAGATAGAGAGGGGGGAGGGAGAGAAGTAGAGGGGAAGAGGGTGAGAAGGAGAGAGAGAGGGGGAGAGGGAGAGAGCAAGGGAGAGGGAGAGAGCGAGAGGGAGAGGGAGAAAGCGAGAGAGAGGGAGAAACAGAGAGAGAGAAAGAGTTAGGGGAGAGGGAGAGATAAAGAGAGGGAGAGAGAGAGATGCCGATGCCCAACTGAAATGGTATCAAACCAAAAGATGTCAATATGTCAAATCCCATTACAAAGAATGGGTATGAATCTTTAATGCAACCTTGAGCGGAATCAAAGTCAGGGCTAGATCCCATCCCCAGTTATTTTCTCTTTTTTCGAATGTGGGGAGTGTTGGGGGGTGTCGGGGGGTGGGGGTGTCAGTCCTGGGAGAGAAAGGCCGTAAGAAGTAGTTGCCTGATTAGTTTGTGAGAGCAAAGAGCAAAGGTCTTACTCAGCAATTTGCTTGGTTGAAGCATACAAGACCTTCATGAGGCCTTTAGCATAGGGACCCACCAACACCACCTCTCTCTCTCTCTCGCTCTCTCTCTCTCTCACACACACACACACACAGTACACAGTCAACTTTGCAGCACGTCAAAAATCCAATTTACATTAAAAAAAATAAAATGTTAATAAAATGCTTGTGCATGGCCACATTTTTCAATAGTGTTTATAACAACAATCTGTGTTGGGCATTGTTGTGGCAAGGGGAAACGGTTTTAACTAAATTTATAAGCATTTTATATAAGAATATTTATTTATGTAATGTACTGGATATTTAATCTCAGGTAGAATTTACAGAAAATGTCTATGTATCCTGTAAAAAAAAGCTATTTAATGACTTTTTAATGAGGCCATTTGTTTAATTAAAATTATCCACAAATTCAGCATTTTTTTTTTTGCTCGCCCCTGAGAAATCAATGGACAACTCAAAATAAATATCCTACAGAAAAAAAAATCATTCATGAACATTTTTGTCTGAAGTACTGAAATGAATTCATACCGCAGGTCATAAACATTCCGGAAGCTTTTGAAACTGGCTGAATGTCAGTCCTTCTGAGAAAGGCAGTTATTTCACACTGTGACCGCAGAATTTCTCACCAAAGCAATCACTGCCCTCTTTCCAGTCGGAAATTCTGTTATGATACTTAGGTCGCTAATCAAAACAGTTGCACTGCTCTTTGATTTTTATTTTGAGTGATTCAGTTATGCAAGTGTGATATATAGTATACCTAAACAACATCATCGGTAAGGTGGGCTCTGAAATGACAAGGGGAAACACAGTAATAGTTTTTAAAAATGCAACGCATTGCTAAATTATGAGGTTAATGGAGTACTTCAAAGAGCCCTTAAAATAATACAATACATCTATCCACAGTAGGTTAGAAATTTACAGTTAGTCATAACATTTACAGCTGGCTGGTGGTCTGGTTGAACTGAAGGCTATGTAGGGTGTAAAAACAACTTAGAGTAGGAAGCTTCACAGCTTTAGTAATATATCTGATGGGACGGTTTCAGTGTTTGATTTGGGTACTCTGGTTCATATACTCATATACTGCACTGTTATACAGTATCACTGTAATGTGTCATAGCACTGTGGCATGTCATGGCACTTAAGTGTGTGATACCACTATGGTGTGTCATATAGTGTCATAGCACTATGGTGTTTCATAGCATTGTAGTGTGTCATAGCACTGTGATGCGTCATAGCACTATGGTGTCATATCGGGTTATGTCCAGTCGATATAACTTTTAACATATTGTTCCAATGAAAAAATACATACATATGGCAGCTCTTCAGCAGTTGTTTGGGAACTGCATGTTCGTTTACTTTTTGTTTTTCAACCAGAAGGCTGCGGGTTCAAATCCAAGGACAGTTTAAATTGCAGAAAGATCCTTGACCTGGATTGCTTCAGCAAAACCTCCATCCATATAAAGGGATAATGATGTAAGCCACGAAATTCACCCAGAATAATGACATTTGCAATGACAATAAACAATGGAAAGGAATGGCATACATAAAGTCCCAAGCTGAACCTCTTACAGGATTTAACTGAAACTTTGGCACTTAAATAATGACACTGTCCAATTCATTTGCCATCCATAGTAGTTATCACCACAAAGTGCCCTATAAATCCTGGAACAAAGTAAGACTAAATTTTACATGGGAGTGATAATGTGCTGTTCACTTGGTTCTTGCTATTAGAGCCTCAAACTGATAATGTGTTTTGTGAGCGAATTAGTTCAGATCCATGTTTTTTTGGGGAAAGCAGAGGATAACATTAGAATGTCCAACTTACAACTTAGACATGCTATATTTCAGCATGTATGCATACATGCATGTATGCCTGTATGTGTTTCTGTGTGTCTCATTAACTGCATATTCATGAATAAAAACCTATCCATGTCAATATTCCTTTAGAATGTCAAAGAAAATAAACCAGGAAATAAAAATAACACACACTGCACTGTGAACTTCCGGCTCCCAGACGCCCATTCTACAGTACACCTTTCGGGGTTAGCAGGCAGAGAAAGAATAGGCGGCGTTTTGACACTGGGGCTAAAATGGATGTGAAAGGTACCGCGTGACACCGCAGAGGAACTTTGACAAAGTCAGCAGAGTGAGGTCTTTGAAGATCTTCACACGTCCTTCCATCGCCCTTCCTTTTATCTGACTAGCACATACTGGGCTGGAGAAAGCGCCGCGGTTCTGAAGCAGATTGCAAAGGGCTGTCTGGAGGCTCTGAGCCAGAGCGGCTAAACTGTCAGAGTTATCAACTGTCAGAGTTACACTTCGTATCACTGCGACGGCAGTTGGGCCGGCCATTTTGGATCGGCCGGTCTGTACATGGAAGGGAATGAGTGACATATGGCGAAGCCTGGGCCTTTCGCATGCTACGCCACGCCAAGTTCTGAAATCAATAATCTGCGTCAGACTGCAGCTCGTTTAGAATTCGGCACGTTTGATGAGAAAGATTTTTGAAAAGCCTGGTCGTTTACCTGTGGTAATTGACATGGCTGCCCTGTGCCAGCACAGCTACAATAGGCACACAATTTTTCCACAACTTATAAGGGGGGAAGCTAATCTGGCAACATTGGAAATAAACCTTTGAATCTTCATGAATTATTTTCTTCAAAAGTGTATAACCCCAGTCCAGTTTTTTTTTCTTCCAGTCCAGGTTTTTTTTCCTTCCAGTCCAGGTTTTTTTTCATCCAGTCCAGGTTTTTTTTCTTCCAGTCCAGATTTTTTTCTTCCAGTCCAGTTTTTTTTTTAAATTCCAGTCCAGGTTTTTTTTAAATTCCAATCCAGTTTTTTTTCCCTTCCAGTCCAGGTTTTTTTTTTCTTCCAGTCCAGGTCTTTTTTTGCTTCCAGTCCAGTTTTTATTTAAACTCCAGTCCAAGTTTTGTTTTTCTTCCAGTCCAGTTTTTTTTTCATCCAGTCCAGGTTTTTTTTTTTTTTTTTTTTTTTTTTTAACCTCACAACAAGTTATTTCTCAGTAAAGGACACCTCGGCCTTTTAACAGTTCTAAAATCAATGCGCTACAAAATCCAGTATTCTAAAGCAGTTTAAGGGGAGGCACCACAGTCAAAAACGATGATTTTGGTTCCATATGCCAATTTTGATATTTTTTGATATTTTGCTTCTATAACTTCTATAGCTTCATAAAATGAACAAACTAAAGGTAAATAATCATTATAAATAGTTTATTTAGATGATAATATAACACCATCATCAAGTACACAAAGCATAAAATGAGCTTATGATAGCATCTTTTAGGATTAAATGCCTCTGCGGTTTTAAAACTGACCTGGGTGACCATATATCGTTAAAAAGCTTTTTTCCTGGAGTGTACTGCTAGAATGCCCATAAGTTCAGACAGTTCATAAAACTTAGTTTAGTTAAAAATAAAGAGAGAGAGAGAGATGAAAGGTACAGTATGAGGATGTGGAAATATATTTCATAATTAATTATACGCCAATATTGAATCAATTTGATGCTTTGAAGGCACAGCAAATGCATTACCAATGAATATTAGGCTAGAAAATACAACGTTTGCCCGATTTAACGTGACTTTCGTATAAACCACGCCCACTTCCAGTCTTCTATCCGAATACAGATACAGACAATTAATTTTGTTGGTTGAACAGATACAGATACAGATACAGATAATGACATCTCTGCACACCCCTAGAGTTTCACCCGACTTTTAAATCTGCCTTTCCATTCTCCAGCATCAAGGGACTGATGCAGCACTTTCAGAAACCAATCAACAATTTTAATGCGAATCAATTGTATCTTAGCCCAGCACTACACCAGCTGATTAAATTCATGAACTGATCGTGGTCCTCAATCAAGGCCTTGGTGAGCTGAATCGGGTGTGTTATTACTGGGGCTAAAACAAAAAATCTGCACAAGTCCTTAAACACGGTCACCCCCGGTTCAGAGAATTGCACCCCTGAGCCAAAATGCTCTTACAATTTTCCTTAACCATACGATTAGTTTCCTTACTCTGACTACTTACCGCTAACTACTGCAATTAAAGTGCTTCCAGGGATGCATTGACGATAAAAACTCAAATACAGATTGTTTCCCAGGTCACATGGTTTAAAAAAAAAAAAAAAACTTGGTCAATATATGAAATGCACCTACAGTGTCTCCTCAGAAACAGAACATTGCAACACTGCCGTTTAGAGAGGTCTTGAAAGCAATAATGTCTGCATAAAAAAAAAAAAATAAAAAAAAAATCATGGTAGATGAGTATGAGACGAATATGCTGAGTAGATGAGTATGCCAATATGTCCTAGCGGCATCGAACAAACAAGAAAACAGTTAAAGTACAGGGCTGGAGTTCTCATAGAAAAAAATAAAACATTCCACCCCCCCTTCACCCCCAACATCAATACCAACACACAGGATGCTCCCAGCACAGACAGTCCCATTACATGTAAAAGCATTAACTGATGGACCACACTGTCCTGTCCTTCCAGGATCAGAAGGCGCTAGGCCCTTTGAGCCGAGCTAGCCTCCCTTCCTCAGCAATCTCAGGCCTAATGGCCAAAGACAAATATTAGAAGGAGCAGACAGTCTCCCAGGACACATTCTTCTGGAGGGGCTGGGGAGGTTGCAATCTTAACAGAAATAGCTAGACAAAGCAATCAGATTACTCTGGCATTAAATTTTGATAAGAGTGACCTTATCAGGAGGCGGCCGATCAGATTCCCAGTCAGATAAGCCGAAGACCGCCATTTCCTCTCGCAGAAATGCCGTCTTCAGAGCTTCAGCGTATAGTTTATTTTTTTCGGATTTCTTTTAGATCATTGTGATTTAACAAAGCAGCCCTCCGACAGCTCTTTCCTTATTGAGACGGAAAAAGCAAATGTTTATCTGTCACCTTAATCTAATTAAATTTAAAGCCCTTTGTCCTCAGATTTGAAAAATGAATTTAAATAAGCCTCATGACATTTTTATTAACAAATGCAATGTTTTCTTTTTCAACTTTTAACTTCTTTTTTTATAACATATTATGACTTCATCAGTCTCTGGGAAATCAGTTCAAGCAATAAAGCAGAATTCAAATGGTGATTTGTATCTGAAAGGGAAGGACAAGGTATGCTACGGTTTAGCGGAGAGACCTGTAGAATGTGACACCCAGTACCTGAGGATTCTCTCAGCTTGCTCCACAGGACAAGGGAGTAAAACGACCGCAAAAGAAAAGAGTACTGGGAGAAGTGACAAGACACTAACCACTGATCAGCCAATGAGAGCGCCTCGTCTGTGATTCACCATGAATGGCAGTTCGTGAAAATCCAGCCAGGTTGGATGAAATTTTTTAAAGAGAGTGCTGAACACTTCTTGAGCACTTTTTCTTCCAAGTTCCATAAAAACAAGCGTTTAATGAAAACACACAAGCTGCATTTGCGTAACAGCCACGCGTATCTGAAGAAACTTAGCATAGCATAGCTACCATTGGTTCATTCACCATTTATGTATTTCCATTTGTTGTCCTAAGTGCTACAGGTTAAGCACCTTGCATTCATTTACATTCATTTACAGGCCTGTTCAGAATGATTAGCATCTTTAATAACGATGCACCAAGGAGACAACTGAAAACAAATGACACCATTACTGAGATGTATTTCTTGCATGCAGAAAAACTTTGTATATTGCACTGAATCATTGAGATGGCAATCTGCAAATTGCAAAACACTGATTTTTCATCCAGAGAATCACTTCTGTGATAGTTTTTAGTTATTCTTGGGCTCATTTTGTTCCAGGTATGTATCTTGAGGGTCATGTTCTTGTTGGAAGGTCCATCTATGACTAAGTCACTCCTGAAAGATACTGGATACAATGTTCTGGTACTTTGTCTGAATTTGTTATGGCATTAATCTTAAACCATCAATGATCCACCACCATATTGGATGGTACAGTATGTACAAGATACTTTTCCATGTATGTACCCCTCTTTTGACGCTAAACATACTAATGGTGTACATGGCCTGGTTCCAATCACACAGTAGTTCCAATGATGTTTGGCCATACAGCAGAATTTGTTGATTTCTCGCAGTAAGGGATTTCTCTGTGCAAACCTTCCAAACATCCCGTTGGTGTGGAAGTGCTGTCTTATGACTGATTTTGAGACTTGGCGACCCCAAGATGCAACTAAACTGTGCAGTGCTTGAGCAGTGATCGTTGGGTTTTTTGTATCATGTACTAGTGCCCTCTTCCTGGCAAGTTGGCAACTGTTCCAGATGTTTTGAAACCATTTGATTATGTATGTTTTGCGCCCATTACCTGATTTGTGTAGGTCAACAACCATCAGTCACTTTTCATTTGACAGTTTATTGACTTTCGCATTGGTGATGAATCACAAAGGGATTTTGCATTCCGCATTACCTCATTTTTATACTCTTGTGTAACTGCAAGCGATGGAGGGCTCCAATACAGTTCTATAAGACTGAGATTAACTTTTTAAAAAGTAGAATTCTTTTGCAGATTTTTCTTTGACTTTGTTAAAAGGAATCTCTAAGGGTGCCAATAAGAGCGATACCAATATATCTCAGAATAGTTAATACTTCATAAACATGATTAATTTAAAGAATAATTGTATCAATTTATAGCAAAATATATAGAGCTCCCGTATGTTTGACCAGAACATATAGCTCATTATCTGTGTTGTTTATTTTATACAGCCCTTTTCCCTCATTCTCATCATGGGAGCCAACAATTCTGAGCCTGACCATCTGTACAGTGCTACCAGTAGAATTTGTTTATCCATATTTTACTCAATAAATTAGAGCTTGTACAGTGAAAAGGACTTCACAGAATCATTTGTAGCCATTAGATTTACAGGCCTCAGAGGGAGTTTTGCATTGCAAATGCAATAGATTATTTTCCACCAAACTCATCTCTGCCCCTGAATTGCCTGCATAGAGGCCGTTTAATTTCATTTGCTTTCATTTGTTTCATCTTCTGTCTCTTACCCACACACAAAGCGGCAAGTTAATCAGCTTTTTTTTCATTTATCAGGTAATTCTTTCCATTCTTTTAACTTAAGAAATATACACAGTATTCATATTTTTACCATTATACATAAAAAGAATGTAGTTCTGTTAAGACCATCTGAATGTCTTGATGGGGGTAGCCAAAAAACGAAAAACACCATTATCTTTATTTGTATTATTTATCATTTATATTTTTAAAGTACTGTATAGCTGGAGGAAAGGGTTATGATGTTGTTCAATAACATAGGAGACAGTTTATTCAGCAAAAGACAGGAAGTGTTTTATCTGTCTCGATCAGTATAATCCCAAGGCGTGCCCACACACACACACACACACACACCCACGCACGCACGCACGCATGCCGCAATCTCAGAAAGTTCATATGTGACGACGCGAACATTTCTGCCAACATGTCTGAGATGAACCAAGGGCCGTGAACTGCCTCGTACAACATCCACATTGTTTCCACGGCATCGAAACATGCACCCACAGAGCTGACCCCACACCCCCCACTCCGAAAAAAGCTCCCGCCAGAGCACTTTAAAGAAGCATTACCGTCAGCACAAGAGCTGGGTAACACGTAGCGCTTCTGATCACAAGGCCTGGCACCCTAACACATGGATATACCGTATGCACACAGATAAATTCACAGCAAAAGATGTTAGCATATATTCTCGCAGTATAACGAGGTCACTTATTCATATTAGCGAGGGTGATGTTAGCTTGATTCAGGCATCGAGTAAAAGATAAACAAATGAACGGGCAGTATAAATATACACAGTATAAAATGAATGATTTATTGCCGTTATCTTACATGGTCACCCTACAAATCACATTACCGGGGCGATGGAGACAAATCGTCTGAGCCCAACTTGAACGTTGCAGGGCAAAGTAATCAAAAACACATCTTAATGGCAAAGAATCGGAAATTGTCACGTTCGTCGCGTCTCCCGAACAACGGAAAAAAACAGCAGCTGCCGTCCTCGCAGACAATGTTCTCCGTCGTTATACTCCAGCCTCTCGCACGCGAGCGGCGGCATAAAACAGAGGCGAGTAGCGGGGGGCGCTGCGACCGTGCGCTCCAGCCCTGTCGCCGGGCGTTTCGCGGGGAGAGGAATTCGTCCAAGCGCTATAAATCTCAAAGCGGGCGAGAAACCGACAGACAAAACTGCCTTTGTGCTTCTGTCGCCCACGTAAAAGGGGCCGTCTTGGTGCTGATAACATAATTGCTCAACGCACACCCTCACCCACACGCAAACAGGCACACAATATGTGGGGGGGGGGGGGGGGGGCGAGGGGGGGGGGACACAGGGGTATGGGGAAGAGAAGCACAAATGCAGTTCAAATTGTGAAACGCTACTGGATTGTGTTGTACCGGTGGTAAGCCTGAAAAATCTTTTTTTTTTTTTTTTTTTAAATCGCTCAGTCTTTCCTCATTGGACAAATGTGCAAGAAAAAACTTGTTTTTGTGGCAGGCTGATATTTAAGAAGACACTTTTTCTGAATGGAAAAAAAAATACAGCTCAATATCAAGGATAGTTATCAGGGGCTTGTGGCGTGACAGCAGGCTCCGACAGCCATTTCGTACCCGGAACGCTGATCCGATTGGTGGAAGCGCATTACATCATATCCGTGCTTTACAAACAAACGCTTTGTCCAGTTTTACTGCACGCACATTCATTTGTGACACAATAAGAGATCACAGTGACATCGTGAGAGATAACAGGAGAGAGATCCCACAGACGGGCACTGCGGTGCCCACACACCGAAGGTTGAGCAACTTGTGGACTCACCGGAGTTTCTCTTGGAGATAAATTTCAGATTGATGCAGGCCGCTGAGCTGATAAGCAGGAAGAGGAGGGCCGAGCGCTTCATCTTTCAGATGTCTGAGGCAGCTGGGAGAGAGAGAAAAAAACAGGAGTAATATAAGAATAACACGACAGGCAACGCGGGCCAGATCTCTCTTTGAGCAGCCATAAACATCCACACCGGCAAAGGGAAATCTCTGCTCCTGACATACTGCGTGATGTCACAGTTTTTCACTAAATGCCAGTTTTTTTTTTTTTTTTTTTTTTCTTGAACAATGAAATGTAAAAATGTGAGATATGTTACCATTATCAGCTTCATCCCACCGCAACACAACTCACTCCAAAGATACCAACGCCCATATATGAATGCATATTCTCTCAGTGTGACCTGTTTGAGTTCATGTGTATATCTGTAAGTCAGGGATGTAAGTCAGTATTGGTCTTCAGTTTCTGTTTAACTGCATATGTGAAACAGGACAGTGTGGTTTATGCTGCACTGTGGAACATGTGAATAAGAATGACCCTAACAAATACTGCTATGGAAATCATCTTGTGTCTATTACTACAGCTTTTTTAACAAGTCATAACTCTCTCTCTCTCTCTCTCTCTCTGAAAGACACACAAGCCTTTATTCAAACCGTGATGCACATTTTTCAGTCACAGTGAAGGACAAAGCACATTGTGGTTAGACTGAATCTTAACCGCTGACATTCAAAGGCTGCATTTCAGGCAGGTTTTATTTCTAAACCAAGAATGGGGTTTTAAAGTCTAAAATAACGACAGAGCTTGCTAACACACACACACACACACACACACACCACTGCCGCTTAGCTTAAAGAATAACCGATTTCTTTACTTTAAAAATACCATTGTCACTATGGGAACGGTGCGATTTTCCACCTGCCTGCAAGCGCACTGTCTACAGCCATTCCCATGGTGCTGTTTCTACAGTCCATGCAGCACGCGGATCAGTCTGGAGTGGTTACTGGGGAAAAGTGTGGAAAACAATGAAAAGAAGGATTAGCCCCACCCGACGAGAGAGCCACATAATCCAAATTAATAAAGCTGGGGTTTATGGGACACATAAGGTTCTGTGCTGCTGTCCACTGTTTGGATTTAGTGACTTCCACAGACCCTGACTCAAATTTCACCAACAGTTAAGGACAGCACAACTTGCAGCCTTCGATTGTGTAAGTACTCAGACGTAGATTGGGTCAGGTCAAGGTTTCGAACTTGAATGGCTGCTATGCAAGCACTAATAGTGGTTCACATGATCTCAGAAAAAATAAATAAGGTGAAACACATCTGTCTTTGCAAGGTCCCTCTGTGAGGTAGCACATTCAAGCGAAAATTCAATTGCCAAAGCAAGCTCAGGGAAAAGTTAAATAAAGGTACATACAGTATCAAGAGAAAGGTATAAACATTCTTAAAGTCATTTTGAGCACAGTCAAGTCAATCATTAGAAGTCCGTAGATGTATTGTAAAACCTGAACACTGTCTAAACCAGGCTGTGTCCAAAAAATGCAAGGGCAAAACTGGTTAGGGAAGCCACTGAGGTCAATGGCAAAGAGCTCCGTGATGGCTCAGTGACGACAACGGTGGGAACTTGGTGGGGACTTTTATTTAACGACAGGTAAACGACAATTATTATATTGTTCTTGAACCAGAGCAAGAGGGCGTTGTGGAAAATGAAGGCAAATTTTAAGCTGACATCAGGAAATATTGTTGAACAGATGTCGATACATGAATACATGGGACAGCTTGACAGCTTGCCAAGTCAGGCTAATAGATACAGGGAGAGTGGCATCAATGAGCTCAAAAATAAATAAAATCTCTCTTTCTCTCTCTCACATTCACTCTCTCTCTCTATCTCGCTCTCTTGCATGCACGCACACACACACACACACACACACACACGCACACACACACACACACACACGCGCACGCACGCACACACGCACACACGCGCACACACGCGCACACACAAAAGATCTTTTCTGCAGGTTATACAACATCCATTATGGCCCCTGCATGTTTCTTTTTTGTACAGCCCGGTCCATTAGTGTTCTATGAACTGGCAGCGCTATTTTGCAACACCTCATTCCCCGTGACAGCTTTGCCCTCAGCTATTGGAGGAAGAGAAATTTTTCAACTGTTCCCGTGAATAATGGGGAATTGAAAAAATAAGTATACACCGGTTGTCATAAACAGCAGTAAATGTCTTTCCCCAGCCATTTACACATTTTTTTTCCCATCTGTTGATGTGTGACTTTTTCATGTTTAGTTGCCTCTTACAGAAGGCAACACTGCGTTTAGCGCTTTCTAGCTTCTGTAGTTTTCATCGAAGTAAACGTTTTTTGTTCATTCACAAAATAATTCATATGAACTAAGAAAGAGTGCAATAATAATAATAGGTGACAGTATGTATGAACACACAGATGCACATACATACAGTAGACAAACAGGTTCATACACGTGCAAGAACACCACACGTAGCACGCACTAAAAATGTTTTCCAAACAGAGCTAAAAAAAGTCATTTTTGCACGCTCTCTTCCTCACTCACTACCATCCCACCATTACCCCCCCCACCCCCCCGCCCACCCCCACCTCCGCCCCCTCAAGCAAACCCCACTAATAGAGAACTGAGTGATGGCTTAGAAAAAAAAGTTGATCCTTCTTCTGATTAATGCAACAAATCCCTTCCTCATTACTTGTAAGTGGGGATAATTTCCAGCTAATAAAATCAGGCCTAATATTGTTCTGAGTGCCGTGCCTTGCTGGCGGGCAGAGAGGGTACTTCCTCCTTGTTCCTAAGCTCTCTTGAGCCTAATAAATCTACTCAGTCTCGCAGTCACCCGCCACCTCGGTGGATCCTGCGGGTGGAATGAGGGGAACAGCCAGCGATGAGGCCCTGGAAACTGAGCTCATTTATATTTCATCAAATGAGGCGAAGGTATGCGGACTCTAAACGTATACAAGAGGACGCGCGATAAGACTGTGTGTACTGGCCTGAGTGCACATTGTGGATGGAGCAGGAACTCTTTTTATCAATTCTGAGAAAGAGCAGCCCTCCTGGAATTTGAGGCGGGCAGGGGGGGTGGGGGGGTGGGGGGGTTGATGGACGGGGTTGGAGGAGAAGGGGGGTGGGGGGTTGGATGGATGGGGGTTGGAGGGTAAGGGGGGGTGGGGGGTGGGGGGGTGGATGGATGGGGGTTGGAGGGTAAGGGGGGTGGGGGGTGGGGGGGGTGGATGGATGGGGGTTGGAGGGTAAGGGGGGGTGGGGGGGTGGATGGATGGGGGTTGGAGGGTAAGGGGGGTGGGGGGGTGGGATGGTTTGCTCATGTGATCTCCACAGGTACACACGTCATTTCACAGGCCACACGCCAGTGCATTTATCAGTGTGCCAGACATGAGGCCCCTCCTCTCCTGCATCTCTCCTTTCTGTATTTATCTCTCTCTCTCTCTTGTCTTCTGAAAGTTTCTTCCCTTCTCTCTCCAACCCCCACCCCCCCCCCCGCCCCCCACCCCCCCACCCCCTCTCCCCCCACTGACAGAGCTCTCCTGAGTCTGCGAGCCAAGGCCGCGATGTCCAATTCCCTTCAAAACAAATGGCGCCCACGCTCACTGTGGATGCGCTCCGAAGCACGCCTCACTCTGCATTCCTTAATCAAAGAGATGGATGGCGCGGCACGGCCGAAGAGCGCGGAGGCACTTAGCTACGGCGAACCAAGAATAACGACACCTGCGCGTCTGCGACATCGACTTCCGCTCGCTCTGCCGCAGAAAAACGCACACCGCAATCAACTACGCCTTCGCAGGCGCGGGGCCGTACTCGAAGCAAAAAAAAAAAAAAAAGTGTCATGCTAAAGCTGCCGGAGCGATCCAGCGTAACCGACGCAGAACTGGACTCGCACGCCGAAACTTGCGGGTTTGTTGGTTCGATTCCCGGACGGAGGCTCCTGCCACAGGGCCCTCGGGCGAGGAACGCAACCCCGAGTGGCTTCAGTAAAAGACACCCAGCTGTAAGAACAGATTTTATGTAAAAGAATGCGAGCCGCGAGAGCCAAGTCGCTCCGGATAAGAACACCTGTTAAATGACTAAAATGTACAACGTTGCCAATTCCCCAGGCGTAAGGAGCCAGAGTCCTCGGTGCCCCGCATTAAATTCTGAAATTATGAATGGTTGCCAAGGCGGTGACAAACCCGGGGAATCTTGCTGCGCTGCCATTGGCCACCTGGGGAAAGCAATCTTTCACTGCTCGGTTTCACCTTTGCCGCAACCTTAAGGGCATCGTTGTTTTGAACTCGCCTCACCTGCTGTCAGCGGCGAGAGAGAGAGAGAGAGAGAGAGAGGAAAGGAGGGAGAGAGAGAGAGAGAGAGAGAGAGGGAAGGAGGGAGAGAGAGAGAGAGAGAGAGAGAGGGGGAGAGAGGGAGAGAGGGAGGGAGAGAGAGAGAGAGGGAGAGAGGGAAAAAGTTCCATCGTAATTATAAAGTTGAATTGTTGCCATGGCGTTACATGGTGTAAGAAGCATGTAAATTACGCTTCGGGAGACGACCAACATAAATCACCGGGAGAGCGCGCCATTTTCTTTTTTTTGTGTGTTCCCCCCCCACAGCTTCTTCTTTTTCCACCGCTCGCGATATGAGCCACATCAAAAGCAAACGCTGTAAACGCACGCGCGGCGGCAGGAGAAAGGTTTATAGGCCGCGTTAAGAATACGAAGAAGGCTCAGGGCGGGCGAGCGGGTGGGGGTGAGGGGGGGGGGGGGCTGGTGGTTCGGTGGGGGAGCCCAGCTGGTCAATATTTGGGTGCGAGGTAAGGGTCGGGGGGGGGGGGGGGGGGTAGTAGTAGGAGCCAAGAACACATGGGGATATTGCTGTGAATGCCAATGATCATAAAGCAGATGAGCACTCCAGGGAAATGCTCCGTAAACGGTGCGGTTCTCTACTAAGAGATGCTACAAGAGGAAAAATAAATAAAAACAGGGTGCTATTTTCATGTTTGAAAAAACCGACAGACAGACAGGAGTCCATTTGGCCATCTTTCCAGGTAAATTTACGTGAAATATTTAGCCGATTCCGTTAAACGATTCCAGCGCAAAGCATACACTTTTTGTTTACTGTATGCCATGCGAAGTGCAAAAGGCCCTTGTTCAGGTCAAATTTGAGCAGCATGCTGTGGCAAACTGCCCTCTCGTTTAAGGTTAAGGAATGAAGTCTGAAAGCCTGACCTGACAGTGGTTTTAGGGGGCTGAAATGACCTTTAATGCACTCGTGTCACGATGAAGCTCGAGCCTCAAGGGCTCCTCCACTCCACTTAACAAATAACACGATACGCAACGAGCATGTGCCAGAAATCTCCTCCCCCTTCGCTGCAGTGCAAAACGCCCCACACAGGTAAATAGCTAAACCTCGCCTCCTTCCAAGGAATCCCAAAGCAAATTATGCACCGACATGATCTCTTGGCTTAAAACTGTTATGATTCTCAGGGTAGTCTTTACTTCAGAAGACATAATGAAGGCCCTAGTGCTGAAGTCTCAGGTTGCCTATCAAAGCTGATGAATTCAAATTGAATTTTAAATTGAGGGGTAATGGGCAGAGGGACTCAACTTAGACTGCATGAAATCTGAGAGCAGCTCAGACGGTTAACATGGCTGCTGTTTCCATAGGCCCAGTGGTCTCAGCCCCCAGTGGGGTGGCATGGCCTGCTGTTTCAGACAACCCTATCCTCAGCTTCAAGTGATTGTGCTGTAATAGATCAACCCCCCTCAATCCTGCACTGACACACACACACACACACACACACACACACACACACAAGGTCCCTCAGGTGCAGTGCCCCGTTGTATTTCTCCCAGTTTCTAACAACAAGAGGATGACCACACAATACGGTTTTAGATACTACCTAGTCTGTAGGTAATCAGAGAACTAATTTAGTCAGGAAAATGGCGAACATTGTTAGACTGAATGGTCTGTTCTCGTTGTTATGTTATGCTATGCTATGCTATGCTATGTCATGTTATTTTATGCTATGCTATGTTATACTGTAACAACTCACGCACTGAAAGATCAGTCGCCTTCCTACCTATCTGCTTGTATCCCCTGCAACAGCAGACGGATGAAGATGAACAGACCTTTGCGAGTGATCCACGGTGGTGCTGATCAAAGTCTGGCTACCATTGGCCGCGTTAAATCCCGCCTCAGTTAACTTTATTGCTTCAATTATTGGTGCAGTACACAGACAAAGCAATGTGCAGACGATGTCTCGGAGGAAGATAAGGCTGTATACACAGTGCTAACGACCGACACAATCATATTAAAATAAAGGGAACAGAAGATTTTGTCTAGACCAAATTAAAAATATAAAAATATATCGCTACCAATAATACTGTAATATTATGGTAAACATTGCATTGGTCATTGTGCTGTTTTGTTCCTGCGACATCCATTTTCCTGAATCAAGAAGGTAGTTTGAGCATTTAGACAAGCACACAGTACCTGGAACACAAGGTACAGTACAAAGACAGAGCAGATGTTTTCAGAGAAGAATGCGTTGACGGAGAGCACAATTGCATGTGACTTTCTCTATCACAATATACATCTTAATGTACCCACTACCACGTTTAGTTTCCTTAACTGTACGTCAGCTTGGAGTCATTCATAGCCCAACACAGTGAACAGTAACTCCCACCCCACACTGCATGGGAGAACGGTCAGAGAGGCGGCATAAAGTTTAGAGATGCGGCTGATAATCTGCGCCGTAATGGATGCCGCCGCACCTAACTCCCATCCCACACTGCACGGGAGAACATTTAGAGATGCGGCTGATAATCTTCACCGTAATGGATGCCGCCGCACCTGTTCGGCGGGGAGACTAATTGCGCGCCACACATCACCATTACGCCGCCATTAAGCGGCCGTAAAACAACCCCGGGGCGAAGATGGCGGGACGTTTAAGGAGACAGGCTGAAAAACACCCGGGGCTCGTCCATCGGATTCCGCCGTATCGATCCCCCCCACCCCCCCACCCCACATTTCTCACCTTCTCCTGGGTTAGCGGAGTCACAGGCGGGACCGCAATCAATGGCCGGGGGGCGGGGGGTTGGGGTGGGGGGGGCGCCTGCGCCTGTGCACTGGAAACGGGCCTCGCAGGGGGAATCTCAGCCGCACATTAATTGCGGTGTGCGGGGAAGCTTTTATGAGATGCGGGGCTGAGTTACGCCAAAGGGGGGGTGGGGGGGGGGGGGGGCGCAGAACAGCTGATGTCAATCAAAGCAATTACGCCCTCCGCATTGTCAATTCAGCAAAAAAAAATTTCCAACCGGCGCGTTCGAAAGCGCGCAAATAACCGTCCAATCAGAAGCGGGCCACGCATCACACATTAAGGGTGAACGCGCGCGCACGCAATGCGTTATTAACTGTCCCGTGGAGCTGAGAGCGGGAGCGCTCTCACGCATGCATTAGACACCGACCCTGGACCCATAAATAAGAACCGTAAGACCGGGCCCTTTCCTAATTAAATGCTCACCCCCCCCCCCCCCCAGTGATCTCCGGCGAAAACGAGACTGCCCTATTTGGTAACAGTCCATCCGGCAGCGTCCACCTACACGCTGCCAGAGGCCTTCATTGGCTTCATCCACTGCCATGGCGACTCGTGTCAGCTCTTCAAGCGCCCCCCCCACACCCCCACAAACCACACACCCCCCCACCCCCCCACCCCCACACACCCCCCACCCCCCCTACCCCGTCGTCTCGCAGCCCCTGTCAATCCTGCCCACTATTAGCCGCCTTATTAAAATAACCACCTCCTGCTGTGGAGCACACTGCCAGCGTATGCGGCGCGTCAAGACGTAGGAAATCTGTTAAAAAGGCTGATCAGCACGTCCAGAAAATGGACACTAATAAGCTCATTCCGCTAAATAAAACACGGTTTAGAAATTGCCTCCACTCTCTCAAATGATTTTTTTTTCCCCCCTGAATGTGAAAGAAGTTTTGAGTTTTGACCTGCATCAGCAAAATAAGTCACCTGAGAGAATGGTCTAATATTTTGGTTAAAGTGTATACATGATATAACAAGCACCACTCTTTAACTACATAATGACCTCACTCACTCACTCACACACTCACACTCTCTCTCTCACACACACACACACACACACACACACCAAAAGTCCTTGACGTGCAGGTTTCTAACAAGTTTCTAACAAGGAGAGGATATATGTTTGCGTGCATGTGTGTGTGTGTGTACCCACATAACCTACTCTTTTTTAATGACAGACCATTTCAAGGCCAATTGCTACCACTGATGGTAAAACCACCATTAGTATATTAGTCTTAGACACTTTTTTTCCCTCTCAAGCACAATGGCAGCAGAGCACAGGTTTGTCCCAGCAACCCAGACACCAAGGCACAGCTAGCAAGCGCTGACTGCGATGACGCAAGTGTTGGCAGAATGAAACTTCAAACGAAGGCGTGTTCGTAATAACATTTCAGCTCCCTAATAAAGCCTCGAAAAGTCGGTTAAAGTAGATTGACTGGCATGGTATATGCAAGCGGACCATATGCTGAATGTATTTCTGAAGCGTTTATTTGCACTTGGATAGCCTCGATTACATTTATGAGCGGAGCCGTCTGCTTTATAGACAACCGTATTACAGTTTTCCATTTCTGTGATGTTTCCTTCAGTTATTATGAATGAAGGGTCCTCAGTAGGGAGACAAACCGAGCTGTTTACTGAACATCCTGGACCTGTCTTTTTTTAAGAGAGAGTTTACAGGAACACACATTAGAATTTATATTTCAGTTGCTGTTTAAAAAGACAGACCTGCTTACAGATAGCTAGCTAGTCTGTTTTGTGTGTAGGCCACATAACTATTCTATGGTTGTTAAATCACAGGCACCATGACCCGTGTTCGTTAATGTTGGTTGCAGCTATATTTTTATGGTGCTGTATTAATAAAATATTGGTGTATTATATCAGAAAATGAAAAATACCATTGGTATCTCAATTTAACCCTTAACGGGTTAAATCCAATGCATATAGTAAGCGTACCGTTTTTTTCTTAAATGTGTTGCAAACAAACAGTGTTCCGGTTAGGTCGAATGCATTTAATGTAATCCGCAAACAATGAAACAGTGAAAACATTGCAGCAAAATAAACAAAAGTAGAATAAATAATGTATGCAAAGAACTACATTCTAAGCAGTATGCTGTGTTTGTATGCAAGCAGGCTGTGTTGTATGTGAGTAACAGTAAAAAAAAAAAAGCCATACATGGTACTCGTCTGACAGCTAAAATTTAACGGCCTAGTTTCTGTGCCTACTTATTAGAATCCAAATGTGTTATCGCTAGACTGAGCAGAGTGAAGGCTCATATGAGCTCAAAACTTCTGCTGATGTAGCACATCAAATATTGATTTAGAGCTTTCAGAAATATTCAGAATGAAAACACAGAAATGTCAAAACCAAGCTCTTCTTAAAGCACCCAAAAAAAGATAAAAATATATTCTCAGGTGAAAAAAAGCGTAAAGCAATTCTAAGTTTGTTCAATTTTGCTAAATCAGCTCTGTGTTCCGATTCAAATGAGTCTAGCTATGCTTTTAAAAACTGTTGAAGAACAGATGCACACACTACACTGCAAAATAAGATAGTGTTCACTGCAGAGACTTTGGGATGCAAATCTTTGTACATGTATCACTTCTCCTGAGTCCACAAAGTAGCTGGCAGGAACACATAATGTATGGGTGACCACAACGGCATTATGTAATGCTCTGAAAACCAGGACCAGCTGATGCAATACAATCGTATTATAAGCAATTGAGACAATTTTTCCAAATGTCAATCTCAATTACTGGATAGTGTGACTTCCATAAAAATAAAGAGAGGATAGCATAAATAAATTGTAACATTTTTTGGTTGATACTTTTTCATCGATTTTTAATTTGTTTATTTATTTTTGGTTGATGTACTGTACTGTCGCCATGATCAAATACAAATGCGTTTCGTTAGTTATTTTGCAATTCAGATCACACTTCTGAAGTTTCGGAAGCACGTTTGTTTGCAGTATAAAAAAAAGAAGCCCAGGCCTAAGTTTGCATAATGTATCGACAATCAATTTAGCTTCAGCCGATACACAAAGCCTGAAATTGACTGAGTTCCTGCGAGTGAAACCGACTGCCCGCAGGCTTGATGAATTTCAGACGGTGAGGACACCGCAAACAACTCCAGACAAAAGTAGCTATTCCTTCCGTTCGTCCTGTTAAATAAGGGCTGGCGGACTTCGTCTGAGCAGGCCGCACTGTCACCGCGGTGACAAAAAAGCCCGATAAGTAGACTAACCCGAGTTCTGTTTTCAATATTGTCCTCATCATTTATTCCTTATGGAGATGTAGCAGGACACCACCGCGGTCAATAGCTGCTTGAGCCGCTCTCTCTCAATTACACTTTCTGGCAAACAGCCACTAAAGAAAAAAAAAAAAAATGCATGAAAACAGGAAGATTGCATTACCCCCCCACCCCCCCACACACACACACACACACTCCCCTCCTCCAATATAAACAGCCATAGGAACCATTGACACAGATAATGTACAGGTTCCACAGCGCAGGATATAGGATATTAAAACAGCGCCAGTCTCCCTGCCTCCTGTGAAGATCGTGCAGAACAAGCACCTTTTCGAAAGGGCCCGCTCGCCAGAAGGGAGCCCTCCAGTCACGGTCCTGCCATAAAGCCATTTCATCTGAAGCCCCCCGGAAGAAAGCCATTTAGGAATTTGTGCAAAACAAACAAAATTATATTCCAGTGCGATACCGTACACACAAGCAGTCGGTGCAGCTGACACCGCTCACTCTTGCATACTGACGTTGGCGTGCGTGCGTGCAGGCCGCACACGAACACAAGCATGGAGACACGCACACATACACACACACATAAACACACACGCACGTATGCGGGCACACACACACATATATATATAAACCTACCCACACACACACACACACACAGAAACACGCACGCACACACACACACACACACACACAGAAACCTACCCACACGATGGCACACAGGCGCGCACACACACACACAGAAACCTAGCCACACGCATGCATACAGGCGCGCACGCGCGCACACACACACAGAAACACGCGCACGTGCACACGCACACACAGAAACACACGCACACGCACACACACACACAGACACACACGCGCACACACACACAGAAACCTAGCCACACGCATGCACACAGGCGCGCGCACACACACACACACACACACACACACACACACACAGAAACACGCACGCATGCACACACACACACAGAAACCTACCCACACGACGGCACACAGGTGCGCACACACAGAATCAGAAAAGGGAGTGAGGCTTGTCCAGTCGATACGGTGTTTTCCAATGTTTGAGCGGAATCAATGTGGAGATGATGGCTTCAGGCTCGCACATTAAACTAAAGCAGGGGCTGTAATCAGGCCTTGACCTTCACACACCGGCGTCCGATTCGTCCGCATAACTCCCCGAATATTTTCAAGCCCGCTGCAGGTAGCGGATGACATTTTAACAAGGATTCATGAGACTTTAAATAATGTTACTTTCCCGACTGCAGAGGGGTTGTTGCAGTAAATAGGGCTTATTTCCCTTCTGATTCCTTGTTGTTACCATTAATGACACTCGGCCATTACAGATATATTACTAGATTTGTAGTCGTGAATTACTCATTTCTGGTCTTCATATCCTACAAGTGTGAGGCCTGACATTGACACTGCATTAGCATCACTAGTGTGTCTTTCTCCTCTGGTGCTCTGTTATGGATGAAAAACTTCAAATGACAGTTCCACGCTAACACGCTGAACTTAAAAACCGTTGACACTGAATTGACAAAATCACAGGAGCACAGGTCACTCCCGGTCCCCTGCCGCGGGTCAGTAAAACACGCCGGGCGTGCAGACAGCGGCGGATGCGGATCGAGCCGCACGTGCGGGCGTGCAAAATTCGGTAACCGAAGTTCCTCTCGCGTCGAACCTAGCCGCAGAAGGTTAAGCACTGCCGTTAACGAGATGACTAATAATTTGTGTCAGATCGTTTCCCTGACAGAGCCACAGGACAGGGAAACATATGCTCCAGCCTTCGCCCGCCCGCCAGAACATGTCCTCCTCTCTCTATCTCTCCCTCCCTCTTTCTTGCTCTCTCCCTTCTACCTCTCTCTCTCTCTCCCCCCGTCTCCCACTCTCTCACCCCCTCCCACACTCTCTGTCACTCATTCACGCTCTCTCACTCACCTTTCTACCTGTCTCTCTCCCTCAGTCTCTCTCTCCCCCCATCTCCCACTCTGTCACTCATTCACTCTCTCTCTCCCTTCTACCTCTCTCTCTCTTACCCCTCCGTCTCCCACTCTCTCTCCCTCTCTCACTCTCTACCACTCACGCTCTCTTTCTCTCTCACTCTCGCTCTTTCTCTCTCTCTCATACTCTTTCTCTCTCACCCTCTCCCTCCCTCCCTCTCTCTCCCTCTCTCTCTGTGCCCATGCTTAGCAGGAAGCGCTAATCTGAAGAAGCTCGGGGAAAATGCGCAGAGCTGGGGGAGAAAGGGGGGAGGGGGGTTTGCAGCTGTGGCAAGCCCGTGCCACGGTGCCCGCTCCGCACGCCAAGCCTCGCCGCCGCTGGGCCAGCGCTGGGAGGCTACTGGGGAAGATGCAGCGAGGAGTTCTGTCACAGCAATTAGCAGCTGCCGTAGCACTCTGCGGCGCAGCTCGTTAGCATGGCGTGCAGCGCACGCAAGGGGCGAGCCACGTCACACGGATGTCATGCCAGCGCGCGCGTCAGGGCCTTTCAGCAAGCGGACTGGCGCCAGATTTTCACCCTCGCAATTCAAGTCGGCCCAACGTGTTATTTTTTTTTTTTAAAACAGCATGTCGAAAGTAGGCTAAATGGCACGCACAACCGAGTGATAATTTCCTTAAAAAATTTATTTGGGAGTGAGAAAACGTGTATTTATTTATTTTTTATTTTTTTAAATAACCAGTTAACCACTAAAGATCGAATGCAAACCAACCCCTGCCCACGCACACTCACAGACCGCCGAGAATCAATGCCTGCTTTTAGGCATTCAGCGGCACATCAATCTCTTGATTAGTAGCCAGGAATAATTACACGGCTCCGGCTGCAATTATCTCACCAATGGTGAAGCTGAAGGCCCGCCCACCCTGTCAGTCACACAGTAAACATATCTGCACTTAAATTGTCCCCGTTGTGCTACCGGAGCTTTCTGTGTTAAACAGGCTCCCTTTGCTTCCACGGAAAGGCTCATTCAGCTGCAGGAGCACCTCGCACGCGAGCTCACTGATCCCCCTCCATTTCCCTCTTTATCCCAGCATGCACCTCTGGATGCTGCGGCGGCGGCGGCGGCGGAGGAAGGGCCCGCCGAAAGGCAGCCGGGCGGGTGACGGGGGGCCGTGAGCCCGAACCTGAGCAGCCTTCGGTGAGCCTGAGATTATACGTCAATCACGAGCGCTGACGGGGGCCTGGCGAGGTTCGAGGCCGAAGAGCCGTACCCCCCCCCCCCCCCTCGCGGGGTTCCTGTCTGTCTGACCCCACACACCTAACTCCGCGCTGTGCCTCCCTCTCGGGCGGAACCGAGCGGAGTTTGAAAAGAACATTATTCTCCCGGCTGACTAGCGGATGGCAGGCCGATAAGCGCCACATCAAACAGCCCGACCCGGAGCGCTGAGACGCAGCCGCTCAGACGCTCCGCTGCACTGTTTCTACCTCTTCATCTGCCTCTTCATCTACCTCTTCGCCAATAATCGCTATGCAACACAAGTGGCGGCATAGGAGGACCATCCCCCAACCCCCCCGCCGTCCCTGACTTCATGGACATTGAGATATATATTTGTTACCTAGACTGGCTAAGCAGACTAGTATGATTCTTATACTAGTCATTTCTGAGAAAAAAAAAGAAAAAACTGATTTCTTCCCAAAGATCACTAAATTAAATGACGCGTCACATGGCCTCTTGACGGCAGGTTTAATACACAGAAGATCACGTGCGATGTGTTCTATGCAGGCGAATCCTTTTTAAATCTTTCAAGTCGAAGAGGTCTTGTGGAGACTCGGAATGCCCGATGCGGTGTTTCCAGCCTGAATGCCAGGCCAGGACATCTGTATCCAAGTGACAGAGGTGGAAGGGACACACGTCGTGGCACCATTAAGCCACTTCCAATAAAATCAGCGCCAGCGGGGAAACGGTCTCTACAGCGAGTGGCCTTTGAAAAGAAGAAGAAAAAAAAAAACCACACATACAGGAATCCTCTGGCCTCTCAGGAAACGTGAGCGCGGCTGTATTTGTGTCTACTTACATTCGACGACAAGAGCCCTGTTTAATTAATGCCCATTGTGTCATGAGCAGGACGGAATTAAGCCCACGCGCTTTAGGTCGAGAGGACTTGTGTGACGAGTGGACAGGTGCTTCGGTTCGGGAGACGCATCGACACGGTCTGTTTAGCAGCGTGCTAACTCGGTTCATTAGCATTTCTTTCGTTAATTCCAGGAGCGGCGTTCACTTGGCTGAATTCCGCTCCTGAGCTCCCTCAGTTCCGCTCCAGTGTCTGTTGAGCTGGACGATTTGAGGGCAGGGTGAACGAAAACTCTCATCCGTGGGGAAACAACGGTGCACAAGACGGACCGCTACGCCGCACGGGGACGCTCGTAAATAACGCCTAATCACTCGCAAATCTACAACACAAAACAATTATTTTTTTAAAAATCGAACACAAATCTACAACACAAAAAATTACCTAAAAAACTAATAAAAATTTAAATTTAAAAAATGCCCATTCAAGTGAAAATTTCTAAACTTTTTAAAATTCCAGTCATGCAGGAAAATCTGGATGCTCACGGGCCCCAAAACAGTACAGTGCTCATGAATAATTCATGGCCCCGTGTTTCAGCAGTACTGTCAGCCAGTCGGACCCCGGCCACCGAGGACGGCTCACACAGATTGTTCCCGGTTTCTCCAGTGACCCGCTCAGCTACAGTGGCTAAGGAGCAGTGGCAGCAGCCAATAAGATGGCAGATGGAATGGCTCTTGTGAAACTGTGCAAAAGTAGCCACTCTCTGAGCTAAGAAGGACAATCTTTCCCGGCTAAGACACGCAAGTGAACACTCCAGAAATATGACCGGCTCCCTCTTCCAACATGGATCTGACACGGTGTCTGTTCCCTGGAGACATTCGTCGTGTGGAGATATGCATTATGCCTCCTGATAAACATTCCCGCTCATTGGCCTACCGCTCTTATTATTATGCAATGCTACGAAAGCTGCATCTTAAACAGGAAAAGGTTAACAGAACTAGCAGGAGCCACTTACACAGAGAAAATTAATGATATATGCGTTGGGTACGACCTGCTCCAAAACCCCTTGTTTGTAGAGATTTACCAGCAGTGACTTCTCCATATGGAATTACCATATGTCTCATTAATATATCATAATTATCCATAATGTATGTGCGTTCACTGATTTACTACAACGCCATTTGAAACCAGATATGGTTGGTATACTTAATGACCCATTTGAAATCACATTAGTATCTGTGTTTGATTTAATTTACAAATCAGCTAGTGAGAAGACAGGGTTTTATTTTACTGATCAAACTGTATAACTAAACGGTTTCTTTTATAAGGATGTGATAAAAATCCGTAAAGGAACCACACAACAGTGTTTCCTTTAAAAGAAAATGTACACACACACACCAAAAAAACTAATGTTAACTGAAGTGCCTAACATAAGTGATAATGAAAGATGATTAACGCCTGTCTTCCTGCATCTTCAGCAAGCTTAATTACAGCCACGAATGTACAGTAACCACAACACACAGACTCGGTGCTGTCCAATGGGACTGCAGAACTTCAGGCGGAAGCTGGCAGAGCAAATCACTGGAGCTGGTCCTCAGACAGTGGGCGGGTCAAAGGGCCAGATTTCACTAGGCAACGGCCTATAGTTGAGAGGTGGCACCTTTAATTGACAGGTTTCCTGCAGGACTCCCCCCCCTGCAGTGCTTCTGAGGCTATTTATAGCACATAATGGCTGGCATCCATTTTCCGAAGATCACCGTTGCAAGGCTGGCGTTATTAACTTGGTTGGCCTACAACTTCACGCGTCACACAGTGCGGTGGCTCTCATCACACTGAGGAAACCACATCCATGGAGCTGCTGCTCCCACTGAGAGCCGCACTCAACTCATCCAATAAATTAAAATGTCCGTTACGCGTGAGCTTTGACTCAGATGACTTCCTGTGCGCGCTACTATTCAATTACCTATCGGATACTTCAAATCGAAGGTGTCATGCTACGCAGTCACTGGTCATTCAAGAAAGACATGGCCGACCGCTATTCATTTACCGTGCTCTTGACCGACACACAGGAAAAATGTTCAGCGTTGAATCAACTCTTATGAAGTACACATGGTCCCAATTTGAGTCACAGGCCATCTATTAGAGTTGAATTAGCAAAGGACATTTTGCTGCACAGTAATACATAAAACTATGTGCAGGCACTTGTTGCAGCCACTACGATTCCAATGTAAAAAAGACTACATCATGATATCTTGGGAAGCAGTGTAAAGGTTATAGTTAGGGAACTTTAACAGGCTTGTTACGCCCAAGGTTGTAGGTTAGATTCCCAAGAGGTGCTCTACTGCACCCAGGAGCAAGATATTAATTGGAATTGCTTCAGTGTATATATGGCAGTATGGACGCATTTAAAGAATTGAAGTGGTGAAAAGATGTTAG
This sequence comes from Anguilla anguilla, assembly GCF_013347855.1. Classification (NCBI taxonomy): domain Eukaryota; kingdom Metazoa; phylum Chordata; class Actinopteri; order Anguilliformes; family Anguillidae; genus Anguilla; species Anguilla anguilla. The sequence goes on along the minus strand of NC_049203.1, from coordinate 64,176,985 downwards.
TTTAAGGTTTAGGGCTACAAAATTAGAGTAGTATTTTTTAAATTAAAGTCATTTAAGTAGTAATATAAGCATACTAATATAGCAATTCCAATGAAAGGATTAAAATTCTTACCATAGTTACCATAGCAACATCTCATTTTCAAAGAACCATCATTCCCAATACGTTAATCTTAAGAGGTTCTACTGTGCCAACATATATTTAACAGACCCATATCTTTTGCCTTGCATAGAGCGGTCTCTCTCTCTCTCTCTCTCTCTCTCTCTCTGACGGCCATCTCAAACAGTCCTTTTGTGAGTGCTTGTCTACCCCACATGTTCACGTGTGCCCATTGCTAACGGAACCGAAAATAGCGCCGAGCATCTGTGCTCGAGTTAAAAAGGTGGCACGGGCGGGCTGAAATCTAAAACAAATAACTGAATACCGAATTAGCAGCGAGCTAAATGTATCCTCTGGCACACCCTCCATACTGTCGCGACCCGCCCCAAAGCGGATGCCAATGTCTCTATCGGGGGCCGCAAAATAACCAAACTGGTTTGAACGTTTTTCCATTTGCAATGGAAATGAACGATTTCGCTTGTGCCCGGGTGTTTGTTTGCACTACTATCGTCACCAAAACAGGGTCCATATTTTTTAATAATAAAAAAAACAGGTTTAGGTTCAATTCAGAGCCATGGAGGTGTGCATACTTCTCAAACTACACCTTTATGGACAATATGAAGGAAAAACCTGATTGGTTTGAAAAGAATGTCCAGTACATCTTCGCAGCACTGAAATGTGCTATACTTTTCAAACTGCACCTTTAGCAATGCTACAAAAGCAGAGAAGACTGCTTTGAAACAGGTCTAAGGCAGGTATTGCACTATAAAGGGCAAATACAATTATGCTGCAATTGATTTGATCACATAGATGTCCTTCATGTGCAAGACATTAACATAAGATACCATCTCTTTGCTTTTTCAACAGATGCTCCAAATGACATGTGGGACAATCAGACAGGACTACATGTGTGGCCAGAAACAGAACTCCTTCAACAGTTTGAAGTGAAGGTTTTTTAGAATGTTTTTTCCCCCCAAAGTTAGTGTTCTAGGACATCACTGCTTTCAGTTACCAGTAGTGATTGTTGCATCAACATTAGAATTTTCCATTGCATTCTAATCATATATGCATGATCTTACACCTTTAAGGGTTAAAACCAGCATCAGCAGATACGGATGAAAAATTATCGGACATCGTAATCAAAATTCTTTATACGGTGCACACTCAGCACACCATTCTAGAGGTAAAACTGGCCATCATGACAATCATATAATCAAAACAATTACATAACACCGGACAAACAAAATCCTCTGACCGGTCACGACTTCATCCAGCGGTCAAAGCAGCCGTCGGCTGCGTCCAAAACGACACACGGTACACGGTCACACATTTACAATAATCGAGCCGCACAAGAAATACTGCGCTGCCCTCTAAATCTTTATTTTATTCCATTTTCCGGAATAGCCTCATCCACTGTGCAGGCCATTAAAATGCTAAGTAACCTTTCCCTTTGGGTTTTTCATTCCATCCGGCGATCTTATAAGCACGCTTCAAAACAGGATTTGCACTTGTAAAACTTAATTATAAATGCCTGTTTACAATATTCATGCGAATAAATCCATTGAGCCTCTGGTTAAAGCTATTACCATGTTCAGAGGAGGGCCGGCTCGCAGAGGAAGAATCTCTCAGCAGTTCGGCTGTGATTTATGTTTACATAAACAACTTCTTCCCCAGCTTGCAGTGGACTGATGTCGCCAGTCCCCTCCACCCCCCCCCCCCCCCCCACCACCGACCCACCCACCGTCCCTCCCCTCTTTGAAAGGCTTATTCCTAATGACAACTACATTTCAATTATTATGCATATAAACATGTCACCGCTGCACGAGTAGCACTGCTTAGGTGCGGTGGCCTGCTACCCGCTGACACACGTATAAAAGGCATCTGGTGGAAACCAATTTAAGGCCCGGGTTTGGACCGCGACAATAAACCCCGAAGAGCTCCTTTTTTTTTCCCCCTCTCCACGAACATCATAAATTAGTATTTCAGCCAGGATCCCTGCGCTTGGCTCTCCATTTAAAAGTAAAGTCTTCATGATGAACAGGTTGACGATGATAAATGGTGGCGGCGAAGGCGAGCCGGTCCCCTCTCCGGGATCCGCGCCTCCATCTGTTTTCATTTAGTCGCCGTTTTTTTTTTTTTTTGTCCGATATTGTAGGAGCCCGTATTGTAGCACGGGTACTGGAACTCTCTCTCTCTCACTTTCTCTCTCTCTCTCTCTCTCTCTCTCTCTCTCTCGAGGACACAGGAGGTAAACTTCCGCCATTAGTTTTCCCGGCCATCTCTTCTATCCCCGGAGCGTTCTGTATCTTCCCCGTTTGGGCCGAATGCTGCAGTATATGGCCCTTGGGGGCCACGTTGCCGAGATAAATAGATTGGAATGATTCTGTATTGACTAACAAGGAGATTGTGAAAACTGAAATGTTTTGGGTTTTTTTCCCCAGTGAAATCCATCCCCCAAGTGAAACTGGTAAAAATAAATGTATACTGCAGTTGGTAAATTTTGTCATAGGGAGTGAAAATGGAGCCTCATCCCAGTTCACTCCTCATGCAAGAGGTGACTGTAAAGGAGAGCAGATGTATGTGAAGGTTTGGCATGACAGTTAGTAATTTCCATTAGACCCATTCTCTTCCACACAAAGAGCATCCAATGTTAGCTTCCTTAAGCATAATAATTCAAAAAAAGGTCTACTTCATATGGCAAATACGGACTAAGACAGACAATCCATCAGACATAGCTCAATGCTCTGGTAATGCTAGCAATGGTGAAGATAGTGGCAATTGCAATAGGGCCAACAGCAGTATTTATAATTATAAGCAGTACACTTGTATATGGTATTAGCACTTTAGCGTTAGTAACCCTCAGCAGAAAAACTTCCAATCATGTACTTGTACCATTGTGCATGTCAACAGCAACAATGGTGTGTATGCTGTGACCATAGAATGGCATTCCACTGTAGTTTGCAATGCAGTTGGAACAGCTCTATTTTCACTGGAGCACAGGCTGAACAAAATATAAGTCATCTTCAACAGAACTCCTCTTGTCTGGTCAGATAGTATCTGAAACCATCAAAAATTGATATAAAAAGAATTTTAAAGCATGCACAGATCGAGGCGACCTGTAACGCAGACTTCCGTGAAGACCCATTTGCATCCCATGACTTTGTATACCCTGGCATTTCCTAATCACCTGTCTGTGTATATTTGAGCATCTCATTCATAGTAGTGCAAGTCTTTTCGCTATTTGACTGGGGTAATGTTTGCTACTGTACTGTTTAGGAAAGGAGGCACTCAGCCAAACTTATTTCATGGCTAGGACCCTCAGGTACAGGTACACTGCACACAGTAACTGAACTTTGCTTGGCCGGCTACAAGTCAAGAGATGGCAGATGTTGTATTTCTGTGTGGTCCTATTACTCTGCAACTAGCCCTGTAAAAAGAATGGCTTGGGCTTCATCCAATCCCCTGTTTGATTTGAGAGGTAATTCTGGAGCAGGGGATAGCACAGGGACAAAGCAGGATCGTACATATTTGTGCATTTAGCAGTAGTTTCCAAAGTTCTGCGAGAGGGGTTTTGAAGGCAGCTGGCTTGCAGATTTAGAGACGTGTCAGGAGAGGCAGACACTGTCACAAATTTGCCATCAGTGCCATTTTACAGAAGGACTTTTGAGGAGAAACTGGAACTTGTCAACAAGGGCAGGCCAAGGCCAAATCTCCTGCAACTTTGCCAGCACAGGAAAGCTTTTGTTCAACAGTATATTTCTTGGCTAAAAAAACATGATGGATATCTTTGGCTCACAGACAGCATACGCACAAACACTGCATCTTGTTCTGTATCTTCTTGTAACTACTGCACAAAGAGCAGTTCATACTTTCACACTTTTGAATACATTTATATTGTCTTCAACTTCAAAATAATCATTTATATTTATCTTAAATACATTTTAAGTGACAGTTATTTATAAAGTATTTTTAAACTAAAATGTCATTTTCTCAACTGATTACGTTTCTCAGTTTTATAATCTAACATGTAATTTGCAGGCAGATCAACGTGAGTGTAGGACAGACTAATCAGCGGTGTATCTTGCTCATAATCTGCTCGGTTTAAATTCGCCCAACTTACTGATTTATAAATCACTGCGCTCTGCCTCGTACTTTCTTTGAAATGTTCTAAAAAAATTTTGTTAAATAAAAAGCAATCTGTGATAAAATGTCTGAGTGCCGCATATACCTGTCAAACCCACGAGGGGTACCTTTGACTCTCTCTCTTCATATAGACATTACAGACAAGAACCGTTTCTGAATATCTCGCAATCTCTTTATTACAGAATCTAACGACCAAGGGCACCCATCCGCCCCTGTACACTCGGTGGAGCCCTCGTGTTAGATCTCACAATATTACCCACATATTTCCATATCAGATATTTGTGATATCAGATAATGAACTGGACTTATCTTATGCAACATGACCAATATAAAAGGAACGCTTTGGAATAAACTGAGATATGAAGCCTATTACTGCGCCCTCCACAATTTCCTGATCCAGCATAGAGTAGGTCGCTTTATGTACAACTCCACCTTCCTTTTCAATCGCTGATGTTTGACTATAATTTAGGGAAAGGAACGTTCGTCACTACCATCTAACGTTACTTATTTTCTTTCTGTTAGCCGTAAAACTCTTCATCAAAACTGCTGCAAAAAAGGGCTTAACTTTTCGTATGAATTGCCAGATGTTGTGTCTTAAAGCACATAGCGTATATTCAGCCGCCAGTCAGAAATCTGCAAGTGGGTAGTTTTGTAGCAAAGCTCTAGTGTCTCTTATAGAGCAATATATTACGGTGTAGTCCACCTGCTATAGTGCGCAGTGAAGAAAAGAAAAGAAAGAAATAGAGACCTCATCCCAAAATTAGACATTAAACATAACCTTATCTAAAAGGGGTCCCATTGCTTGAAATGTTTGATAACGGTCCTGTCAGCTCATGACGGGTGAATAGCAAGTGCGTTTTTCTTTCAGATTGTAGGCTATAAGTGTTGCTTAGCTCACGTCTGCAGAGTGGTTTTATCTCGAAAAGGTGGTGGCGAAAACGAATGATGCTGCTGACGGTAATGATGCTTCTTTGGGAGACCCATTATCTTATAATTGTCAAATTTATAACTGCGCAATATAAAGCGAGTTTCCCCCAAATTGTCTCGGGAACAGGCGCGTGGTTTGCGATCCTTCATTTCCCGTTGGATTCGTAAGCGCTATCCTCTCGGCTCTACCCGCGTTGCTCCTACGGCATTACAGATGTGCAGCGACGCTGAAAGTGACAGTTAAAGTCTGGCCAAAGTCGATCTCCAGTCCTGAGCCTGATCTATGGAGTTACTTTATTGTATAAATCAATGTGGCCAGACAGACTCCATCACCGGCAGCCCGCTTCTCATCTGGATTGATGTGCGCCTGTAGTTTCAGCCCTGTGGCAACTTAAAAGGTCTGAGACCACAAATATATTTCGGCAAAAGGACAGGATGTGATACAAAACTATGATTAGTCTGCTGTGTAGGCTACTTGTGTTTTACGGTTTCAGAGAGACTGTGATTTGATTAAAGGGAAATCAAAGACGTTAAATAAAACCCATTGCTTGATTCATCTTACAAATTACTATAACCGCGCACAACCATATAGCCTAAGTCTGGATTTACCCCTAAGTGTAAATTTATCCACGAATGTTCAATAAATAGCATAGGGACCAGCAAAAAGAGTTCACTTACTTCAAAAAAATGCGCGATGTCTAAGCTATTTGAGAACCAAGAGTAGCCTATAATTAGTGTTTAACTCGGATATTGAACAAACCACCACCACCTCTGTCCAAAAGACAATTTGATGTCACCGTGAAACCGTTACTCCTATCTTGTGAACATGCAAGGAAATAAGAGGTGGCAATTAATACGTAAGCTTATTTATCTTATGAGAAAGTATGAATCGGTATATACAGATTTCAGAGGCTAAATTCGACAAGGTATGCATGCCTACTATCATTGCAATTGCCTACTACCTTTCATCTGGTGGTATAAGGAACTTATCTGTTTTGATACCATGCATTTACGTGTGTTCGCACGCCGGCGCGCAGGCATACATTTCTATTTCTTCCCCCCCCCCCCCCCCCCCCTCCTCTCTCTCTCACACACACACACACACACAATTAAACAATTTTCGAAAAAGACTTCGATTCATCTTACCTGATACTAATATCCTTTGACTCGCCGTCCAACCAAGATGTTTTCTGTAAGATATCTCCACTTGTTAAAGTATGCTTTAGTTGCGTTTCATGGTGCAAATCAGCTCATCTTGAATGTTTTTTTTCCAGAATATTCAAAACAGCATATGCACACTTTACCGACCATACGAATAAATTACAACTGTGGTAAACGCTGCTTCTTACTTCAGATGAATACAGGTTTCCGTGAATAAATAAACACAAATGCTTCGGGTAATTCCTCTGTAAATGCCAAATGAAATCTCAGCTGGGTAGAACAGATTTCGGAGTTACTTCAGCGGTTCTTCGTGTTATCATTCAGCCCGCTAAGATTTTGAAGACTCGCCTCTACTTTAGACAGACACGAATAACTTCCATTTTTTCCGGAATCCTTCACTCGGTTGCGCAAGAGGGGCACTGCTGCATTTTCCACGTATTCTAGTTTCCCCCGCGATGTATCACCCCTTATCAGGCGAGCCGTTCGTATTGCTTGGGAAAAGTCCCACGTCTGATTTGCAGTGGTGTAGGGTCTGTCTGTGCAGGGTCCAGAAATCGATGAAGAGCGTGCTGCAAGAGTTCCCAGTCCCGCGCGTTCTCTCATTACACTCGCGTCTGAATACAGTGACAGGGGAAATCTCGGCGAGGGTGCTGTTCTTCAGCACCAGGAATGAAAGTGCAGTAATTCAATGGAGTGCCCGATAATTCGGTCGTTGCGCAATTTTGGGAATACTTGCATTCTACAAAGCTCAATACTGGAATGCCGGTGTAAAGCTAGAGAGTGGTAATGCTTTTTTTTTTCTTTTTTTTTTTGGGGGGGGGGGTTATTTTCTAAAAATCAAATACCTATCGCCTCCTTGTGGTGGGCAGAGAAGACCCGAAGTCTTGAAGAGGAAGACATTTATATTTCAGGATGCGGGCTAGTTAAATCATTCTGAACAGCAAATATGCGCAAAAGTAGGCTACAATGAATAAATAAATGAATAAATGAAAGCATGACAATTGAAGTTTCTATTTAGTCCTCAGGCTGAATTTTTTTTTTTTTTTTTACATTTAATCATTCATTCAATTATTTTAAACGCCTTGTCAAGTATGACGCCACACTGCTATTATTATTATCATCATTAGTATTATTAAGCTTATTCGTGAACCCCAGCAGCAGTGACCCTTCACTGACACCATCATCCCTAAGAACATGGAGGCCAAGAGTAGTTTTAATAATGATGGTAAAATGATGGGCAAAAGTCTGCAAAACAAATCCATTTTATGCACTTGAGCCACCTTTATTTTGAGGAAAATCATATATATAGTCATAAATATATTTAAAGTGGGTTCAAACATGTATATGAATTGTATATGCCACATTGAATAACTACAACAATGTGTGTTGAAGTCAATTATCAAATTGAATTGAAACCTGACCTTAAATTTGTCATGATCAAAACTTCTTGGAAGTGGCTGGTTCAGTGCCTGAGTACATGTGTACCCCCATTAGCCTATTGTGACGTACCTTGCCCCAGTAGGCTATGAGTTAATTAAAAGTCTTACTCTGACTGAAGTAAAAATAAATTCTATAGAGATAAGAACGGTGATTAAATTACATATAGTATGTTCCAATAGGAACTTGGTGAGTCTTTTAAATAACTGGGACATTAACCAATACAGCAAGGACCAGTGCAAGCGATTTTATGGAGGTAAATGTCCATTTAACAGCTGCAACATTAAATGTCACTGGAAATTGACTCGACTTAATACAATCCCTATCATCAAATATGGCATCAAAATCGAACAAACATTAGCCTAACACTGAAGAGAAGGGCTGTTCGTAAGCACGCGGTGTACATGTTACATGTTCGTGTATGGCTTAGACAAATTAACGGGAATAAGGGTGTTCATCAAGTGATCAATAAACAGTTAAAAGGCAAACCTAAGGATGCTGAAGGGAATCCCAGTTGAACTGGTTCACATGGGGACATAATGAAATTCATTGTAAAGTTAAAATCCCTCAATAATCTCCATTCTATCTCTCTCTCTCTTTCAGCAGAACCTAGTCTAAAAACAAATGATGATGATAATGGCACTATAATATCGCTTATAGACTGCACGGACTGGTGGGAGGACAGGTTTAAAGCTTGCACAGCTAATCGCATTGAGGCCTTAATGGTGAATACTCCATCACCAGAAGCTGAAATACCCAGATCTGATTGCATTCTCCCCAGTTTTCTGAACCAGCAAATGAAAAGTAAGTATTTAGAAAGGAAATGTACATAAGACTCACACTAAAAGAGAGCGAGAGAGAGAGAAAGAGAGAGAGAGAGAGTTTGCAGAGCATACATTTTTCATAACATGAAGCATTTAAAATGCATTGGCTTTTGCTTGACAGTGCCCTGACCCAAAATAGTACCCCTTTCCCTCTCTGTTTGATGCTCAGATGACTTGGGGATACGTATCAGACAAACTGGCATCCTGTCCAGGTATATCTGCAGTACTTCAACATCTGGTTACCACACATCAAAGATTCTGTACGCTAAAGGGTAACTTATCAAATATTGAGTGCTTACAAACATTACTTCTACATAGAAATTATTATTATTTCTGTTCAGTTTATTAGTACAGTCTCCTGTAATACATGTTATTACAATGTAATTACACACATGTAAGGGCACCCTAAATGAAAAATGGGACAGCACTAGGGTAGAACACTGAAACCCGGTACCACTATGGCACTGGTTCCCGTACAAGCAGTACCTACTGGATCGGTACCCACTGACATAATTCCACTGCCCCATGCCTTCACTAGCTGATGTTACATTCGCACTGCCCACTCAGTCAGGGACAGCAGATACCGTTAGCAAGCTAGCTAGCTAGCTAGCTATCATCAAACTTCAAAATGCCAAAAGTGAAACAGAATAAAGTATAAGTATAAACTATAGTTTAACAATTCTATAAAACAATTGAATTGTTACATTTCAATTGCGTTTGCAATTTAAAAAATCTTTATTTTAAAAGAAGGTATCGGTTCATGCACCGGTACCATTTTAAAAGCATCTTTCTAGCATCGGAATCGGCATAATCCATCTCTAAACAGCACATACATATCCCAAGTGTTCCGGTCCTTTCAGTGAAGGAATCACAGAGGTCTCAGAAATGAGAAGGGATAGCAGCGTACGGACGTACACCAAAGCGACCGGGGGGGTGTGACTGACGGGCAACGAGACCGCACAGGCAGCCCATCACGTGACTACCCGCTCACCTGATTGACAGAGTCGTACACGGTCGTGCTCGCCCGCCCCGCCCGCCCCCCCCCCCGCCGAGAGGGAGGGCAACTCCTAAACACCATTAATCATTCAGCCACAACGGCCATTACAGGCTGTGAATCTTGTCACACACCACCAGACTGTCGCAGCCTTTGTCTCAGAGGGATAAGGCTGGCTTTGGGGCTTGGCGGAACTGTACCAACGCGTAGTCCCGTTTCTGTCCCATTTTCCAAAAAAAAAAAAAAAAACTCTGCTCTGCCTACTATCACCATTAATATAAGGCCACAACCACCTCATCGCGGAAATATAAACGATGCTCTAGTGCGGGTGGAGAAAACCGAAAACAGTGATCACCTGGAAGCAGGTTGTACTGACGGCGATATGAACGATAGAAATCCAGGCAGGCTACGGGACGGACTGCAGGACTGAGGAGCAGATAAGACTGCTATTTACTCTCCCGGTGCCTGAAATATTCATGTTCCGGGGCCAATCTAAACAGCAAATTTTTTTTTATTGTCATCATTTTTCAACCCGACCAATGCTTACAGATAGGCCGTTGTCAATAACCCCGCCCACGTCCACATCCGATCTAATCTAATCCAATATAACAGGGACCACACAGTGCTGTTGATGGAAGAGGCTTTGTAGGGGAAATTTTTAAACTATTTTTCTCACAATAGGTTTATGAGCGCACAATGCCATCCCACCCCCCGCCCCCCACCACCGAACATTTATCATCAAAAACATATGTGCCAGGGGGGCCCTTGGAGGCAGCATAGAGAGAGAGAGGGGGGGGGGGGGGGAAACGGGCTATTGAAATGTGTATTATTATGCTTAGGAGTTGCCACTTACAATTCCGATTCCTTCTGCCATTTTTTAAATTCTGCGAGCGGGGAGGCAAACAAACAGCCGCTGAAAAGACATGGTAATGGGGCACCAGAGTCCCACAGCTAATTCAGTGGAGCCGTCCTCCCCCCATTGTTACATCACAGCCGTAGCAGATAGAAGAGCCCGGTGCTGCCGGCGCATCAAATGAATGCATTTATAAATTTAATGTAGCAGCGCAGGAAAAAAAAAAAAAAAAACCAAAAAAAAAAAAAACCTTTGCGCCGTAACAATGCACTTTTTTAAAAAAAATCTCGCTGTCCTCGTCCTCTGCAGGGATAACAAAAAAAACGATTGAATTGTACACATAAATATTTATTCCTAATTATAAAAGTAGCTAAAAAAAAATTTTTTTTCTAAATGGTCTGCACACAACTTCAGAGCTCATTGTTTGTTTTTTTCCCCCGTATCAGCAAACCGGCACAAAAAAAAGAGAAAAAAAAACCTGCAAAAGAAATGCACAGTCATTTCTTTTTCCCCCACGATGCCACGTAATTGGAAAAGAGAAAAGAAAATTAGGCCTGCTTGTGCGGTGGCTTCTGGGCCGTCGTTTTTTTGTCAGGCCCGGGGAATCGATCATACGGCGGATGAAAGGTAATGAAATGGCGGCCGATTCTCCTCACCGAGTCCGCGCTCGGGCCGGGACGTTTTTTTTGTTTTTTTCCGGGCAGACGCGCGTCTCTCCGTTCCCCCCCCCCGCCGTGGCTCGCTGACACGGCAGTATTCGAAAATGTACAGATGAAGGGAACTCTCAGGGGTGCTAAACGCTAATGGAGACACTGCTTAGCAGAGCTTAAGGAGAATAAATATTAGCCTTTCCGAGCGGATCTGTTTTACGCCGTTGTGCTCCGGAATGCGACTTCCAGAACTCCGGGTGCCTTACGCAGATAAGATAAACAAACATATAGTTTATAAACTGCTTAATTAAGGACACGTTGACTCGTTACTTCTTGATGTTTCACCAGAATTTCAAACACGCACGAGCCCTCTGCTCTTGTTAGCTAAATGCCTCACAGTGCACACAAGCGTGTTGGGTTTATTTCGAAAAACGCAAAAATGCTGAGAGTCGCCTTCTGTTTTTGTCAATAGATTATAGCTTTGTGGATCATTGCAGATGATTGCAATAATCTCATATTTACATGTTTCATTTGCCAGTCTGTATGTGTTACACACATACTCTGTTGGCACCGTTTGTCTGAATTCATTTGCAGTTACCAGCCACGTTTGCCGTGATGTGCGGCTAGGAACAGGAAGAGATCAAGGGTGCTTTCACAAGAAAAGCTCATCACCATTGCTTCGCACTTAAATATTAGTCAGGTCTCACATTGACAGCTGTTGTTAGAAGAGCAGTTCGCAGAAGAAGAAAAAACAGAGAGAGAGAGAGAGAGAGACCAGTGATCTTCTCGAACAGAGCTTTTTTAAATCTGACAAAGACAAGTCTCCAGGTGACACCGGAGAAGAGAGCCAAACAGGAACTTCCAAGGCATCGTGGTCTTTGTAGTCTCTAGCATTGTTTTGCTTATTGAGATATCCACGCTGCTGGATGATGCAACAAGCAGAAAAACAATAGAGAGAGATCAATAAAAGTCCTCAGCGTCTTCAGATTTGCATTCACGTGTATTCATTTTGATTATCTGCACCAATTTACAACATGCAATATGGGCATATCAATACCAGCACAGATAGAAACATTGACTAGCACATTTGCGACAAAACATTACATGAAACAAAATGCACAGTTATTGACAAGTGAAATATTGTATAGGGTATAAGCATTCATTTAGAAGTGTACTGGTAATAAAGAAGTGGCTGAAAACCAAGAGAGACAGACAGAGGGGGAGGGAGAGAGAGAGAGAGAGAGAAGTCTGTGTTGATCGAAGAGAATTCAAGATGGAAGAGACTTAAGTCTGCAGTGAAGCCTACCATCGACACTGATGTTCTGACTGCTGTAGGCACCTCTTTCAGCTATTGGGACAGAAGAACCAACCCCATAAGGGATGTGAAAGCAGGTTTCGGAGCAGAGGGATCTTAAGGGGAGGACGGTTTGATAGTAGCCTGTTGATAAGAGGGCGCTGCCTGTATGGATGCTGGCTAAGTCAGAATAAATCTTCATCTCGATGTAAGACATGACTTTTGACCACTTTTATTTTTTAGTCGAGTTCAGAAATAGCTTTCTTAATGGAAAGTCCTGCCAGCACAGGCAAGGATGCCAGCAAGCAGACAGCAAAGGTAGCCTAGATGGAAAAAGAAGCTAAGTCAAGAAGCTAAGTGAAGTGGGGCATGACCCGTTCAACAGAACTAAAACTGCGTTAGAGCTCGGATCAGATCTGCATTGATCCAAGCACAGATATGATCCTTCTCACTTTACTGAATTCCTATAAATAGGTTTTCTTACAGTGTACGCATGAACAAACGAGGAGTGATTGACACTGCAGAGATGTGTCACAATGTTTGCTTTATAAGATCCTATTCCCCCAGCAGGCTTCCCCAAGTGTAATTCATAAGGGAAAAAAGGATTATAAATCACAATACACAAAAATATCTGTATATCAGTTGATTGCAACTATTGCTCAAACGAACCAAGGGAACACGGACGAAAAGTAGCATATGAGCAGAGACTGGTGCAATAGACTGGATGAGCTAGCATCCACACTGAAAACTGCACACCACCCCTGTGAAATAATACATAAGTTTTTCTAACCCTTCCTAACATGTATTCCATGCTCTATTCTACCTGGTTGGGTCTATAGGTTTGCGAAATCTGTAAACAGTCAGATAAATATAATTTACATTTCACAGTTCGTGTACACGTTTGTGGCAACTGCCTGGGTGATACGCAGCAGCCATTTTAAGGCCAACTTATTCTCCACATCAATTTCATCAATTGGGGCGAAGCCAATTTTAGCCAATCAAACTGGGGAATGATTAGGTGACTGGAGTGAGAGAGTCATAAATCCGGCAAAGACTCTGGGGTTAACACCTCTACTCCTTTTCTAAACTCCAAATCCCAGCTTCATTTCGATGGAAGAGACCTGCTGTGCCACTATATCAACACCTCTTTCAGAAGCAGGGCTTCCACATATAGTACATATTAGGAAAGTCCCCGTTTGTCTGTGTTTCATACCTTACAGTATAAGGTGGCAACTCTGCATTGTCCAAAGGGATGAATGGAGAGGTTAATGTACACAGGAAGCATCTGTGTGTTCCACATTTGTAAGGCAGACAAAGCAATCTCGCAAATGAAAACATCAGAAAGCAGCCCGCTTACTAATATACTCAGTTTCTTTTTGAATATGTACAATCTAATTAAAGCAAGCATCTGTTTACCACCAAACAGCTCCAATGAGGTATTTTCATCTGTGCGCTGAGATCATGATTTGGCTTCTTCTTCTTTGATTTTTTTTTTCAAATTATGGATGTTCAGAGGAAAACAGCTAAACGGCTGTCTCGGAGGCCTTAAACGTCTCCGTCTTTTACAACTTCCCCGACTGATTAAGCACCCCGGTCCTGAAGAAATGCAATTAAATCGGTAAACACTTGTTCTTGGCAAGAAAAGAAGCAAGAGGAACATACCCCCCCCCAGACCCCCAGCCCCCCAGCCCCCGCCCTCCCCTCTAAAACTCTTTATCTTCTCCTTTTTTACTGCGGAGCAGAATCCAGCAGAGAGATATCTCACCCTGCAGGAGTGGTGAGCTGTGTTTTTTTATGCGGCTGAACAGGAAGTTCCTGAAGACAGGATTCCGAGCCCCCTTCCAGACTGTGTGTCTCTCCACAGGGCCCCTGTCTCTGTCTCCCAGGCCAGACGCACCCCGCCACGCCGTTCTCTCTCTCTCTCTCTCTCTCTCCGCTCCGCAAACACGGAGAGGAGTCATCGCGGCCCCCGCCTCCTCTGAGTTCACTGCCCTGCCTCACGCCTCCCCCCCTCTCCCCCCCTCCCCCCGTCCGCCTCTCCTGTCTCTCTCCATTTGCCCTCTCCACTCTTCAGCTCCTCGCCCGTCTTCCTCTTGTTGACAGCAGCGATGGTCTCCTCTTCCAATCTGCGCCCCCCCCCCCCAACCGCACCCCCCCGCCTCAGAAACAGAACGTGGATAGCCACAGTGTCCCAGCAGCATCCCCCCCCCCCCCCCGGGGGACCGAAGGCATTTTAATGGCCACGGGGGCTGTGCTGTAGGTCCAGATCCCCAGGCCCTACACTCAGTGCCCTCTGTGTGACATCCCCGTATTAGCCTGCCGTCTCGCTCTCCACCTTCGCACGACGCAAGCACCGGTAAACTAACTGGTTAACAATGCGCCCGCCCGCCAGAATGCTTCTGTATGCGAGACGGCGTTCTTTATAATCCCCGCGTGTACATCAAGGGCTCAGCGTGTATAAGAATCCGCTACCCGCGGCGACCTTCCCCGCGGTGCGACGACTTAGCGGCTGAGGAAATGTTAACCCGCGGAGAGTTCAGAAGCCGCTCCGCGGCAGAAGGTGAAGCGGCCGATCACATGACCGCTCAGACCGCCGCGGCTATTAAAAGGAAGAAGCGAACAAACGTGACTGGCGGATATCCGTTTACCCAGATAACACAGGACGGCCTCTGGCGGAAATTAAGCAAACATTTACCAGCTGAATATGCATGCGTCTCTGGCTACCTTTCAGCTAGGGCGAGCGAAGTGCACCGCATGAATTATCTGGCACGACGTCTGCAGCTCAGAACACAAGTTCATACTCCGTAGCCCGAACGAGGAGGCACATACAAATTGGTCCAATTTCCACCACACAGTATGGTTATTATAGTTTTTTTTTTTTAGCTGAACAGGTCACAACCTGAGCTGTCCAACTGAGAGTGCTGTCCAATCTTCATTACATTGCTGCTTTGTCCTTAATTTTAAGCAGCACATTTAAAGTTTCAGGTCTTTCACATCATCATCACTGCGGGCAGTGAAGTGAATAAAACAGAAATAGTGCAAGAATCTATTTAACTGTGTTAGTCCAAAGGAGAAAGCTTGATAATCGCTAAGATTTGGTTCCTGGAGAGGAGGAGAGGGAGATGCTAGTGAAGTTGCTCCCAGCTCCTCAGCACAATTCCCAGTGCCACAATGCGCTTGTTCCCTCTGAAACCCCGTGTGCCACATGCTAACGGGATTACTTTTCAGGATAAACAGGCTCGCTCTGAACACTTGGACGGGGAAGAAAGGGAACTTTTATGTTGGGAGTTACACACACAGGAGGAGACACGGCCACACTTAGGAGCCAATCCTTTTAAAAAGGCTTTTAAACGCCCTCCCTGTTTATCCTCCCGTTCCCCTCTCCGCTGGGGCTGCTCTCCGCCCGCGCACGCTTAGCGCCAGCTAACAATAATAAAAACAATGTAGTTTTCCCCATCGTTCATAATGGCATTCACCTCAGATGAAGGCGCGTCCAGCTTCGCCCGCTCCTCCTCCTGGATTGACGCATGTGGTCTGCGGCTAACCGCTTCCACAGGGGTTTGGGTAAAAGCCGTGCTACAGGCTCCCGTGTAGTTACGTGCACAGACTGTTTAGGCGGGAAACAGGACCGTAACCCGACTGGGATTTTGTGTCGGCTGGAGCGATCGACGGATCTGTCAATACTACAAGCGGAAGCAGCGCTGGCTCTGTTTGAAAACACACGTCGGTTAACCGGGGAACGCGAGCGCAGTGCAGCATGGGTCCTGCGGTCAGGCCTGCAGGGAGATGGCGGTTTAAAAACACGAGGACCTTCGGGGGGTTAAGGCCTCCCCTCTGATCCGGCCCCGCGTGCCTGTCTCCCTGGAGCCCCCCCCCCCCCCCCGCCGCCTCTTAAAAACTCGGCCACGGTGCCAAACCGGCGCTCAGCGTTCCCTGGCAGAGAGGGCTGCCGCATGTGTTCTACGGCATGCCATCCACCCCCCCACCCCGCCCTCCCGCTCCGCCACCCCCTTCCCCCAACCCCCCCCCCCCCCCCTGCTCCAGAAACGGGGAACAGGGGCCCGTCCATATGCTCGGCAGGCCCCTTTGAAAAGCCAGGGTGGCTAATCCATTCCGCCTCTCATTCGGGCACTTTAATTGGATGATAAACCTGTCACTCGAGTCAAGCTCTGCGGGGGTTGGATTTCGCCCCTGGCCAACAGAGGGCGCACCTTGTCACCGTCCGCCGCTATCGAACAAAGTTCTCCCACCGAACCCGATCCAGACGGGCTCTGAGCATCGCAGTGCGCGGGGTGCGCAACTGCCAAAACTAATTCCATCTGCCCTTTTCAGGGGTCTGTGGTAATTCATCAGCATTTGTAAGCTGTGCCCCTACAAAGGCCCAAGTAATTCAGACTCGTATTAGAGTCTGTATCGGCAAATTTGATGCCATTTTTTCACCGCTTTTTAATGCTCCCTGGCTCACCTTTCCTCCCCAAATAAGGGGAGGTATTAAGTATTAGAATTAATAATATGAATTAATTAATTCATTCATTCATTCATTCATGCAGGAGAGAGCAGCACTTCCTTCACTGCCTGAAGCTGCCGTTTTGGTTCGAACGGAAGAACAGCGCGACACCCCTCGGTGTGCACGCCTCCAAATGTCCCTGCATGGACCTCCTCCTACGCATCAGAGGGAAATATGCCGTCTGCCCGTCACACCCTGACACGTTATATATATATATATATATATATATATGAAACCCCCCCGAAACACAAACACACACTTTCACACAGGAGGGAAAATGAAAGCGGAAAGGAGCGTCCCTGAACCTACGGGCTCCTTCCTGCGGCTTGATGGATGTTCCTCATTTCAGTGTCTCTGATCTCCGAAGCGCTCTTCCTCGGGACGGCAGTTCCCGCGGCGGGTTCTGGCGGCAGGGAGCGCGCGGAGACGGGAACGCCGTCAGACGGGAACGCGCGGAGACGGGAACGCGCGGAGACGGGAACGCCGTCAGACGGGAACGCGCGGAGATGGGAACGCCGTCAGACGGGAACGCGCGGAGACGGGAACGCCGTCAGACGGGAACGCGCGGAGACGGGAACGCCGTCAGACGGGAACGCGCGGAGACGGGAACGCCGTCAGACGGGAGCGCTCAGTAACCACGGCAGCCGCTCCGGAGTCGTTCCGCTGCGGAAAGCGGCGATGGGGCTCGACGTGCGGGAGGAAGGTTGCAGGTTTGATTCCTCTCTTGAACAAACTTGTGTAAGGTCTCAACCTAAACAGCAGTAAAAAATAAAAAAATTTTTTTTTTTTTTTTTAAAGTTGTATAACTTAATGCACCCCTACCCATGCACACACGCATACATGCAGGCGCACTCACGCAAACACATACACACACACCCATACATGAATGCAAGCACAAACACAAGCATACATGCATGCACATGCACTCACACACATATACACACGCACGCTTGCATGCATGCATGTCAAACACACACGCAGACACACACAACAAACACAGGCTTTAATAAACATTCGTTGGTCAATAGTTTTGTGCGAATGTGGAATTAATTGGTATATTAATCAGGAAACTTTAAACCTGTTAATTAAATATTAACATAAATATTCTATAAGAATCCAGTGCTAGATATAGTACATCTAATCCTCTGCTCTTGCCTGCAGTTGAGTTAGTAACTGCTTTTCTCCTACTAATTAGAGCGATGAAAGATGCTCTTTTTTTGTGATGATACTGTAAACAAGCCACACTACCCTTTAACAAAATGCTCTGTGTACAAAGACGTCAGTGAGTTTTGTTTTTTATGGTTACGCTTTGTCTCTAACTTACAAATTACAAAAATGCCCATGTAAATTCCACTTCAGGAGTTGGTAGCCATCCTTTATCTGGACAGCAACCAGTAGGATACTAGGACATTTAATGACTCGGTTGTTGGAGATTCTCTCCACTTCCTTCATCCTGGATAACAGTGAATAGTAAATCCTTGACACATCTACGATGCTAAAATTTTTGCTTTAAAAAGGTTGATCAATTTTATGTAAAATTAGTTGCCATTAATCCAACCGATTAATGTTAATTAGTACAGCCCGAATGTATGTATATGTGAGTGAATGAAACGCACGCACACATTTCAAGTAAACATTTTGGGCAAAGATTCAATTGCTGAAACAACTCAGGGGAAAAGTTATACAAAGGCACGAAGAAGAAGGGTATAAACACTCTTAAAGTCCTTTTGAGCTTCGTGACGTCAATCATTAGGAGTCCGCAGGGGTATCGTACCACCTGGACACTGTCGAAACCTGGCTGTCTCTAAAAAATGCAAGGGCCAAACTGGTTAAGGGGGGCCACCAAGGTCAATGGGAAGTTTGAAAGAGAGTGCTCAGTGACGACAATGCGGGGGGAAAATGTCCTTGAGCCAAAAGATATCAGCCCACAAAGTGGTTTGTAGTTAACAAAGTAAACTAAGTACAATTATTATTCTGCTTTTAGACAAGAGCAAGAGGGCACAGTGGAAAATAAAGGTCAATTTTACGCTGATATGAGAAAATATTTTTCAACAGATGTCTATAGATTGAACAGTTTGACAGCTGGCTATGTCATGGTAATAGATTCAAAAATATAATGGCTAGAATGACCTCAAAAATACATTAAAACTCTCTCTCTCTCTCACACACACACACACGTAAACACACACACACACGTAAACACACACACACAAAAAATGTGTCACAAAATATAAAAAAAGGCTTTTTCTTGGTTTTTGCAATTACCATTTCCCAAAATTTAAGAGCCCATACAAACTACAATAGCCATGATATAGCCTACTGTGCAGTTTGTGTGGGCTCAGGGAATAGAATCGGGAGAGGCAGGGAAAGCCCTTTGATTTTGTGAAATTGGTCATTGTGGGAGCCCTGCTACAGTATTATATACAGGCTATAACATGTTTATTGCAGACCATCAATAAAACCATATAAAAACGGCCTCGAAATCCCCAAAGAACCCCAAATCCAAACCCTAACCATTAGCGAGGGTTAAATGTGCATTCTAAAGCAAAGGGAGATATTTACTTTCTGTACGATCACGTAACTCAAAAGGGAAAATAAAGCCCTACCAATATACCGTGCTGCCTCTAAACTATTAATTTTACAGTCCGTGATTTGAGTTGTTGTTTTGGAAGAGGGTATCACTTCACTTCGAGCACAGCACACATGCAGCAGCAGAAAGCCAGCTGGTAATAAGCTCTTTGAGCACCTTTCCCATGAGCCTTCAGTAATTGCAGTAATTAATTTGCTCATTATTTTTCTCATTACACTCGTGAAACATATCACCGCAAAAAATCCTTACAGTATCGTTCCACCGTGAAACAGGAGCCGTCGCAATATCTGGTTTGTACCAATCAATGTAATAAAAGTTATTATCAAAGAGCATGTAAAGAGTCTGTGTGTTTGTATACATGTTTTTCTGTACTTCAAAATTCAAAACAAGGAACAACCCACCCAATTGTGCGGAGACTTTAAAGGTAGCAGTGGGTGGGGTGTGTGTGTGTGTGTGGGGGGGGGGGGGGGGGGGGGGAGTATAGCAAGCTGCCAATTTCAACCCCTCGTGACAAGGGCTTACATGAAAATCTGTTGAGTGCTGTGATTTAGAGTGCGTTTCACAAAGCCAAATGGTGCTCTGGACTGAACTAGCTTCGTGCTACTGGCAAAGCACTGACTGCTGGATCTCCCCCTTATGTTGTACAGCCCTCCTGTAAAAACAGCACAATCACGAGTACAATAACACAATACGAGATCTTTCCATCAGAGCCCCACATCAATCCTGCTTCTAATTAAACAGTCTCAACATATGACCAGTTGACCATACTTCTGACCAGACCAAGTTTCCTTAGCACGCGTACATGGATCCATGGTCAGGTCCTCCAACATATTAAAACCCCTAGGGGGGGTATAGCTAATGTAGATTTCCTGTGCAGTACTTTCACCTCTTACCATACCTTTTGTGTTCAAAAGATGGAGTGTGTGAGTGTGTGTGTGTGTGTGCGCGCATGCGTATGTATGTGCATATGTATGCGCCTGCATGTGTGCGTATGTTATGTGTGCGCATGTGTGTGCCTGCGTGTGTGTGTGTGTATATGTGTGTGTGTGTGCATGTGTGTGCGTGTATGTTTGTGCGTGTGTGTATGTGCATATGCGCGTGTGTGTGTATGTATGTGTGCGTGTGTATGAGCATATGCATGCGTCTGCGTGTGTGCATGTATGTGTGTATGCGTGCGCCTGCACATGCACAGACACACGCATGTGTGCGCTTGTGGGCATGATTAAATAACTCCCCTAAAGCAAAATGCTGTAATTTAACAGAGTACACCATTAGGCCGTATCTGCTACGAGCGCTCAGAAATGGGAGGAGCTTCGTGACTGCCTGATCTGTGCGCCACCAGGACCGTTAAAATTACACGATGCAACACAATGCAGACATCAAGCCACCTGTTCCCGCTGGCTCAGAGCTGGAAACCCCAATCCACGCTGTTGACAACTACATATTTAGCTGATCCCAGATAGCCGGCTCACGGTTTCTGAGTGCGTGCGTTCAGCATGCAGGCTTATTTAATGCATGGACTCATGAATTTCCCATCTAGTAATCAATAAGCACTTCATCTGCTCACTTGAAAGTATCAACAGTTCTCTTTTTGTTCAGAATAAATATTTTCTTTAATGGCTGAAATGCAGTGATCTTACAGAACGTGCAATTACCCTCCTCAGCACTGAACTCGTTGCCACTGTTTTGGCTTGAGGGCTTTGACCCAAGCATGTGAACCTAAAAAACTGTGTCACATTAAAAGCATCTCATAATAATAACAGGTCCTGAAACACAGTCCAAACCCCATCAATGCGATGTCTGCAAAATTATCTTCAGAGGATAAGAAAATAATCTGTGGAAATCATGTTGGCAGCTGTTTGAATAAAAAAGTAAAATTCATTTTTTATTTTATATATATATCAATGTAAATATATATATATATATATATATATATATATATATATATGTAATTAAAAGTCAAAGAAGAGAAGTGAGTGTTTAAAGATCACCCTTTCCTGTGTCTTCACACCTTTTTTTTCGGTGTGTGGGCGTTGAGAGGGACTCGACAGTAGGTCAGCCCTGCTGGGTTTCGTGCCGCGGCGTGGGAGTGGGTGGGTGTCTGGCAGGCGTCTGCGGAGGTGGAAACAATCCGGGAGTGCTTCCTCATAGATCTGGAAGCTTTTCATATTTAAAAAAATATATATTATTACATCACAGCACTCAGACCAAAGGTCTTCTTTCCAGTTTTGGGGGCAGAACAGTTCTGCAGTTGCCTTTCTAGTTACTGTACATCGCTATCTTTGCTGAATAATACTTGACTGCAGCTTAGAAATTAGGGATGGTGCCAAATACAAATACCATATACGGCAACACTCGAATAATGCGTTCTCTCCGAATGTCTTCTCTTCCAAAATTTGGCAAATATTAATCGGATTCCGATCTTTTTTCCCCCCACCTCTTTTGATACGATTAGCACAGAAGTCAGCACAAAGTTTCCAATTAGCCACACACACACACACCTGCAGAGAGACAGCGAGAGACAAACAGGCCAGAGTGATGCCATGGGGCTTTAAAATGAATATTACTCTAATGCTGTACCCTCCCCTCCTTCCACGACTTTACTAAATATTTGGTCTTAAAATAACTGTTTTTTTAATTCGCCAGACAATAGACAACAGGTGCTTTCGCCGAGGTGCGAACATGTCGTTGCCTACTCCGGTATGCTATTCAGCAACTGAATGATAGCACTTTGATACAAATTTTCCAATCAAGTGCTATTGAAGTTAATTTCTCACATTTAAGCCAAAGAAATTAATTCACTGCAACTGTGTGATGAAGATGATAAATCCTTTAGGGTGGGGATGAATAATTGTGAACGCTGTAGTGATAGAATTGATAGGCTTAGAACTCCTCGGAGATAACGCCACCGACATATTTTCAGGTATTCACTGAAACCTGAGACTTTGAATAAACTGAAATGTAATCGATCGATCTTCCTCCAGGCCCCTGGCATGAAAACATGAATACCTTTCACGGTTCTGAAATATACATAAAATCTATATTTCTTCCTTCATTCCTGATTATGTAACATGCACTCGCCCCAATCGTACGTTCGCCGCTCTACATCAGTACAAATGTCACGTAGGGCATAAACATAAATGACACGCAAACGCAAACTACGGTGCATAACCCTTCACTCCTTCAGGCAGATTCTCCCGAGTTTGGCTTTTATTCCGATTCTGACGAACAGGAGGGACAGGAAACACGAAAGGATTAAAAGGAGCTAACCTGCTAGAGAAGTCACTGTAATCTCAAAATCGACGCGACGGTTCGCGCAGCGATAACTTTGCTCTGCAGAGAGCAGTCAGAAGCGACTAAGCCTGATCATAAACAGGGGGAGTCTCGGGAGGTGAAGCTGATCCTGTAGAGCGCACGGGGGAAATGAGTGACTGTAAAGTATTGTAAGTATTCAGGCACTGTATCTGCACAAACTGTTCTGCTATCAGCTCTCCTAAGCTCGACAGCAGGATTTTCTCTCAAAAGAGGAGGGTTTTCAATCAAAAGGTTCAATCTCAGTGGTTGCAATCATCTGAGGATGGAGGATAGTACCGCAGAGATGAGTTTGAGT
The DNA here is from genome assembly GCF_013347855.1 of Anguilla anguilla. Classification (NCBI taxonomy): domain Eukaryota; kingdom Metazoa; phylum Chordata; class Actinopteri; order Anguilliformes; family Anguillidae; genus Anguilla; species Anguilla anguilla. Next base: position 64,153,898 of record NC_049203.1, on the reverse strand, counting down.
AGGGCTTACATTTTGTCCAAACTGCTACCGGTTGTTACTTCTTAATAGCGATGGAAACTCACAGTAGCCAGTAAACTGCCTCATCACAAACAGGTTTTTTTTTGACATGAGGATAAGCAGAGTAGTTGTCCACATCGGTTCAATGAGAAAGTTTCACAAACAGAAAAAGAATATTGAATATTTGGCAAATTGCTATGGAGGATATGAATGTAATTCACCTATTGGGCTCTGCATGGCTGTGGGTGTAACTGAATGACCCTATGATAAATTTCAGGGGCCTGTTTTTGAAAATAGTTTTTTTCTGCAGATCTACTTGTCTGCTTAAGTCTTTATTGGATCCCCACATTCCTGAAGGCATGTACGAATGAAACGTTGGCAGTATGGAAACGACCACTGATTAGCTTTATGTTTTTGTACCCAGACCACTAAAATTTGGCTGAACAATTTATTAAGGCCTCCCACATTTCTTAGACACTGAACTAATCCAACGTTGTGGTTACCCTCAGTAATAACAGCACGGAATTAGACAGTAATAAAGATCTTTAGGCTGCTTATCTTGGTCTCGGCCTGAACCTCGGGTCAGGAAAAGCAGTGAGTCGTAAAGTATTTCGATACACGCCCTCACTCCGCACGCATACCAAACGTGCGCCGTGATACGAAAACTGTCTGGAGCGAAAATAATGTATTCTAAAAGGAAACTGCAACTGTTCACAATTAAAAAAAGGCTTATTCTACATTCAGTAGGCTGAGGCGGAGGGGGGTCGGAGGGGGAGGGGGGGTCGGGGTGGGGAGGAAGAGGAAAAAGAGCTGTAACGGGCTGGGATTGGACATTTGCAGCTCAGGACATAAAGAAAATGATTCCTGATTGAGTCGCTTAAATAGGCCCGGCCCAACATACAGGGCAGGAGACCCTTTACCACTTGCAGCCATGTTTCTCCAGAAATGACAACGATGGGGAAAATGTTGTACTCCGCACAAACACTGCAATTATGCAGGTAGAGGGATTCATTTCCAACTTAGCCAATTTTACCTAGGATATGACCATATTACCATTTCAATTCATCTGGTGTTGGAAAAAGCTGAATTAATCATGAGCTTTTTCTCGAGGTTTCAGTGAGCATACCAATGCAAATCTATAAATGAGAAACAAGTCGAGGAAAACTCACCCTTTAAAAAAAAAAAATTGATTGGAAGCTAATATATTTAGAAAAAGGCCAGATGTGACCAAAATTGACATCCTTATTTTCTCTCATTGCTTGGCATTACAGCCAGGAGATGAGCAACGGGGGAGGGGGGGGGGGATTAGGGGAGGGCATGGTTGCAAAATTCATGGGAACAAAATTGGACGGCCGTGCCGCAGAGCAGGAGGGGGCTTCCTCGCCCCACGCGGTGCCGATGGAACGTTCTCGCAGTCACACAGAACTGGCAGCCAACGGAGCGGAAGATGGCCACTTAGCAACAAAAATAAATAAATAAATAAAATAAGTAAACAAGCAGCCGAAGAAGGCATGCCATTGCTAGCGTTCTGGCTTTCGGGGGTGGCACACGCAGTGCTTCGTTTGCACCCACCCCGCGGTGTTTGGGCTCCTCGGGTTGGGCGTTGACGTCCCGCAGGGGAGCGGAGCGGAGCGTCAACTCAGCGCTGTGTGAAACGCACTGGGACAGGGCGAAAGCACGCCTCCGCCTGTACAATCGCAGGACGTGAGCACATTCTGTTTTTCAGACAGTCCTCCCTCATCTCATACTTTTTGTTTTTTTTGCTTTGTTCAGACAGGGAGAACGCATGAAGGCTCAAGGACAGAGAATATCACAGCTCAGAAGGGGCCTACGCAGGAGATCGAACCCCCACAGTGGGGGGGGGGGGGGGGGGGGGGGGGGAGGACTGGTATATGGCTGAACAACCAGCTGCCCTATGGACTAAGCCGCCATAGATCTTGCTGCTTGAGCACGTTTCTTGAGCATTTACATTTACGTGATACATACGCGGTTCCCACATTCGGATGCATAAGTGAGACGAATGTGCCGGAAAGAGATTTGGAAAAATGGATCTAATTTCTCAGAAGTCGCTAAAGTCTGTTTTATGTGCGGGGTGCGTATTGGAGCGCAGGTTTTATAACCTTGAGGAGGTAAAGTGTTTAGAATTGCTTTATAGGAATAGTTTAGGCACCTATAATCCGAGCAAAATCAGGCAGCTCAGCGTACTGTGCCCTCAACATGGCGAACTCCGTCGCCGTCATCCATAACATTTAAATTATGCCGGGCAGACAGGTACAGACGGAAAGATCTTTAAATAATCCTGCCCGTGAGAGTCCGTGATTATTTAGCACCTTTCAAGCGACGCGATGCTACGAGAGAGAGAGAGAGAGAGAGAGAGAGAGAGAGAGAGAGAGAGAGAGTTGTGGAACGGGCACATCTTACACTGACAAGAACCTGCAGTCTGTGGGGACTCTGGAGCAAATACTGCAGCTGTGGCACAGGAAAACCAGCCCACACAAACCCTACGTAACCCTGGAGGGATGATCTGCAATTTTAGGCTTCCCTCTGCAAAATCTGAGCCGTAACAATAATAATAATAATAATAAGTTTTATTTGCATGGCACCTTTATCAGGCTAAGAGGTCGCTTTACAAAAACATAAAACAGGCAAAAACATCTACAGACAATAAGATGACATGGGATCATAGAGCACCAAAACCATAAAGAGATAAGCGGCAGTGGGGAGTGTATGTGAGAAGATTGTTAAGAGGGGGAATGAGTGTGGTAGTGCTGGTGGAACAGGGGTGTTCCGAGTTTGAGCCGTAGTTGACTAATGACATCCTGTATCCAAGGCTTCAGTTTGGAACCGTTCAGCCCAAGCACATAGCAACAGAATGACTGTTTCCTGCTCTCTTGTTTTATAACTTGTCTCATTTTGTTGATGGCATTTTGCTGATTTTATCTTTTGGACTTACAGTATATCTACTGTATCATCAGTTAATATGGTTTAATATAGTGGTAACCAACCCTGTTCGTGGCGATCTATCATCCTGAAGGTTTTCATTTCAACCCTAATTTTGCACACTTGACTACTAAGTAGCAGCTGAACAAGATCTCTAGCTGTTGAATGAGGTGTGCTTGCTTCGGATTACACTGAACACCTACAGGATGGCAGATCTCCAGGAACAGTTCTAATTACCACTGGTAAGAGATACATTCTAAATATTATGAAAGTAAAACTGGGATATCGAGGGATATTACTGCAAGTTAATTAAATATCACTTTTAGAGAAATTATGCAATTATGCAATTAAAATATTAACAGTCCCAAACTGTAGGAGATATGCATTACAAATGAGAGAATTCAAACACAATTTTTACGCTGCATAATCTGTATAATACAGCATCTTGCTGAAGTGGTTTCTTTCATCGGATACTTTAAGCATGTGCGCTCAACATCATACTCTTGAAGTTATAGTGGCAGAGAAAAGGAAAAAGTAGACAAGGACCGAGAAAAGAATCTTGGGGGGGGGGGGGGGGGAAGGGAATTAAACACACCACATGACCGCGGGAGATTTATGCCGTGAAAGACAAACACAGCAGTACTGAGCTATCCCCACCACAATTTGCTCAGAGCTCCAGACCGACGCAGATTTGTGCCACTGTAAACACTGTCCCCCGCAGTGAGACTCCTCACAGCGACTGAAGCTCATCGTTTGCGACGGGCCTGGATCGCGGCTCGAAGGTGGAGAGAGCGAGACAGAGGACGGACGCGTACGCCTGCTCCGTCTCCGCCCGCCAGCCCCGCCGCCTTAACGCGATGGAGCACGAGACCTTTAACGCACCTCAACAAACCGCGACCCGACTGCAGCCGCACCTCCCAGAACGCACCGCTGACAATGCGCCACTGCGGTACAGGAGCGTTCCTGTTTTACACGCCAGTTAAATATTGCATGAAGTTGGGCTATTTTAAAAGGGCACTTTCGTGGGGGGGTGGGAGTAAGGTGGGGGAAAGAGGGTCTGGATAAATTAAATAACCACTACATCAACTCAGAGGATATTTATTTATTTAAGCACAGAACAGTCCCCAAAGTCAACCAGTACTTTGAAAAGACCTCAAAGAAAATTTGACCAAAAATAACAGTCACAGTAGTACTAGTAGTAGTACTAGTAGTTTTTGGTTGTTAATAAAAGTTCTGATTCAACATGTAATTGCATGAAATATCTCCTCTGTCAGAATCCGCGATTGTTATTTTTTAAACACCTATTCCCTGTAGAGTTTTGCTCCTCTAGTAAGTTGAAATAGAAAATAAATGCAATTATGCAGGGATATGTAATGAATACGGTTCCAATTTGTGCAATTCTCAAGACAACAAAAGGCATGGGAATATGAATATGACAGGCCTACTGCAAGTGGATGTGACATAACGCCTAACTGTCAAGCGTTTGTTGGGCTGAGGAACAGTAATACAGTCTAATGGCACGTTGCCCATGCACTCAACCAGACTAATTGAAGGGGTTTAAGGCAATGTTGACTTTCCATATTTGACACGTGGCATCAAACTCAGGGGCACTTCTCAACAGTGCCTCGATCTCCCGATTAAACCACAGTTACAGTAACATTGCGCTGCTGTAGAAACGCGTTGGTCGGCGCTCCCTCTGAATGACCATGATTCACTGCGGATTCACTGTTAATCTTCTGCAGAGTCATAGTTCATTTCGTTTTTTTTACATTTCCGAAAATACTGCCGATGGTGAGGGGAACACTGAAATGTGACGGAACAAAAAAAAAAAAAATTTAGGTCATTGCATGAATTGTTCGCGATGATTCTGATGAATTTCGGCAATGAGAAAAAATTGTGCAACAAAATTAATTATTACTCTCTGCTGATTGACAGGCAAATGGGACTATGACATAATTACTTACAGAGACGAGCAGAAACTGAGTGCAATCGCAGGACGCGTTCCGTTTAACTGTCACTTTAATTTATTTTAAAGATACACAATCACATCACCACAACAGCTTCGGTACAACACAGTACTGCTTGTTGGCACTTGTTGGAAGCGTGTGCTCATTTGTAAGTGCGTCACGCTTTCGGGGAATTTAAACGCCTGATCAAAAGTCAGCTACGAATGTGTCTAGCAACATTACGTCTCCTAGCGACGCCCCAGTACACTACATAATGGTTTCGCATGCTACGCGGTGACTGTATAACGTCTCTCAAAAAATTATTTTTGTTGAAGGTATATTGGTATGCGCCATAGCAATCCTGATCTCAGTTCCATTTCAAAATGGCGCACCTAAATTAAGTGATAGATTCAGTAGTGGCTGAAGTGCCCTGGCCTCAGGCTAATGGTCCACCAGTAAATCCACATGCTTACTGAATTTAGATTTCTGGTTTCTTAAATCACAGTTACTTGAAATTTGGAATAGGGAATCATCATACAGCCTCTGTCAAACAAATTTTAAAAAAAGAAAAAGAAACCGGCGCAGGTACGCAAGCAAGCATAGCTGGGATTTTTACAAAAGCTACATAAAATATCACCAGAAGTACCCAAATCGCTGCAATTACATGCAACAGATGTCAGCATCCACCAGCTTGTTTTTGCTCCTCAGTTTTAGTTAACTACAGCCAGCATTATAGGGCTACTCTTAAAGCAGCAAAACTACAGTTAACTATCTGGGGATATATGTGGATCTTGACCCCCTCTGCACGGTTAGGCCATGCTTCCATATTGATGTGCTGCTGAACATCTTGCCTGAGTATCCTAATTACGGTGGTACATTGATACAGTCCATTGACTGATTTCTCAGGGATGCAGTTGTTTATAACAGACATTTCATTATTGAGTTTTCCGCACTGTACACGATCAATGTGGTCCATCTGAAGTTTACTGAAGTGAAATCCACCATTGCAAAATAAAGAAACAATAAAAACCCAAAGCAGAACAAGACAATTCACTGTACAAAATCGTTATAATTATATAATCCTCCTCAACACATAAAAAACATAAAAACGATTTTTCCCCACCGCATGTGGAGTACCCTGGTATTACTGAGTTTGTTTTAAAGTCACACTTTCCACACCGAATTTTTAAAAAAAGGATGTGTCTTCTCCCATAGGCAGGAATTTAGCCTCAACCACCTATCCCTGAACCACCCCCCCCCCCCCCCACCCCCATCCCCACCCCCACCCCCAGTCCACAATCCAATCATGATCTCAACCATTCCCCATTCTGCTATCCACAGTCCATAGTCAGCAGTGGTGCACCAGACCAGACCAGACCTATCCATGCGCTAGAACAATGCTTTACCATGATGAGCTAGCAAGCAGCACCCCAGGTGCACTTTTAAGGTAATTAAAACACCACTGTACTGAATGTTTGCGTCAATTCACATACAAGTCACCCCCTATCAAATTAGCTCAAAGCCAGTGGCGAGAAGAGTCCAGTTGAATTCCTAAGAATCCCAATCTTTTAGACCGATTCCGCTAAGTAAAGGATGGCTGGAATTTTTCATTTTCTCCGAGCCCATCCGTGATATGCCAGGCTTGTCCGAGTCCAGCCCGCAGAAAGTTTCGGAGACTGCCAGGTTGGTCTTCTGCCAGAACCCTGGGTGTCGGGGATAATGAGACGTGCCCCACGGTCCGGTAATGAATCAAGAGCAGGCCGGTGCTTTGTGTGGCCAGCGGCCCCGCTGGGCACTTCGTAATTGGCCGCGGTGTCGGCCAGTGAGGGAGGGCGACGGTCTTCCTTTCATCGCTCGTGAGCGATGCCTCCAGGAGGCTGGAGCACCAGCGGTCTGTCTGCGCGTGAAGCCGCTGCTCCGTCAGGAAGCTGGAGGTGCTCAGTGGCCAACAATAGAGGATTGTGGTTGCACGTTGTACTGGGCAGCTCCCAGGTGTGAATGAGTGTTAAGCAGGGCGTTGCTGTACAAGAGCATCCGTGTGCTCACCGAACCTACCCTGGGTAAATAAAGGTTAAATAAAAAATAAAATTTAAAAAATCACAATGCCACTCCTCTCTGACACTGCACCCGTTACCGCAACCCCGCTGGTCGACTGGGTGCCCGCAGTCTTACGGCGCTCGTTCTGCCAGCTGTGCCCCCCTTCAGTGCCCATCACCCCGAGGACCGCGGAGTGAAAAGCAGTGCCAGTCGGCTGCCCGCACGCTAACAAACCGACAGAGGAAGTTGGAGTGACAAGGTGGCCGAAGAAGAACATTGTACAACTGAACCTTGCGGTTCAAACTGGGATTGCGGTAATGTGGCTGAGATAGTCTTGTCTGACTGAGGCTTCACCAATTGATGTGTGATTTCAATGAAAGGTGATGTTGTGGATTAAAATGATATACCCAATGAAATACCCACGGGTGAACAGGACCTGAGACAGCAGTATCCCACTGAGCAGGATTAAACACACCAAGAATGAATGAAGCACACCAAATGGTAGCTTTTTCATTTCTGCAGTGTACAGACCACTATATCTGCTCATGAGCAGACTAGCTAAAACATACACTGCAAGGCAGCTTTTCAGACCTTTAAAATATTCCATTGTACACAAAGAAAATTCTGGCATGCCTACTAAAGATTCTCAATCTTTCTATAGACAACAACCTTGTAACAGTATATTAATGCATATCTATGCTCTTTAACATGACACAGAGAAGTAGCAAATTGTGCATTTACTCAACTTCTTGATGTTCAGATAATACAAAACAACCTGCATATTGTAAACAGGAAGAAAGCATCACTATGTACTTTACAAAGATTGCAAAATGTGCACATTTATAAAACATAAGGCTTGTGCACAATATTGCATTGATTAAATTTGACAGAAAACTTAATGGACCCAATTCAAAACATGCCTTCCCTGTCTAAGTGCATTGTTCCCACTTATCCCTACGCATGTGACAAACTGCATATGTATCAAGTGTAAAGGTGTTGCTTTTAATTTGATCAATTGCATCACTTTCTTACATCCCATGTATCTTTTGTGAGCCTGTACTGCACACACAGTACAAGAATACAATCCTTGTAAAGAACACAATTCTCAGTAAGAACTGGTCTTGAGTGTATTATTATTCAATAATACACTGCATGTTTTATTTGCATTTATATTATTTACTATGAAGCCTGTAGTGTCAACATTCAGCATTGCATCATTACTGTTCAGATGAAATATCCATATATATACATATCCATTCATAATAATTAACGGAATTAGACTATTGCAGAATTCCCCATAATTGTGCACACTGATTAATGACACCCCACCATGTAAAAATTTAGCTAACTGGTTGCCATATTAAGATGAAGAAGGCAAGGTGTCAGATGTATATATTGTTTGGCCTTGTCTGTGAATTCTGCTGAGCTCAGCACCTTTCTCCACAAAAATATGGTCTTCACATATGATCATAAATACAGTGTATGTAGTGTCTGTGTGATGTTATATCACTTCTGGATTTTTTTATTATTATTTTGCTTCATTTTACAATGTGTTTACTATTATATTTAAACAATAGATCACTTCTAGGTGGTCATGCTAGGCAAAAATTAAATATTCATTCTCTCTTAATTATTGAAGGTTGAGCTGATTCTGCCCTGCTCAGATGTATACACACAGTATCCATTATTCCTCTTTAAAAAATCTGCCTACTACATACATTTTTTTCTACAAAAAGCCATTAATTTTTTCATGTATGTCCTTAGGCCTTCCCTCATAAATACCTGTTAAATAAGAATAGCGAAAAACTTCCCTGAATGCTGTATTAACACTTTAGATTTTCTAAAGAAGCTTGGTTTTAATAGCCTGTAGTATTTGAATAGCTGTTAACATGTTTATGTTTGCTCATTTATATGCTAATGTCCCCGAAAGTCCACAAGCACTCTCGTACGCGCATAAAACAATTAAATATATAAAACTTATATTAAACATATTAAATCACCAAAAATATACAGATCGTGTTAACAAGCCAGGCATCTTTAGGACCTGATAGCCCCTGCTATTAAAATTCATCAACAAAGCCCTTGAGGTGGTAGGTTTGCATTCATTGTGAGCTCTACAGGGATACACTTAAGAACAGTGTTTCTCCTCATCCTCCGTTACTCCAATACAAACCCAGATGCAGCAATGAGATCCGCAATACACACAGCGCAAAACTGAAGATATCATAAATTGCCCCGGACCAAGTCAGCTGCTTAGCATATAAATGATGTAGAAAATAATATGTTCTCCTGCAAATTCATAAGGGTCAACAGCACATTCAAGTGTCCATAGAATCATCACCCATGTCATCGAACGGAAATCCCACATCCCAAATATTATTTGAAAGTGTAACGTTGATTCGCGAGGGAGAACGGAAATGGTGAAAACTCAACAAAAAAAAAAAAAGGGGGGGGGGGGGGGTTAGGCATAATTTTTAAAAATTCAGACTGACAAATGAAAATGACATTTAGTTGAGGGATCACTTCACAGCAGTACAGCCGAGGATTCATTAAAAAGGGAGGGAGGAGGAAGGGGTTTCAAACATACTGAGCAAACTGTGAACCCTCATCGTTCATTACTTTTCTAAAGGCAAGAGTAGTGGGGCTGACATAAGGAACTGGCTTTCTTCACACACAAAAAAAAATATATATATGGGGAGGGAATCTGGTCGTGATTATTCACAAGCAGAGATGAAATGCTTTAAACCACAAGTTTTATGAGAGATTTTAAACTTTTCGTTTAAATCAGCAGTTTCTGCCAGCCCGCTCAACTCTCTCGAAGCAAGATGAAAACTGACACATACCTTTAAATATTTATGACTACACGTGTAAGAGAAAGTAAATTCACCATAAATCAAAGACTGACTGGCACAGGGGGAAAACTAATGAGTTTAAAGCATTTTAACACCAGTATCCTGAATGGAAAATAAGCAATCTAACAGAAAAATGACATTTCAAATTCAAGTCAACACTGGTATTTTGCAGACACCGTTTCCATATTAAAAATGGAGATTACTCAGCAGAGGCACATTTCACGGTGGTAACATTACAGCTCCCCTGAATTTGAATAGGAACAACTGGGCGCAGTATATAATCACAAAACCAATGAAATCAACACTTCTTAAACCAAGGGAGGATGAAGGGAGCTGGGCAGACACCTTTACCCCTCTAAACCACCGGCAGCAGCACTCTGTGTCCTCAGTGTCCTAGGCACACCCAGGTTTTGATTGGTAGACCCAAAATCAGTGGTTCCCCCTGATCTGTGGTCTCAACAGAACACCCGCCCCCCACCCCATTCGTGATCCTGCAGTCTCCACCCCCGGGCCACCCGCAAATTTGTCCAGTACACCCATGATCAGAACCCTCGCACCAATACTGCTCCAAACCTATACCTCCCTCTTTAGATGGCTGGAGTAGAGTGCAGATAACGTGGAGCCTGTCTATGTGCGGTTCCTCTCGCAGGTTCCTCTCGCAGCCCAACCCCCGGGCCTGGGTTAGTCACGTAATGAGATTAAGGGCTGGGGATGTCGGAGCGGAGAGGAGCTTCCAGTTGATTTATTCACTCGGCACATGCCTCCGCTCCCTCCGCTCGGCGGCTGTATTGACTGCGGCAGTAAAGATGGCCCGGCTGGTATCGACTGAGAAGAATTGTCCCGGCTCCCAGGGAGCTACTGCAGAAGCCACATTCTCAGATTCCCCCCCCCCCCCCCCGCCAGCCACCCCCCACCCCCCGCCAAACTGCTGACAGCCACACGGTCCCCCTGATTCCTTCACAAACGTCAAAGGATTGGCTGTCCCTTTAAAGGATGAGATCACAAATACGTGATTAGAATGTGATTAACTGAACATTCTAATGCAGATGTAACAATCACTGCTGGTAATTGAAAGCGGTGGAGTTCTAGAACACTGGCTAAACTGAATTGTGAAAAAAAGAGCATTCCAAAAAAAAAGACCTACTCTTCAAAGGGTTAAGCACAAGCAATCCCCTGTTCGGTGATGATTATTTTTGGTGTGGGCCGCTGTCTTATATATGTGGTGAACCATGGTGAGGGGTCAGGGTGGGGGGGGTGCTTAACACATGTCCTCCGAATGTGCGGCACTCCCCCTTTGTGATCGATGAAGCGCTCTGCGTCCCACGCCCAAAGGAGGTGTGCGATTCTTCACTCAGAAACACCGCCACAGTGAAAAGTAGAGGAGACGATATGCGGGACTGGTACCTGTCACAACATTAATCACCAAAGAAAAACATGCCCGTACAACTACACTAAACACTGACAAAAATAATAAGCGCAGTTTCACTTGAAAATGATATGCCGCTGTGGTGCAATAATACCTCCGTAATGTACACTTTAAACACTGAAGGACAGGCAGGTCGCAGAAAGCGGAATGTTCTCATAGTTAACAGCGTTGCGCTAAGGAAGCAAATCCAACCTCGGGCACCGTGACCCCGACCCGCCGCCGCTACCTCAATCAATGGCATCTCCTGGCCCGCCGTACAGTAACTCGGTTTTCCTTATCGCCGGATGGAAATCTTTCAACGTCCCTAGCCATGACTTCAGTTCCCCGGCTCCATTCAAAGCCCACTAACGCTGCCTTAAACCCATTACAGGCAATGAACATGCAGACTGGGCCCTTCTGATAGGATTAAGGTTTGGGGGGGGGGGGGGGGGGGGGCAGTGTCCTTGACTCCCTTCAGAACTGCTCCACTGCCACAAAGGAATGGCGAACGATTGCGATCTCATCCAGGCTAATTTGGTGCGGGTGCCTTTCCACAAACCTTTAATCAACTTTATGGATGAGCTAACTCCCAGACATTTAGAGGTCTGTGTTATGATACAGGATAATGGATCCGTTGTAAAATGTCATATACTTAAAGTGGATCAGATCAATTATTCTGAATTGGCTGTCTGCTGAATGTGGACTTTCTAAACAGGTGTATACAATCTTTTGATGAAAAAGATTTGTGCAAAAAAGAAAAAAAGTTACCAGACCTTTCAAGCAAATCAATAAATTATAGCAATCAACAAAAAAAGAGAAATGTAACTCATAGCAAATGATCCAAGTATTCATTTATTTATTTCGCAAAAACCTTACCCTACATTTGGTTAAACCTTCAGCAACAATCACACTGAAATAAACAGAAAGTTCACTCAGATGAGTTAAGACCTGTGCTCAAGATCAACAACTACAAGAAAAAACCATGGTGCCCACTGTCTGGTGTCTACTCAACCCGGTATTGATCCACGGTCATTAAGCTTGTCATCAACATGGAAAGCAATGGTGTCTCGGTCTGGCTTAAAGCCTCTGTCAACACCCAATAGGGCTGTAGACACTTGCGTCGGTGAGAGAAGCGAGCCCTTGTTTTTCATTTTCCTGCTTCACTGAACTGGAATCAGGAGTGGAAAGCAGACCACGGCCACCCCATAAACATGCAGGTGACGAGCGGTCGAGTCACAGAAATATACCACAGGTTATACTCAGTCCAGCCGAATTCAAAGCACCACAGGCTGGATGCGGTGAGAAAACGCAGTCACGACGAAGACGATCAACACGACCTAAGCAATGTTCTAATTAGTAGCACGTACTAACTTAGCAGCACGTAGTGCATATGCAGTGACTCACTTTTAGTATGATTCCCCCTTTTGCCCCTGCCAAGCAAGAGCGAGGGGGAATTCAGAGCATCGATTCGCAGCAATGAGCAAGAGCGTAAACAGCCATGGGAGGAAGCCAAGGGCCCCCCCGTTGCCACGGGGAGCAGATTACAAATAGGCCAGAGCTGAAGGGGGTTCTCTGAATGAGCATTCAGCCCAGGCCCCCGCAATCCGAAGCGACGCCGCCGCACGTGCTCCGTGCCGTTTTGCCCTCCTCCGTAGGGGCCCCAGCCAATCGCTCATCGCCCTCCACGGAGGCCCTCAGCCAATCGCGTGCGAGGAGAGCGGAGCGCCGGGCTGGGACGCTGCATAAAACGCAATTAAGTCTAACGAGCTCGGGCGAGGCAGCTGTTTAGCCCTTGGGAGTCACCATAAGGCACTGCCGAACCAGATCAATTCCATGATAAGTGAGCGGTGGGATGGAGAGAGAGATAGAGAGAGAGAGTGGGGGAAGAGGGAAAGGGGAGGAAGAGGGAAAGAGAGAGAGGGAGAGAGAGATACTGTGAGACAGAGAGAGAGAGAGAGAGAGAGAAAAAGAGAGAGATTTAGTGAAAGAGAAAGAGAAAAAAGAGAGCGAGAGAGACCCTCAGCAATATTACATATTACACAGAAAATAGCGTCTCGAGCTGAAAGCAATTCTCAGTGCTGAGTTAAATTCATCATCACCGGACCCAGGGTGCATGCGATATTCATCTATTTTAATTTGATTGATACCACCGCTTTTATATAAGGTGATAAACCCACGCGTGTGAACTATATTTATAAAATAATAAAATTCATAACTTTGATTGAACTCCTGCAGTACATTAGTTAAAAACAAAAAATTGTGCAAAAATGGAGCCACATTTTTCTTAACGCAATTCAGCCTCAGCCTTCCAATACCGCACTGACCAAAACCAATAGAGAAGCGAGCCATTCCTCAGTTCCCCAAACCTGGATAATGATGTTGACTGTGATACTCCAAATACAAGGCAATACGACGTATTTGTCTCTGTCATAACGTATAAGTGTGTTAGGGTCCACCAGGCCCTGATCCAGGGTTTGCTCTGAGACAGCACAGTCCTTTATTAACTGGTGCACACAGGGTTCGACTGACTCCGACTGCACTGCCTGCAGAATTAGACTCGGGCGTGCACGAGCCCCGCCGAGACCTCCGCACCGGAGACTCCCAGCATTCCCTGAGCACAAGCTGGCCTTCAGCCGGAGGTATTGACCGAGCTCCCAGATCTGTGCGGAGGTGAGCTTCACTAAGTGCTCATTAAACAGGGGAAAACTGTCGAGCTGTTGGGCAGAATAATTAACACGCCGCCGCAGTCTTGTCCGCAGCTCTCCTACTGACCTCGCTTCTTTCTCTCTCTCTCGTCCTTTTTCCGTTCGTAAAATTTTTGCCGTTTTTCGCTAATTGGAATGCGAGTGTTTAAAGACGCACATTAGGCAGAGAGGTGCCGCTCTTTCGCACACCGCGCTCTCTCTCTTTGGTGTTGACAGGGGCCCCGGGCCAAACCTAACACGGTGGAGCTCCACGTTTTCTGGGTTTAACGACATCGGATCAATCCTGAGTACAGACGGGATTAGCTGTGAGCAGGCTAAGCTTTTTTTGTTCTGCTCTTCTAAAATTCTCTCAGCACAAAGGTCACGTTCAAGCCAAGCGAGGAGAGAACAATGCCGACGCCCAACGGCACGGCCAATCTGAGGCTGGAGACGATGGCCTGACTCGCGCGCTCATTAGACGTTTATCAAAATATTCATTTTTATGGCGGCAGAAATGGGTGGGATGCCTGGGGTGGGATCCATGGTGCACACTGCAGTAAGAATCGCACTCCAAAATAAAGTTCATCGTCATCGTCCCTCTCCCGAGCGCAGCTCCTCCATCCGTCCCCTCCCGTCTTCACCCTCTCTCACCTGGAACAGCCTGCAGGTTGCGCAGGGACCATCCCTGCCCTGTGCTGTTTGAGTCAGGGGTCACGCAAATCCATCTGGTGGGAACAGGCGTAAGGAACGAGTCCAGACGTCGTGCCGGGGATTTCGAGCGAGGTCACCGGGTGGTCACTTCTGATGTTTTCGCTTTATGTTTACGGGCACGCACGCCTGCCTGTCCACATTTCAATGTTACCATTTAACGTGTGAGGTCACAAACGTGATTAGAATGTTGTTAACTGAACATTCTAATGCTGATGAAACAAGCGCTGCTGGTAACCGAAGGCAATGGAGTTCTAGAACACTGACTTTTCAAAAAACATTCCTACAAGACCAGGTTAAAACCTAGTACATGGCTGGACCTAACACACGTGATCCGGCCGACCAGTGGTGTAACTTCATAACTCAGCCGACCAATGGTGTAACTTCGTCCGTCCGTCCGTCCGTCCGTCAGTCAGTCAGTCAGTCAGTCAGTCAGTCAGTCAGTCAGTCAGTCAGTCAGTCAGTCAGTCAGTCAGTCAGTCAGTCAGTCACTCAGTCACTCAGTCACTCAGTCACTCAGTCACTCAGTCACTCAGTCACTCAGTCACTCAGTCACTCAGTCACTCAGTCACTCACTCACTCACTCACTCACTCACTCACTCACTCACTCACTCACTCACTCACTCACTCACAGATATTCGCGCTTGTAGGGCTGGCCCCGCTGTTGCGGTCCAGACAAAAAAAACTACTCTTCAAAGGGATAACTGTGGAACAGGAATATAGTGTGGCACAGGGAGCATGTCACCGTTCCTGTGTTCGCCAGAGTAAGCTCGCGTGCCGGGGGTTGTGTGTGCTGATTTATCGATGTGGTTCCCTTCCTCTCTTGTACACACACGGGGCCGGATCCAGGCCATGTCACTGAGTCACAGAAGGCTCCGGCGGTGCTGTTCAGCCTCAGGGCCCGGGGGCCAGTGAATCACTGCTGTCGCATCGCCGGAGCCTGGCTTTAAAAACCCACGGGTCTGTTCAGAGGCGCATTACCGCCTCGCCCCTGTTCGCGTGCCGGGGCCGTCTGCTGGGAGGGGGCTTTCAACCAGTGACAATTATTCATATTTAGTAAGCCAAGAGGGAGTGGTGGTGTCGCTCAGCGAAAAGCCACAAACATTTTAAATTTAAGAAAATCGATAAACCGGCTGTCATGGCTCCACCTTTTCCACACATGCATTAAACATTCTAAAAATCAATACTGCATAATGAAATAAACTTATAAACACTTACTTACTTACTGTAAATGGCCATGAATGGTCAAATTGACCATCATTTATCTTGCCAGTATGCCTGATCATTTTGATCGCTGCATGTAACGTAGCTGTGAAATGAATCCAACAGTACCCAGTTGCAGCCCCACAGAACAAGCCCCTGACTGGATGAAGCCTGCAATAGTAGTCTGAGGTTTTCGGGCCTACCTTGTAGTCATGTAGCAGTCTGAGTCAGGAATAGGGTTGGGTACTGAAACCCAGTAGTACTATGGCACCAGTTCCAATATGACCAGTACCTACTGGACCGAATCGCAATGCAGATTTTGGTGCTGTTCAGTTCATCTTCACTAATGTTACACTTCCTTTCCTCTTGTCAGTCAGAGACAGCAGGTACCGTAACTTGGCAGATGGCATACCTGCCATCCCAATAACCGATCATATGTGTCCCTTCCCTTTCCTTTCCAAACTGGTTTTGTAAATATGGGAGCTTGAAAACTTTTAAATTAAATTAAATTAATGAAATAGTAATTTTAAAAAATATATTTTGTGTTTACTCAGTTTCCCTCTGTCAAATATTACATTTTGTCAGAATATCTGAAACCATTCAGTGTGACAAATATGCAATAATACGGGAAATGAGGAAGGGAGCAAATATGTTTTCACGGCACTGTACACATATTTGGTCCGTTTTGCCTTTAGTATGGGAGGCACACAGGAAAGATGATCATCTATTTATGATGTATTCTGGTCCATTCGTGAGCAAGCACCTTCAGTCTAAACAAATGATACCGCACGCAGCATCAATAACGTTGGGGAGGGGTGGGGGGGACAGGGCCTGCAAATACAACAAACAACCAATATCGCACCATCACACGCCTTCAGTGTCACCGGGCATTATCGGAACGGCAAGATCAGCGCCGGCGCATGACATCTCGGCAGCCCTTAGCATCGTAGCGCGGCTGGTGCTACATCAAACGTAATATACGAGCGTTTCTTCCTGTGGCAGCGGTACCGACGCCAGAAAGAGGAACAGGGCTAAGAGCAGTTGGACGCTCTTAAAAGTTTTATCAAGACTGTTTCTTCTGGTATTGTTTTACTTATTTATTTTTTGGTCTTTTTTCTCCCCTCCTTCAGTGTGTCTGGGGGGGAGGGGGGGGGGGGAATGTATACAAGAAGTGCACCGTGAAGATTAACTAGCGAAAGGAAGCCAGGCCGCACTACTGGGATGCTTTTAGACCAGCTTCAGGTTACAGTTAAACAAAGGACGGGGAGGAAAATGAGGGCGATTATTCTGAACGGGTGGCAAACGCTCTGCTCAGGTCTCCTGCAGCCCCAGAGCTCTCTCGCCGATCGGTTTATCGTACCCAGGTGCTCAGCCAAAAGATTTAGAGGGATCATTCCTGCCTGAAGCCATTAGCTTTTTTAATGAGTCTACAATCTCTACAATCTACGTTCTTAAAGGTTCTTAAGGTGTCTTAGTTTGTTCTTCTGCTCTGTTTGCACTCTATAAAGGTACAGCGGTATTTTATTAATGTGGGTGCTTCACTGTTTTTAATCTTCGTTAATCCATGAAGTTTTAACTGACATAAAGCAAATGAGAAAACTGACACAACTGGTTCAAAAACAAGACATTTTGTGCATTTCAAATATACACATAAATATGTGTTTATCAGTATTTAGATATGCGTTAGCATATCTATATTTTTTAATCTACACATTACTCCACACACACAAATTAATGAATTGATATGCATAGTACAAAAGATTTTATTAATCTCAGGAGGGTGGGGGGGGAGGGGTGTATTACTATACCACAGAATGGCACTGAACAGCACTGGTCTCACAGTGGGACTAGAAGGCTCTGAATGCCAATAACGTGTGTTTTCAAACATACTCCAGCCCTTCACAAATGGCTCCGCTTCCACCGGTCATTCCAACTGCCATCTGTTAGCGTTCAAAAAAAAAAAAAACTTAATAATTAATTGAAACAAAAACTCTGGAACCACACTTTTTTTTTTTTCAAAATTGGCAAGTAATTCTCATTCCATTTGGCTTAAGACGATGCCACATCTTAGAAATTAATTAAACTGAATATAGAGCGATTATTTTAGAAAAAAAAGGCATATGAAATATTTGAATGGCTGTAATGAAAAGTGAATTTCCTTCTCCATCTAATTTAGTCAGTAGATTAAAAAGTCCCTTTTGTCCTCAGTATTAATGCAGCTGCGCTCCTCCATATTGTGCAGGGCTTCAGATATTACTAAATGGCGTTCATGAACAGCCTCCATCATTAGTATCATTAGCCAAGCAGGTGATCACACACCGCAAAGATTGCGCTCAAATAATAATCATAATGTAATCATTTCACGTAGCTGTTTGAGGTTGATACGTGATCGCTGTGTATTACTTTGACAAAAGAGTGCTTTTACTGACCGATCCATTCAGCCTTTCTTCGCGAGTAACCATACACCGAAGCAGCGTACCCAACCATGTCACAGGCACCAAATATGCAAGAGGAAACATTTTAATCTGCATAATGAGCTACATGGCGCTTGTATGGACCTTAGGTTGGGGCACATTCCCCCATATCAGACCCAACTTGTCACTGTATTACTTTGGGTGCTTCTGGTCTGAAAGGCATCTCATTCATCAGAGTGACCCATTGCACCACGTCAAAGAATCCAGTGCAATCAAGTCTGAATGTTTCGTACGGTAGGCACAACGGCAGTAACACGGTACGCTAGAATCAAAATAAGAGCCACGTTGTGTCAGTCGATCTTCTGTCAGTCCCTACATATGTAACAGTGCCTGAACAATAAACATCCCCTGATGGGAAGTGTTTACATGCTATCTACATGAACTGCAATTACACTAAAAAAAAAAAAACACCAGGGACATTCGGCTGCTTCATCTACCAAAAGGGTTTAATTCTGTTTGTTCGCCTTTGTTTTCATAGCGACCTCAATTCCTTCCTGGGTGAGAGGTGAGGAAGGGTCAGAGGTCAACGCAACGGCCTCCAGAATCGCGGGTAGAGCGCGCGCCCCGTTTTATTTCCCTGACAAGTTTCGCTTTTCTTTTTTTTCTTTTTGATCCAGCGGAACAGAGCCGAACAGATTAAGTGTGTACACAGATAAAGGAAATGACAGTTCCTGAGACGTGTCGGAGCGTGTCACACTCATTTCAACAAATCAATATCATTACGATACGCCGCCGTCCGCCAAACCCAGGCCCGTTTGAAAGACAGCTCCCTGAACACGAGACAGCATGTTAGCATGGGCCCCTCAGGTTCTCTCTCTCTTCCTGGGTAATACTTAACCAGCGCACGGGCACTTCGGCGCCTGTTCACAAGCCTTAGGAGCTCAATTATGCCATCCCCCCCAGCACACAACGAGCTTCGGAGCGGGGGGAGGGGCCTAATCGACACGTCTCCTCATGGCTTTTTTACGAGCCCGAGGAGGCCGGGACCGCGCCGGCGGAATGGGACCGGGAGTCGCAACGCGGGCCGCTTCGCCCCCGTCTCCTAATTAGCCCGCGCGCACAGGAGGCGCTCGCTTTTAGATCAAGAGGGTGATTTTCTCTCAAATAAAAACGCGGAGAATTGAATCCATTCGTCTCGCGGCGGACCTGAGCCAAATAAGGCCGGTTGCCGTGGGACGCCGCCGGGAAAGCCACCAAACGAAAGTTTTTCCTCTCCGAGTTTCGGGAGGCCACCGGAAAGGCGACCGTCATTCACAAGCCGATGCTATAAAAATGATTGAAGCGAACTTTGTCCTTTAATAATGCGTATTAACAATTAACACGGGGAATTTTTTTGTCTAATTATCACATTTGCCCAATGTGTGAATACTATCTGTAGGAAAATGGATTTCACTTTGACATTGTAATTATAGAACATTAGTGGAGAGTGATTGCTGGAACTTAGTAGTAGTGCATTGAAAAATCATAATTAATGGTTGCTTCTACTGGGATAATTGAATGGTGACATTAAGGACGTGTACCAACAAACAAGCGTGATAGAGTGGGTATGCTGTATGTGGGAAAAGTTTGTTTTATATACACGGTTCATGGTTAAACTTTGCATGTTTGTGATTACATAGATTCTTATACAGATAAAAATGCAAAATGATAAAGATATAGCCTAACTTAGCATTTTCAGTGTAGAGTGCAGATCAAAATATGTTTTGCCTTACGCTTTTTTTCTACATGGATTTTAAGTCAAACCTTCCTTGACATGTAAACACCCTCCCCACAATTCCAATTCCATACCTGTGGTTAGTAAGAAAGAAACTTGCCCAAGTTAGAAACTTGCCAGACTGGAAAAGGGGGGTAGGGGGGTTGGCTCCACAACGAAGGGATTTGCGAACGCATCTGGCAACCCAGCAGTAATTCTGTGCAACAGACACAGATCAGACAGCTTGGAAACCTGCATCGCCATATCGCAGATTTTCAGCAGAGATACCATTGAAATCAGTCCAAGGGTGCATCCATTTTGACTGAGAGGAAAGAGAAATGCATGATAGGAGTGGTGGAGGAGATATCTGTGTAACTGAAGTCACAGTTTTAGGTGACCCTGCCGGTGATTTCAGCAACTTACCAGCTTGTGGTTTTTCTGCCCAGTCCAGTAAAGTTTCAGGCCCGCTAGAGGTTGCGATGGGAATCTTCCTCACAGCCTTGGATTGCAGGGAACTCAACCACACAGCTGCAGTGTTTCTGTAATAGTTTCAGGAGAAATAAAATAAAAATGTATTAAAATAGTAATAAAATTGCAGAGTATTGTACTCATTTCTATTACACAGATCAGGGGTGTCCAAGCTTTTCAGGACTTTGTTTTAGTCCAGCACACTTGATTCAACTGATTAACTAATAATGGTCTTCACTCAAGACCTTAAGAATGAGTAGAATCAGGTTTCTTAGCACTGGGCTAAAACAAAAAGGCCTGCACCCACGCCAGCGGATTTTCGGATAAGACTGGACGCCCCTGATGCAGACGCCTGGAGGGGCCCCAGATTTAAAGGCATGTTGTCCGGACACAAACTGATGTCAGCTGTGGCAGCACCTGCAGGAAGAACGACTGTAAACTGCAATGACAGCAGCACCTCTGTGGGCCTAAAGAGGTGAGCCTGTAAAGCCCATAGAGGTGCTAGGCCTATTAGGAGGTAAGACAGGAGCTCATGAAGAGATATATACAGCGTACGGGCTGGACTGGTGAGCCGCCAGAGAATGACAGCAGCCGACTGGACGTGCTAACGTGCACTGTAGCAGCAGCAGCATAACCTCAATCAGCCCTCCCCTCCCCCCTCCCCCCCTTTGACCACAGAAGGGGCATCAACCGGGAGACATACGCCTTACCTACCTACCTACACAGCTAATCGCTGTTCGGTTGCCACGGGATACCACAAGGCTGACCAGCGACAGCACGAAACGCAAGGGGGGAAAGAAACAGCTCTGCGCTTGCAGCTTAAAAGGTAGGCCGGGCCAAACAACATTTTTCTCTAATCGGTGAGGTCACCAGCAATCTGAATAGAATCAGAAGTCAAGTGCCAACTGTTTAGCTAGCCATTGGGAAATGCTTTACCCATGCTGGATAAATAACTGATTATTTTATGGTTGCACTTGATTTCAAGGCTGCTAAAAGCCTATTTTGTTTTTCTATTTTGCATTTATTTTAATGTAGCATTATGTAATCCCCAATGTGCTACTTCCTACTAAAATCAAGAAATACAAAAGGCTTTACAGAAGCTAAAATACTGAATACATATTAATGTCTTTTTTTTTTTTTTGTTTGTTTTCATTTACAATTTTTTTCCACCATTGTTACTGGTACTTACCGTGACATTCTATACTCTCTTCTATACACATGCTTAAACACGTTATAAACCAAGCAAGGCACTCAATAATCTAAACAAGTTTTAAATCTTTTTGGGATAAGGCAATGATTGAAACCAGAATTTGGTGAACACTAATGTTTAGATACTGTATGAAGCGCCTCTATAAAATGCACACACTTGTTGTTTAGATATCAAATGAATCACACACTGTTGGATAACAGTGGTGTGAACATGTGAAGGTCAGATACATCAAAGGCTACTATTATAAACCATTTCAACATCGGAAAGAAAAATGTTAACATACAAATAATGACCAGAAACTCATAACATATCACAAACCTATGAACTCTCAACCCATGTGGAAACATCTTTTGAGACGCGCCATACTAAATCACCAGCAAAGGCAATTTAAGAGTCAGGGGATGCCGCCCGTCATAATGTTTCCAGAGCGCTTCAGGAAAAGTGCTGAGAAGGCAGCCATCATTACGTTCATCTCCGATTCCTGACAGACAAGAGAACTGAACCAAGAAGACCCCTGGCAGTTCTCCGGAAACCACTAAGCAAGGCTGACAGTTTTCCAAGTTGTACCTGCCCGGGAAACATGGTACACTTTATAATGTTACTAATAATTACCCTCTTCTATTTTAAAGCGCTTCTTTCCGTAGCCAGTTTGAAATCTTGTTCCGTGCGCTTCAAGTAAATTAAACTGTTGAAGGCGTAGGCGTTTGAAAGGTGTGTACAGTCCCCTTTGTGAAATGCATTATCGGGATTGTAAACTCAAAGCACTCACACATGCGGTTTTTTTTTTTTCCCTCTTTGGCAAAATGAAGATGCAGCTGAAAATGCGAAAGACTCGTCCTCGCGTTTGTTACACGTCCGCCCCGGATCGCAAGGGCTCCGCACGCCAAACGAACACAGCAGCCAGCGCCGCTCACCAAGAGGATCGGCAAACGGAACTTCCCGTTGTCTTGGAGGAGGAAGGAGTCTAGAGCGTCTTTCACACTCTTAAGAACTTAAGTGGGATGAGTACTGGTCTGAAGCCAATGAAGCATGTGACCGGACTGGCTAGCACAGAGAAGGGATAGCCTATACACTGTATCTGAATGCGAGACAGACAAGGTCACAAACAAGGACAAGTGGTTGCCATTCTCCCGCGCCAATAAATCTTGCCTCGTTTGCTTGCTGCGTTGCCTTGACTTATCAAAATCAAATGCCATGTGTGTTTATGAGAGTTAAGAGTTCATCATTAGGGTCTCCTACTACAGCATAGCAGTATCAGAGTGTTGTTGACACAAGCATCTGTGTTCTTTTCATGTTTATTTTGCATTTAACATATTGATTTTATTGAGACCGACTTCAGTTACAGGCTGTGATTTTCATTTGAACTTAATTAAACCTCTTTATCTAATACTGTGTATATTAATGTTATTTATATTTAAACATGCGCAGTATGTTCTTGAATGCATTTTCAATTCCACATCTTGTATTATTTACATTGTGTTGCAATTATTTAGTGCAATTAACCTCAGATAATGAGAGCTGGTGCATAATATAAGAGGAGAAAGAGCTAGAAGCTGTATGCAGCATCTGTGGCATGTATTCGGATGGTTACATAAGATTTGTAATTATATCATTATTTTACCAGTTAGTGGGGCTGGCTGGAATGCTTCCAGAATGATCTAAAAGACCCATCTCATTAGGAGTCCATACCAGGTGTACTTAGATAATGCTTCCATGGCTCTTCCTTAATAGTGTCTTTACATAATTAAAATGACTATTTAATGTAACCTGTCACTGATAATAATAAACAACGGTGAATAAAATGCAGGTAATTACACATGTATGCATAGTGTACCTGCACAGTGATTAGGATGCTTGCTTTCAAGCTTTACCGAGAAAAAAAGAAAAAAAAAAAAAAAAAAACTCAGGCTTGGTCTGTTCAAACTTTCCGCAATTTCCACAAGTTTTTATTTGTCTGTTCCTTTGAAGTATATGCCAGACTTAGATCTGAGACCTTGCAGGGGAGGCGGTGTGAAAATTCCAAGCCAAACATTTTAAATGTGCTTTATAGAAAGAGTTGGGGGAAAAAAACCCAAGAAACAAAATCAATAAAGTGGATACATAAGAGAGACACTCGGAAGCTTGTTTTACGGGTGACAGAAATGCCAGATTTCACACAGGGCAAGTGCACGTCCTCAGACGGTCACACATTGACCAGTGTGTTTCATTGCCGCATTTGCCATTTACAAATCAATAGCCAACAATAAAAAACATGTACTTCCTGAACATCAACATAACGTTATTACAAAGCAGGGTAACCTCCAGACATGATTGAAGTCAAGGTGAATAATTTTGTCCAGTAACACCAGGATGTGGAGTACGGTGCAGGGGGGCTGTGTTTTTAAGATCTCAGATAGCCCGCTTCCATTACCTCTCTTCCTCGTCTTGCAGCGGCGGTAACTACTGGTCTTCCTCACTGTCGTTACTGCCTCCTACCACTATGAATAATTGCTAGCCTGCAGTCACGGCTCTTTGAGAAACATTATCAAATCTTTTATTAAACTCAAAGGGGGGGAAACAGCAGGTCCGTGGGCTTTATCTCCTTAAAACATTTCATAGCTTCTTTGTTTGATGAATGTCTCGCGGCGCTTCTAACCGGAACAGGTCCGTTATCTGAATCGTTCATCACGTATGTTAAATTTCACATTATGCACACTAAAATAATCTGCTGGTTTACGGGTTTTGAGGAAACATTCATTCTAACTGTCAAGTTGCCTTGATCCTGACTTTGAGTTTTTTTACTTTTTCCATTATTCTTACACAGTTGTTCTTCAAGGATTTAAGTGGCTACTGAAAATTATGATTTGTGGTAATGGTTAAAATTTTTTATTTTACCGTAATTAAAAGATAACATCCATCTTATTACATGTAAATTATCTCTTGGAACAGTAAGTCAGTGTATCTATTAAATTGCAGGCAAAAACAATACTGTGTATGTCTACAATATATTTTCAAAAGTAAAGATAGATCAAGAAATATGTTTTCTGGTTAAAAGAGTAAGACGACGCATTAGAGTATCAGCGATTATATAAAATCCTGCCTCTTTACCAATGCATGCTGGGATAGGCTTCAGCACCTCCCATGACCCTGACCAGGAATAAGCGGCTGTAGATAATGGATGGATGGATGGACGGCCAAATGCATAACACAACACACAATAAAATGCTTTACATAAACTGAATTATGTGCTGATAATTAAATGTTTTTACTTCAGTCTAGCGTATTCACTTTAACAGGTAACACACAAGAAAATGACAGAGAAAACTGTTTTTCACGGTTTGTGCATTGGAGTGTTAATACAAGTCCAGAATAACAAATAAACACCTCATAACCCCAGCACTGTGGAACTGAATAGCCTCTTTCACTTCAAATAACATCAAATAAGCCAACACTCAGTCCACATTTAACGGGTCTCCACTCAAACCAAAAAGTCAAATTAGCGACCCTAGCGAACCATCGCTTTGAGCGTATTTATGCAAGCGTTCTTCACATTTAGCGTGCGACAGACAACAGCAACAGCGATACCGAGATCTGTTTTGCAGGCGCAGATTTTCGTGCTCTGGAAGCGCACGAACAGCATCATTTGTTTCAGCCCTGACAGTTTGCTTGCTACACTTTGTTTCAAATGTCCATTCGCACAGCCCATGCATCCCTTCCATTCTCCAGCTTCTCCTCCAATGCATCTCCACTGGCTGGGAGTCTGTAGGCCATCTCAGAAAATGCAGCATTAAAAAGTCAAGCAGGAGGCAGTTCTGTAGACCAGCTCCATATTGAACGGAGGGACAGCTATATTAGCGGGGGAAAGGTACCAGTAAGAGGGCTTTTACAATGGTGTGAAAAGGCCAAGTGTATGTTTACACTGCATTCCACTCAATTTCTGCATTAGTAATTGCTGTTAAAACTCGCTGCTTGTTGCTCCCTGCTCACAAGTACTCTCATTTTCCTTTAAGAGGCGGTAGCTTTCATCACTCAGTAACCTGTACCCTCAATTAAACAATTTAGATCGATCATTAACATGCCAGAACAGCATGACACCTCTGAGCTTGCCGTATCACTCCTTTTGAAATTAAAACACAATCACCTCAGCAATCAGTTGGTTTAAGTAGGTGCTTGAAGTGCATAATAAGATCATTAGTAATTAACCGAGATGTATATCGTTCACAGTTTGAATTTAATCAGACCTCTCATTTCTTCATTTAACTTCTTACTCTTGCATTCTGTGGCATACACTGCATAAAGTTTTTTCAGTCAGAAGCTAAATTGCCTGCTTCAACCTCTGTATGCGAGCTGTTCTTACGGGCACATTGATAATGCTCACAGAAAACATCTGTAGGGCATCCATCACTGCTGTCGCCGTACAGATGTTTACTATAAACGGTTTAACACTTCATTATCTGTGCACACCCTTTTTCACAGTAAATACAGTTGTCATACATTGTTATATCATTAAGTGCAGCTCACGTCCATCATTAATATATAAAATACAGTATATTCCAGTGTTTTATGTTGCCAGACATAATAGCTGACATTGAAAAAGTCCCTGTTTTGGATCAAATTTATGCTGAACACTTAGCAGCAAAAATCTTTGGGTAGGCTAATTGTTGAAATGGAAGGTTTATTTATTTCTTTATTCATTTAGTTAGTTAGTTTAGCTAGTTAGTTATTGATTCATTCTTTCCTGGATGCATTTTATTCATTAGTCAGACCCTCCCTCCATGGGTGAGGCCAAGGCTAGCTGTATGGCCCCACAGAGGGAGCCCCTGCATGTTTTGGCTCTGGGACAATCCAGCCTGCACCTTCAGGCCCATCACTACAGTATACACTTGTGCCTCACCAGGACACGAGACTTCACAGTGAGTTCATAACATTTCCATTACAACGCATGAAATGATGAATCTGATAAATCTTATACTTACACAATAGAATAGACTGCATTCACACTCAACAGATCTGTTATATATATATATATATATATATATATATATATCTGTCCAGAGAGAGGAAAGGCTATTCAGAAAAAATAAGCCCAATACCCAGGCTATATAAAAAGAGAGATTCTCTAAGACTATCACAGATGACCCAGTGAGATGATCCTCTCTAACACAGACCTGTCCTGTCAGCTCATCCAATTTGGGCTGCTGTGTTGGCAGTGGGGTTTTTCTCCCCCCCACTCCACCCCCCTTTTTTTTTTTTTTTGCTGAAGTGGCAAACGTGGCACTCAGTCAACCCTGACCGCGTTTCGGCAGAGTGGGGATCTATATCTTCAAACGGGCAGGGAATGGAGGCGACCCTCACCACCCGGTCTCACTGCCCACGCTAGTTCCCCTCTCGCGCCGTCGCCCCCAGAAGTCGACGCCGAATCCGTCAACGGGCATCTTCGTCCCGACGCGCGGCGTCATTAATCAGACGTCACTCAAAAAGAGAAAATCGGGACTCGCCGCAGTTTTTACCAGCGCGCTCACCTGCCCTCTTTTGAACTATTGTTGTGCCGAATTCATTTCAAAATTGAATCAACTAAATGAAAACTGAATTGAAATGTCACCGAGCTTTGATATGTATATGAGGAAAAATTCTAATGGTCTGTTACAGGAAATAATATAATAAATCAATCAACTGTCGTGCACTGAGATCATGTCCATCAATCAGTCCGTCGAGTCGTAGTTAGTGCAATGCTCTTAGTGTGCTTTGCTTATATTGTATACATGGCAACAAAATGTAATAATATGAAAAAAGTAAATATAATAAATGAGAAGTAAATATTTAAGGGTTACAACAAATGAAAAATAGCAACCTTTCATGATAAAAACCAAAATAAGGAAATTTCATCCAAGAAATATTGCAGTTAGAATACAAAGTAATGCCACAAGAAAACCACAATTCCAACAAGACAAAGAAATGGTCAGAATCCCATTAATCAGGTCGGCTTCCCAAGCTGGAAAACCACCGTACAGGTATTTATCTGCAAAGATATTACACACAAAATCCAATTTGAAGAAGCGCAGCACAACGCAGAGACTGCTGTCCCATAACAGGAGCCCCACACAGGTTTGAGGCTTGAGTGACAGCTCCCATAACTCTCAGATATGCAGAGCCTGAAGCAATGGAGAGCGGGATGGAGAGATAGCGCTGGATAAGCTGACAGGTGTCGTGGCCAAACATCCGGGCGTATCTCTCACACACTCTCACACACTCACACACACAGACACACACAGACACATACACACACACACGTCACGCCCCACGCTCGTTTCCTTCCCTGACGTGTCAGACTCCCAATATGCCTGGGGACCGCATCCAGCCCGCCCCACGCCCCGCGGTCCAGGGGGGTCCGGCAGGCCCACAATGCAGCAGGCGCGGTTCCCCGCTGCTGTAACGTCGCTCGCCAGATGCTCCCAGAGAGCGCGTCTGACTGGAGAGGGGCGAGGCAGTCACCCGTAGAGACACGAGGTCACGGCCGCAGCTACTCGCCTGACAAACCTGGCAACACCGACCGGGGCCGGAGCGGTAAGGACGGTCAGCGAATTTTGTGCTGACCTCAAGCAGCTGCATTGTGGGAAGGACAGAAGGGGCTCGTGGTTCTGACTCCGCTTGCTTTTGGTTTGACCTTGTTCACAAAGCCCCCTCAAAAGCATATTACAATGTAGCTGGAGTGTAAACAACAGTGCCGGATCTTTAACTGTTAACAGAAACGAAAGACCAAGAGGATCTTTACACAGAATGCAAATATTTTTGAAATGGAGTAATTGATGAATGCATCCTCCTCCTTTTTCATACAGCAGAAATATGTATTAGAATCCATTTATAGAATCCAATAAATCCATTTGTGTAAGCCTGATCGTCCCCTTCTATTCACACAATACCATCACTCATTTCTGTCTATTAAAACAACCTTTTACCCCATGAATATGAAAAATATTTTCAAAAAAACTGAATGGTGAAATCAAGCATGGGCAGTACTTAATCGTTGTGATGGAAATCAAATGTGATCTCTTTGTCATGGAAGATAAAACAGATTGAGTAAATGCTGAAAAAAGCCTTTATCCGTGAGTTACAAGACAATGCACACCATAATCATATTTACATTTTTCATTGTATTGGATCAGTGACACAGCAACAAAACAGTACAATGGGATATGGTAAATTCTTGCTTTTAGTAGCTGTTACCATATCATGCGACAGTACTGTGCATAGTAAGCTGTCGTGTATTGTTTTTACAAAACACCGAGTCCAAGCTGTTACATTTTTAGTCAGATCCTGAATTCAGCACAAAACGCAGCTGAATACCAAATGGAACACAGAATCCCATTAAAAACTGACATTATTTCCAAAAATGAATCTGCAATCTGTACTACAATTTTGGTCTCTGCCCCTCTCTTCCCCTCTCTCTCTCTCATTTTTAGCCATAGCAATCATTATGAAATCCATCAGAAGATTGGAAGTTCATACTAATGGAATATTGCTGTGGTCTCTTTAATTTCTCTTTTTAAACTACTTCTGACAGTACCATTTGTCTTAGATATGTTTCAGGCAGGTAATCAAAGGATATGTTCTCAAGCACATCAAATACCATGTCAGGTGAACTTTACTTTTTCGTTGACAGTGAATGAAAGGCAAACGTAGTAGTGCCTTTCTTATGCCAGTTAACTAGCCAATTAAATTAATTCCACTGGCAGTATGGAAAATCCGCTAGAATGAATCAAGAACACAACGAGAAGCTTCTAATAATAAAAAATCTATTCCACCCGTCACAGCTAAACCAGAGACAGCTGACAAACTATGGCAGATTAAAACATTTTTACACTTCCCTAATCCTATCCTGCTACTCAAATTTCCCACAGTACATTAGCTACCAGGTAAGCTACGCTAACCTACTCACAAGATTTGCTCCAGTCAATAGAACAGTTGCTGAACGCAAAAAAGCAACAAAAAGTTTTTAGTGTGGGGCTGACTCCCGCACTTACTAGCCCAATCTCGAGTCATTTCTCTCCTGTTAACCTTCTCACACATTTTTTACTCCCCCTCAGTGGGATCATAGTACTTTTTTCCCTTAAACGTAGACTGATCCAAGAATATCAAAAGCAATTGTCTGTAGTCCATACATCTTTTGTGTCTAGGTATAGATTAGCTTCATTTAGCCTAATTTTATCATCTCATCCCCATTCTACCTAAATAAGTCACTATTTTCTTTTTAAATGGAGAAGTGTCTCCATGTCACCCTCCCTGTTATTTAGTCATAGAGGTCCCTTTTATTTATAGGCTGAGACTAAAAACATGAAGTAAATTAAAACTGAGAGCTTTCCACACAATTTGGTTCAGCTAAAAGAAAGATGCTAAATGAACCCATTCGTGACCAGCAGGCTCCCGCTCTCTCTGCTCGACAGGAGGAGGGCGCCGCGCACCTCCAGGAGGAGTCTTTCCAGTGCGGCCGGTGGCTTTTTCTGAATGGGGAAATGGAGGTAAAATATCGGCTGGGGGGTTGCCGAACGGGGGGGGGGGGGGGTCGCTTAAGCTACTACTGAGCACTCCGTGAAAGACAGCCGTGCAGGGCCCTGAGGACGATGTGGGGCAGAGAACTGGAGACGCCCCCCCCCCCACCCCCACCCCCCCACTCCACAGAGAGCTCGAGAGGGCGATTGGAAGGGGACAGGACCCCCCCCCCCAGCCACCTGTTCGCCCTTGGCGTTGAGGCGCCTGAGCACATTTTTAACAGACGCGGGGGGCCAGAGTCCATACTCACAGCAGGATGCCAGCACGCATTCACAGATCTGGGCGAACGCTGAATTACAGGGTTGACTTGGCTGGTTTTGCTGGGGTTAGGCCATAAAACCAGATTTTCACTGGTGAAAAAAAAAAAATAAAAATAAAAAAAGAATCCCACAAAAACAACGTGGCTTTGTAATATTGATATTGAATCTGAGGTTTTCTCTCAGGAGGTCTGACTCTAAGGCTATTCACGCATTGGTGCCAGGGGGATATCTCAAGGTGTTTCAGGTAATTTGGTCACATTTCAAGCAGGGAATACCACCAACAAATTAAAACAGAGTAGGTATCTGTCTCAGCAATTAAAGAAACGTGCCATAACCAAGGCATAAGAGGACTGTGAGGCCTTGTTATTGCAGTGCATTTATTCTACGCACAGCATCATATCAGTATGAGTGGTGTGTTTGTCCTGTGATGGACTGGCAACCTGTCCAGGGTGTATTTCTGCCTTTCGCCCAATGCATGCTGGGATAAAATTCAGCACCCCCCGTGACCAGGAAAAAGCAGGCTAGATAATGAATGGATGGAAGGATGGATGTATCACTAATGTTATTA
The DNA here is from genome assembly GCF_013347855.1 of Anguilla anguilla. Taxonomy (NCBI): domain Eukaryota; kingdom Metazoa; phylum Chordata; class Actinopteri; order Anguilliformes; family Anguillidae; genus Anguilla; species Anguilla anguilla. Next base: position 64,122,927 of record NC_049203.1, on the reverse strand, counting down.
GGTGACATTAGGTTTTTCTTTCACAGAACTTGTATAGCTTTTATTTACTATATACCGACACACAAAGAAAGAGAAAGTACCTCTGGGGTAGCCAGTTCTGTCAGAATATCACAAACCGCTTCCAAACACTCATACCTAGCTGCAGACCAGAGCTGAGTTCAGCAAGCTTAGACATACCCACTATCAACAAAATGAACAGACTCCACATCCACAGCGAATTACTTTCTTACCGTACATATACAGTTTGTATTACTTATGGCGACTGCATGCAGTTGGTACCAAGTGACTGTGATTAATATTTCATTTTCTGCACTTGAAAAAATCCCCCATTTAAAGGTCTATTGCTGATCTGCATTGCTGTAGAGTGTTTAGGAAGCCATTTATAACCATGAGTCATACTAGCCTATCGTTGCCATTACTGTCCACTTAGTAGCCAGTGGAATTTTTCTCTCTTAGACCTCTTACGGCTAATTATTTATACACTGCCCTATCTGAGTTTCTCCTCCCGAATCCTCTAATGCTTTGTTAAGCCGCTCTGGGTGAGTGTGTCTGGCAAGCAAACAAAGGTAGGAAAATGTTGACGGTGGTTGTTTACACGAACGAGCTCTGTCGCGCGGCCAGGTCGAACCTGCGGCTCCTCGTTACGTCTGCGTGGGCGGTCCCTTGTGTGTGAATAGTTGTGTTTATTCTGACACCTCTGCCAGGCGCCGTCAGCTTAGCGCCGAGGCTGTAGCCGCGGTGAATGGGAAGCGTCTGCACTGTCGCTAGCGCCGTTAGCTTAGCGTAGCGGCTGCGGCCGCGGTGAATGGGAAGCGTCTGCGCTGTCGCTAGCGGCGTTAGCTTAGCGTCGCGGCTGCAGCCGCGGTGAATGGGAAGCGTCTGCGCTGTCGCCAGCACCTCCGCACCGTTTCTATTAGCGGTTCAGCCGAAGTGAGTGAACTGGCGGGACCCCGTCAAAAAAAACAGGTTTCATTCGGAGAGACACCTGACGAGGCCCGCAAAATTGCAGCTGACGGGGTCTCTGTGCGAAGCGTTCGCTGTTCACATCCCAGAGGAAAGTTCACGGGAACCAAGGTACAATAAACATGCGGCAGCCAAGATGTTTCCTCAAGCTGTGTTATGCATTTCCCACTGACGCAGTGACCTAAGATTGCCTTTCTGAATGTATATTATCACAGCTGCTATTCAGATGCACAAGCGTGCAGGTCTAACATTAACTTTTCTGATATTCTGACTGAGCAATGCATAGTATTACAATGTGTGCAGAGACACAATGTCCCATAATATGGTGGGTTTCTTTGCTGTAATGTTATCCTTGTTTTTTTGGCTGCATCTGTTTTTTTTCCCCCCCTGTGTCACCTTCACACATAAGCAAATAATCCATACATGTTTAATCACTATTTCATTCAATAAGCATTCCCTTGTACCAAATCTCACAAGCGCTATAAGAAGGTAAAAATACCATGTATGGAAATAAGAGTGTTCCTTCCAAAGGCCAGAGGATGGTGATCAGCACAGGGACACTATAGTGAGGTGAAACAGAACTGCTTTCTGTTGGAGGAGATTTGTTCAGTGAGGCAATCAGGGGCAGCACTAGGGATTTTAGCCCCCATGAAAAGCTCTCAAACCGGGCCCCACCACCCCAGAAAACCCAATGTTCCTCGAGTATATACCATGGAACAGTGTAGCACAGGAGCCCTGTACACTTCCAGTATCAACACTTGTCCTTGCATAGCCTCTCAATTGCATGCCCACTTCTGCTTGTGATCTGTCATTGATTAGTTTTGTACTGCAGGCCCAACTCCACTGGTCTCCTGCTTAGACGACTGCATCACAGGGTGAAATGAAGCTGTCCACTTGAAACGCACGTGTACACACACAGACACACGCACGCATGCACGCACAAACACAGACACACGCATGCACGCACACACTTGCATGCACTCACGCACGCACAAACACAGACACACGTTCGCACTAACACACACACACACACAATTGTGAGGGTGGAATATTACCTTTTTTTCCCCTCTCTCCTGTCCTCTTTATTCAGTCCCTGGTCCTGCTCAGTCTCCATCTGCGCCAGTCTGAAGCTTAATTCACCGGGCACACCGGGTACAGGAGGTTATGGGTTCAAGCCCGGTCGCTTTCATGTCCACTCCATGTTCATGTTCACGTGGGTAACCTCCAGGTACTCCGGTTTCCTCCCACACTGAAAAAGATGCATGTCAGGTTAGGCCAAACATATACACTACATGGTCAGAAGTATGTCTACGCCTGACATCCAACATCTCACGTGTTCTGTCACTTTAACATCCGACATCTCAAAATTAAGGTCGTTAATATGGAGTTGGTCCACCCCTTTGCTGCGATAGCAACCTCCACTCTTCTGGTGGGGAAGCACAGAATCATCTAGATTTGGGATTGTAAGCTGTAGCATTAAGATTTGCCTTCACTGAAACTAAGGGACCTAGGCCAAACCATAAAAAACAGCCCCAGATCAAGGGGTGTCCAGATACTTTTGGCCATGTAGTGTATCTATCTATCTATATATCTGTCAATCTAATTCCCTAGCAGGAAACCTGGCTGAAGAGTCAACAGTACATGTACCATACCAACTTTGCACCGCTTCATTCAGTGAAGATGTCCCTGGGACTGTGGGCGAAATGGAAATTAAACTTGTGAAAGTGGGCACATTTTAATCACCGCCATTGTACCTTTCAGCTTGATTTACTAAATAATGAAAATATTATGGACCGTTAAAGGGCAATTAGATTTTATGAAACAATAAAAAACCCAGGGAAATTGCCTGGTTTGGACAGGCCGAGCATTTATAAATCCACTTTCTAGGGCCACTGACATGTGTGTGGTCTAAATGCCCCGCACATTTTCTCTGGAGTACACCGTCATACACTTTTCAAATGTCAAATTAATTAAATCTCCAAGAAACTGATCATCAATGAAAACACATGGTTTCAGAGTGGCCAGAGTTGACCTTTAAAGTACTTCTACGGTGTTCTTTTTTACTGTGTATATTTATTTACTAAAAACCATTTGAATTATTCAGTTTCAAACTTGGCACACAGACAGACTGAATCGTATATTGTATCTGTACAGAAAGTGTGTGGACAAATGACCCAACATTTCCCATGTTTGCACATTATACTGCAGTACTATACTGAATACTCGCCTTCTACAACAAAGTCTAGTTCCCTAGCTCATAGATGTGTACCAGGTTTTGTGCAAATTGGCCAAGCCACTGAGATTTAACCGTTATAAGAAACCAATGTTCCGAGAAGGCAGAATATTCCAGCATGGCACATCTGAACAATGCCAATTCATTAAAAAAAAAAAAACGTGTGGCACGTCCAAGAGCATATCTGCAAGCCGTATGGTTGATCCATTAAGAATTTACTTATTGGTAGCTATAGTGGATTTGGGGAGCCGGTTATGTGACCTGTGGGTAAGTATTGGGCTTGGAGCCCCTAGCAACCTGCCAAATTTAGCAAGTTTATTTTAAAAACTGCCTGGGCTAACGGTCGATTTTGCCAAAAGAGGAAACAATCTGGATTACAATACAGTGCCTTCAGTACTTGCGCCCATAAAAGCAATAAAGGAGTTTACTCTGCTCCAAGGTTCAGCTAACTCTCATTCAGTGTTAACATGAACACTGAAGCAGTCCGTCATCTTGCTTGCATGGACACCAGTCCTTTTCACCAGTTGGAGACATGCGGCTCAATTAACGCAGGAAAGGTACGCCGTTTGCAGAGTTTTTTTTCCAGTCCCAATTACAAACATTTACGCGTCGATTTTTCTACAAATTGTCACCAGGACGAAATTCAGCGAAGAACACTTGATGACCTCTCTTAATGCACAGGCCCACTCCTCTCAGTTATGGAGCGTACGTCACTGTTCTCGGGACACAGAGAGTCTCTGAGTGCAGCTGTTTGGAGATGCTTCAGCTGGGCTTCCTCCATGTGTCCCGACTCTGGGCCTCATGTGTGTACTGGGCAGAGCTGGTGTGACCTACTTCTCATCTCAGCCCAAGCTGGACGCTGCCCGGACGGTTAGGGCTAATGGCAGAAGCCAACGCAAAAAAACAAAACGAGCAGAAGTTCCACTGCCACATCTCATCCAGTTGAGGTGGAGGAAATTAACTTTCACATCAGGATTTGTTGGCCTGAGGTGTGTAAAACCATGTCCACACACAGCTCCTGGCATCTCAAGATACAGAGAATGTCTTAAGCTGCAAAATCAAAATGACTGTTGCAAACTTCAACTCAAGAGACTAAGTGAAATGGTAAATATAGTCAAAGCTCATTTGGGTAGCAAGTGCTAGCTCCTGGAAATGTAAAGTGGCATGTGCATGTACACATGCATGCATGCATATACTGACCATTGAAATTATAGTTTACTGCACTTGGCAAGAGGAACACATGCAAAAACTTTATGCTCAGATTCGCATAGCTTTGAAAGGTTTTAGTGTTTTGTAATCTATTTGTCTTTTCTTTTTCATTTACAAAACTGACAGTTTTTGGCACCATAAAACACGGAGTTTCAAAGCCAGTAGTTTTGAAGTGAGCCTTCCTTTCTAAAAGGAGAGTATCACCTCGAAACCTTCCTTACATAAGATCAATAAAACTGACCTCGAAGGAGCTTAAAAGCAAGGAATTCAGGGTACCCACTTCTTTCAATCAACCACCAAAGAGATGGAGGGAGCAAACACAGACTCCCATGATCCTCCTGAAACTCAGAAAACACTTCACACCCACAGTCAGCCATGAGGGCTGTAATAACGGAAGTTCACATTCTGAATATTCGAAAACACGAGCAAATGCCCGAGCAGGGCTGGCTCGATCCAGCAAGTGACGCAAGCGGCTGCTTAGCCTTGGAGTTCATTTTCCTGTTCTTACGAACGGCCTTGAAAAGCTGGCACGACATCTTAAGGATTGGTAACTCATCCTTTCGCTTATCGTCGAGCAAAAGTCCACAAAAGTTTCAATTTCTGCATATCGCATTGCTTTCGGCATGGGCCAGAGAAAGCCTTCGGAAAACAGGGACAGTGCTGAGCCTTTGACACGTTAGCAAACAATTCATAATTCCGTTAATGCATGCTGTGCGACCCCGCACGGAACGCTGGACTCAAACCTTCAAAGGCAACGAGAGGGGCTTCCACACGCCAAGCACGTGTTCTGCAGGGGACAACAAAAAACAAAAAAAAAGTCCAGCTCAATGGCTTCACGTGTCCGACTCCGTCTACTGCTGTCTTGCTGACTTCTGGTCTATTACGTGCAGTTTGCAAACTGTCAGGGCGGCTCACGTTGAATGACAGTCAGGCTGATAAGCATCATGGTTTATCCTCCTCATTTTTGTATCCGCGCAGCACTTAATTGGAAGATTGGCATGCGTGCACTGATTGCATGCGTACTCAGCAATCTACTGCAAAAGCAGATACATGCAAACATGCACAACATTTTATTTTACCCTAGAGGCATCATCACTTCATTTTTTTTCTTTTAAAAATGAATGGGGGCGGGGTTTCTTCTTTCAGTACGCTTACAAATTTAGTATACATATCTCCTAAATATTGTATATTTTTGTACTCGGTTAAGTTTCTTTGAAAAGGCGACGCTTGCAGCTGTCCGGAAGATTCATTGCATCCGGTAATAAACGCCATCATCTCCTTACAGCTCGGTGAAGTTAGGTCGACGCAGCCGCTTCTGGGCTCTGTAAATAACCCACTCTGTCTTTGTGGCTGCCAGTTTCTCGTTGTCTGTTGCACACACATAATCAGCAGCTGTCTCCAAATAATACGTTTTTGTAAAATCGGTCATAGTAAGGGGTCTCGTAACCTAAAGGTCTCAGGTTCGATTCCCTGGTAAGACACTGCCGTTGTACCCTTGAGCAAGGTACTGAACCTGCATTGCTTCAGTATATATCCAGCTGTATAAGTGGATGCAATGTAAATGCTATGTTAAAAAGTAGTGCACGTCGCTCTAGATAAGAGCATCTGCTAATTATGCCTGTAATGCAATTTTATGTCCAGAGGAAAATGAAGTTTTGAAATATATCAGTTGTTCTGAGAAATATTCTGAAGCTGGGTCTGATATCCCAACAACACGTTTGTGGGAACAGGATGGTCAAATGTGCGGCTCTTAGACTGTTTTATGTTCCCCTCGGGCGCTGAACACACTTTTACTCTTTTACACACGCTTTTACTTTAGAGCACTGGCAGGAGGAAGTTCTTTGTCTGATGTTCAGTGCTTGGTGGATTGTTAATAAATTGAACCAAAGAGATAAAAAAAAATAAATTAAAAAAAACGGTTGGGCAGAGGCTGGAAATGTGCTTGTGGTGTCAATAAAGTTATACGCTGTGTAAAGACACCTGAGCCAATAGGCTGCACCCAGGGGCCCTGGAGCTGTCTCTACAGTCTGCCAGTCAGGCAAAATAATCATATCTCCCATACACAATAGATCTCACACTGCATACATATGGAATATCCTAGATACAGATAAAGGGACACCATTTAATCCATTCCTATCAGCTTTTTTTTTCTTTTTTAAACAGAGTCTTGTATTCATGGGAAATATTCAGTGTCGCGTGTGATTTATTCTCACTGAAGCCCAGGAGATTCGCCATTATGATCAAAACATTCCTTTCCCACTGCTCCGTGTTCGCAGTAACGACGCAGAAAAATAGCGATGTCGAAACATTCGCAGATAAATCACTTTCTGGCGCGCTGGATTCCCGGGCATCTCATTCTCCCTACGTCGGTGACAACCTCCGCCTCTTCCGTATGCGACGCGAAACGCGCGAAACGCATTGTTTTGCCGAAGCAGCCTTCAGGGCTTCGCGATTTCTGTTCGGAGAGGTTTGAGTGGTTTCGAAAGGATTCCCGGAGTTATTTATGAACACATCAAATGTAAGGAGACCTCATTTGCAAGTGCCAGTAATTCACGGTTTCATATGACATAAGACTGATGAACAGCTGGTGTCAACTATAAATACACTGTTGGCGCTGTGCGCACGGATACGGGCAGCGCATCACAATGAGCGTTTGGTGGTGGATCTCTGCACTCATCTTCACCACAGAAGTGGCTGCTCTTCAATATGAGCAGGCCGCATATGCACTCCACCTCCCCATGCCTGTGAAAGTTCCTTATAAAAAAAATAAACATATCAAATCACCTTTAAAGTGTCAAGTCATCATTTTTTCATCTTAACAAAAATAACATATTTGATACCGTTGTAGCAATTTTCGATTCAAAGCGACTGCGTTCGTAAATTGCTCCTCTGTATGCAGTTTTCCACAGGTCACGTAGTCAAATTTGACAATGCACTCTCAGAACGTAGCATGACGAATGCGAAAGAGCAAATGTCCAAAACACAAAAAAGCTTCTTTAAAATCGGGTTTAATATCAGGGTAATATTACCCTGTCAGACTACACTGTTAGTTGTCACTCGGTGGTCTTCTCTCTCAAATATAAGCTACCGCTGGATTATCCCCTAAGAGAAATAAGCACGTGCTCCTAGCAATAGCATCTTTTTGAATGGAACTCGGCTATTTGGAGTATGAGAAGAAGCCTTTGTGACCACCAGTCACCACGGAGGTCACCAAATCCACCAAAACTGAAAAATTGAGGACATACGGATATATTAATGTGCATTATAAATGTGTTTTCTGCAGTGCACATACATATTTTATTACGGCTACTCGTAGCACCTAGGATTGCCAAAGGCCTTTTGTCTGACAAGGACGCCAGTGAGTCATGCTCTTTGACATAATGCACCATTGGCATTTTTTAATTTCTTATTCTTTGACATGATGGTTTCCGATTACCCCCACATGCTCATAGCAATAATCTATATTCACAGCCTTCATCCACTGGCCATATTCCTTTTCGTTTTCCATCCATTCATTTTAATTTGCATACATAATTGTGCTCTAATATATAATATTTCTTTTCATATCTCATTATACACCTAGTTTAATTTAATTACACATAAATCAATTGCCTCCACCTTCACTAATTACACTCATTAAATACTGCATGTCTGAGAAAGTAATTGCCTTACCAATTACTGAAATGTTTTTTTGTATTTTTAGTTCATTACAGTACCTTAGACATACATTTATTAAACAGAAACACACACAGGCACGTGGACACACACATACACGCACACACACGCATTCGCACATGCACGCACACACACGCATGCACATGTGCACGCACGCACACACTCGCACACATTCGCACATGCACGCACATACACACGCATGCGCACACACATGCACACACGTGCACGCACGCACACGCACGCACACACTCGCACACACATGCACAAACGCATGTACACACAAACCATTTATTAATATATTACCGTGCCAGCATGCACCACTGTGCCCACACACCTTTGACATGGCGATAAACCAATCCATTAATAAAAATGTTCTTTTAGTGCGAGAGTGTGTGTTTCTGTCTCTCGCTGTGTGCGTGCGTGCGTGTGCATGCATGTATGCGTGCGTACATGAGTGTGTGTGTGTGTGTGCGTGCGAGTCTGCGTGTGCGCTAGCATGTGCGTGCTTGTGGAGAGAAAGATTTAAGCGTGACAATCTGTTTTAATTAGCTGTAATTTTCCAACTGTCCATCTTAAACCTGAAAAATTATTCCCTGGATTGTACCACAGCAAATAACAGTAATCCACATGTGCAGAAATGTGTGTGCAATGCATGCATACGTGTATACGTGTGCGCATGTGTGGCCTGTCTATTTATGCCTGAGATCATGTGCGTATATGTATATAGCATGCTAATACATCCATCAGGAGAAACTATTCTATCCATTTAGGTCATTGAATAGCCCATCCCCATGGGTCAAAACTACATTTGACAATTACAGAGGATAAACTCATACGTGCTTGTGGCTCGAGATATAGGATTTCACAGCAGGTAAACTGGTTAGCTCAGCTAAAATTGTCCCTGTGGGGATAATACTGAAGTGAACTGAAAAACATTATCCCCAGATTGATGCAAGTCATTCTACCTCTCCTATATATTATTTGCATATGTAGTAGTCCTTACTGTGAATTTTCTTTATTTCTGCCAAGATCCCACTGGATTAATGAACCAAGCACTTACTGGCATGTCCAAATATCAGTAGGTCTTGACCAATATTTCGATTATTCTTACCTTTGGTTTTTCTTAACAGACCACTAAGAGTGGGTGGCTTAGTGATAATTGCATTGAATCAAAGTTCAAATTCTCTCATCTTTTCATGGTCACTGTGCAGATTATTGAATTACTTCACTAATGTACTTCACACTGCAAAGGTCTCAACACAAAATGAAGAATCCTTGTTAAAATGAAATATGAAAGTATAGCATTATAGTCTAAAATGCAAAAACTTGAGTTAAAATTCACGTTTTAATGCAGAAAGAACTGATGGGTATGTAAACACATGTATTTAAATATTTCAGAAAACAATGAGACTGAAACATTCCACTAGATAATATTTTTGTCTCCATTTTTTTTTTCAGTCATCCCACAGCTTGAAGGCAGTAGAGCCTTCGTTCAGAAATACATAAGGTTTACTCCAGGTATGCTTATAGGTTAATTTAATTGTTACACTTAAGAGTGTAGTCAGTACAAGGGCACCGTGAGAAATATTAAGAAAACTGGAGAAAGAGAGAGTACGTTGTTGATAGGAGAGTCACATAATCTTCACAAAAATGAACACTGACATCATAAAGACAACATAAAGAAGTTTATTTTTACATTTGGATCTGAGTGTTCTGATGAATAAATGTGTGAAAGTATGCATAAAGGAATATAGAATGTGTGAAATGCAAGCCAAAAATAAAAAAGAACCCTTCATTTACACAAATATACATTAAATTTACTTACAAAAAACAGATATTCAAACCACATTTAGGACTGGACAGTAAAAATCTACACTACAGCTACATGTCATCTTAGTCCAACTCATTTGTCACTACTTTTAATTTAATACTGGCGTTATAAATGGGGTCGTGATTGACCTTAATTAAGTTTGTCAGAAACGGAATCCCTGCCTGAACTAATTGCCATCTTCCCTATTAATTCATGCCCATCATGCACTTCAAGGGTATTCCACCTTCGGGGCGAGAGCCGCGAGCCGGAGGAAGTGATTTACGACCCATAGCGGCGACCGTCTTCGGAACCTCGGCTCGTTTGAACGCGCTTGCACATCGGCGAGAGCGCGATAAGCGGCAGCAGAGTCCTCAACCCGAGCTCCCACCCATTTAATAGACGGCCTGGGTCTCCGTAATAAGAAATGAAGACATTTCCTTTATAAAAAAATTTTTTTGTTTAAAAAAGCAGCGTTCAGCAAACTAGAACTTACTTCCACTTGTCGAGTCAGGCGGCGCCACGCGTCGGGAAACGAGCGCGGCGTGGAGCGCGGCGTCGGGCTCCAGATTGGCCCAGCAGCTGCGACACGTCTCGCTGTGTCGGCGCGGCGCGGCACGGCAATTAGGGGGGAGCGCCATCGCACCCGGGTGCATAATCAGGGACGAGAGCGATGACACGCGCTGAGAGGGGCCTCCTATTGTGCCCCTTCTCTTCCGCCGTCAGGCGGCGCGAGGCACGCGCTAATTAAGAGGCGCTGCTCGCGCCGCCGCCGCGTTCGCGTTGACAGCTAACGCGTCCGCGCTGTCCCCCTCTCGCGACGCCTGGCGACGCCCCCCCCCCCCGGCCCCCCGCCCTGCTCTTTTGTTTTTCGGGCGGGAGGAGAGGCGGGCTGCAGATCGGCTAGGTGCGATAGCAGCGGCGGCTTTTGGTGTCAGGGGGGCCTGCTTTCTTCTCTCTGTGTGTGTGTGTGAATGAGTGAGTGAGAGAGAGATTGTGTGTGTGAGAGAGAGAGAGAGTGTGTGTGTGTGAATGTAAGAGAGAGTGTGAGTGTGTGAAAGAGAGAGTGTGCGTGTGTACTTTGTGTTGGCATGCATCTTTGTGTCTATGCATGTACATATGCACATTCTTGTGCTTTTTTTGTGCACACACACACTTTTCTGGTATGTGTGTGCATGAGTGAGCGTGCATATGGGAGCATGTGCTTCTCTATATATGTGTGTGTGTGTGTGTGCGTGTTTGTGGGAGTGTGTTTGTGTGTGTGTACGTTCTCTTGGCATGCATCTGTGTGTCTGTGAATGTGCCCATATAGGGTGTGTACATGTGCGTGCGTGCGTGGGTGTGTTTGAGTGAGTGAGTGAGCAAGCAAGAAAGACAGAGAGAGAGAGAGAGGGAGAGAGAGCGGCCGATTACAGCTGTCATTAAAGTGTCCATCATGTCTCAGGTGAGGTGCTCTTGGTGATGGCTAGGTTTCACCCCCTTTTTATATAAAGTGTATAAAGACATGGCCTGCAATGCTCTGGCCAGGTAGGTGAGTCACACATTAAATCCCTGAAACCCTTTTCTGGGTCAGTTAAAGCTTCTATTCAACTTATCAAGCCTACCTCTACGTCCATGCATTGGTCAAAGGTCTTATATACCCATTTCCTTTAAGGAACCCTCTCTGCTGTACTATTTTTTATTATTATATTCACACATTATCTTGAATAATGCCTTGAAAAAAGTACAATTTATGAATTAGTCACGCTTTTCACTGTGCATTCTATAGCACAAAGAAAATATCAAATTCATTGTTTCCCAATTTTGCTAGGTTAGAATGATACTTCACAAAAAAAGTTCTTCACTTATTTGTGGCATTACCAAGTAGCTCTGTGCATTATGTTATTCAGTATAATGTTGGATAACGTAGCATATCTTCTTCCAACCACAATACATAATGTAAAGCAACTAGATTTCTGACTGTAATCTATGATTTGCAATTATAAATCTGACTGATACACACAATATAGCAGACATATGAATGACTATTAAATGAATTTCCTTAACAGTGATGTCATAGGCTTTTCAACTTTTCAATTTTTGATGCAGTGAACATACACATGTAGGCTACGTATATAGCAGTTAATTTATAAATGATACATTATAGCAGCTTTACGGGTTACGTTTTGACTGACGCTATTGCCAACATCACCTGAACAAAACAAAAACAGGCTACTTTTACTTTTGAAACATTATCCCAACTGTAATTCCTCAACATAGTATTCAACCGAGGCCAAGCTCCGCCCTTTAAATTAACAAAACCTGTGTGCTCACTGAAAAAAAAAAAATTCCTGACCTTATTGAAATAGCAGGCAGGGTTCAAATAAAAATGTAGCCCGGATTGTCTTTGGGTTTTATTAACTTGTAACAGAAGAAAAGACACCCATTCACTACAGATTGTCTCCTAATTGTATTTCCTTTGCACAACAAAGCACTGCTGAGATACTATTCTTTAAACTTTCCACACACTATATCAGAGACCACAGACAACTGTCAAGATTAAGAAAACGTGAAATAAAAATCAAATAACATCAATGAACATCATATCAGCCCTGAGGTGGATTCCTTCCGAACGTGCAACCTGGGAGCTTATTAAGTTCCATTTTTCAAGTTAATTAATTTTCAGTTAAGAAATCTGCAGCTACATTTTCATTTTACACTTAAAAGGGAGGGAAAGCCAATAGATTTTCTTTTCTTATAGAATGAAAGGAGGATCTAATCTGAGGAGGAAAAAAACGTGCTGGTCTATAGGTATTCAGAGTTCTTTTAGATAAATGCACGACTTTATATAGGGGCAGATGGTTTCTATAGAGCCATTGTTTTTCAAATTAAAATACAGTCAGTGCTTTCATTTGCAAGCTTTAGATTTTATAAAATCAATTTAAGAATGAAACGGATTTTCAGAGCATGTACAGACGCAGACGCACACACACTCACGCACACACACACAGGCTACATTGCACTACATTATCTTTAAAGTTAAAAATGTTCAAATTAAATTTCTCCCATGGGGTGATGACTACCTGTCATTCCCTTTCACTTCTTCACTTGTGTTGACTTTGAGGACTGACAGCATGTGTTTAATACACATCAGCGCTGTCACTCACTGTCCCCACTTCCTGTGGTTATTTCTATTATTTCTGAGAGACGCAAGCACAAAGAGTACAGTTGACATCAACAATGTTCGAATGTTGTCACTGTAAGTTAAGGTCCAACATCAAGGCTCTTTTTTTAAAACTCAAAACATACCATCTTATATTAAGTGTAATATTAAAGTGACCTAGCCTTGCTCTAGTACAGTTAAATAAAAGTGGCTTCCAATGAGCAGATGCTATACATTACATTATATTACATTTCATTTGGCAGAAGCTTTTATTCAAAGGGACGTACGATAAGTGCACACCGAAGGTCACTAACAAATTACAGAACACAGATCAGATAAGGCACAATTCTCATGAAGTATCAGTTATTCATAGCCATGAACAAGTCCAGTTCACATGGTAAGCATAGGCTAAGCCAGTAAAGTTATGGCAAGTCATGAACTAGAAGTGAGGCACGAATACAAGAGATAGAATAAAGAGCTACAGTGCAACATGAAGATACAAGTGTAACATGAAAGTGCTATAAGATCAAGATACCAATAAAACATGAGTGATACTAGATTGGGGGTGGCCCTGCAGAGGAGTAGTGTTAGAGTTAGTCAAAGTACAGTTTGAAGAGATGTGATGATGATCATGTGATGATCTGTGATGAACAGGTCCTAGCTTATGTCATAATGGTACAATACTGCACCAGCATTCCTGAAATGTCTCCTGATGTAAATGTTACCCCCAAAAAATTAGGCATTATTCTCTTTTATATATATATATATATATCTTTTTTTTTTTACAGGAAATACTGTACTTGGAATTGTTTTGAATATTACCAATAATTTTAGAGTACTAATAATAATAATCATCATTATTCAACCACAAATTAAGGAGTATCTTATTTTTTTATCATAAGTGCCTGCTGAAAAATATTCCACACTTCAAAATATTACCCCTTGCTTCTGATGACCCTTGTCCACCGGTGCATAGCTAATCATGTTTTGAATTTTTTTAAATCCATAGCTGTTTAATATTCAACAGCAAGAGATGATGATGTATGGAAAGAAAGTGCTGCTTGACCGGAATCCTTTCCTGAGTGCTCAGCTAAGCACAGAAATTCCTGAGCTATCCCCAGCACTCGCCTAGTGGACCTACTGGATAGCCTTTCTAATCATTCCTAAAAAAGATTGTACCAATACAGGCTGCCAAACTGAAACCGAACCATTGTTTTCATCACTTTTTCATTACAGTGTAGCCTGTTTTAGTCCTCGGGTCATTCTCACAGAATGGGAATGTTGTGGTTAATTGAGCGTTTTGGTTAAAACTCGATTTAGACCGTCGATACATTGGTTTTTTTGTTGTTGTTTGGAATATTTTGGTCCAGCTGACAGCGCTACTGGCATTTTTACAGTACCCACTCTCCCATGTTCACAGTTTGTAAATCTTATACTCTGGATGTGAATAGTTTGTAGTAGTAAGCCACTCTACAGATGCACACCATGGCCTTAACGTTACCCTTGACATTTACAGGAACACTTCAAATTTCCATTGCAATCTCAAAATATCCCATTAGTAACTCAAAACAAAACAATGTGGACCGCTAGAAGATACCATAGTAGGTCCCTTCTACGTATCGCAACATCGTGACACAGATATGAGCTTCTTGTAAACCCCCCCCCCCCCCCCCCACCATTTCAAATTGCATACGGTAGATATACAGCAATGTCCTCCACACCTGGCAGAAGGTGACCGCTGAACCAGAGCGATAGATCCAAGATGGACGCCAGCGCGCACTTTACGCGGCGTGCATCGAGAGAGAAAGCGCTGCGTGTTCTCTTCGGATTGCGAATTCTGGACGAGAACACGCACGTTTATCAGCCATCTTTGAGAGGATGCGGCCGGAGTCCGCCTTCGACGACGCGCAGCGCAGTGCCGGACTGAGTGAAAACTATAGTCGTGGGTAATTTTCCATTATTATTTCTCACGGAGACAGCCAAGGATAAGGACATCGTGGCACTGAATAAGTATTTGTGGACAGGCATTTTATATGCACTGGGGACACGCTTATCAAATGTGACTTCCAATGCATCTGCAGGCTTCCGACAATAAAAGAAAAAGCTAACTCTCCCACAAACCTCCCAGACCGAGCTGGAAGCATGATTATGTTTGCAAATGGCTTTAGATTAATATGGAATTCAAATTTAATATGAAATGACTGTTGACCTCTGCAGATAACTAAATATAGTGCTCTCTGCTGCATAGTTTAAGCTGAAATGTGAGAATAATTATTATGCAGTAACCCTTGCTGAGATCAGGACATCCATAATGTTCTGATAATTAACCCAACAAAGACATTTTCCAGTGTTTAAATTGAACAATAATTAATATTGAACGCCTAAAATATTGTAGGCAAAACCTTGTTAATTGCGGCCCATGTCAGACTGAGGGTCGTTTCAAATAAGTTTCAATTTAATATTGATCGTGCTTGAAAGGCAGCCATTTCAGTGGAAGACCCCACAAGCAAGTCCTGACCAATAAAACTATGAACCGAGTCTGAGATGGTGACAATGTGACACAAATGTCAAACATTTTTCCCAAAGCAAAACTTGGAGCTGCAATGGCACTGTAATATTCCACAGGCAGTTAACACTTATGACTTTATATCCGGTGATGAAACGTAAACATCACTAAAACTGCAACAGAAAATCCAGTTGCAAAAAATACAATTCAGCCCACCATATCTGAAGAGTTGCCATTTGGCTTTTCAGAACTCCAGTATGGGACTGCCCAAATACATTGCAAAATATCATGCTAACAGGCCTAGGCAGACATTGCTTTTATTGATACTGGGTGGAAGCACAATTTTCCACTGTCATAGTTGCTTAAAAGTGCATATGATGCAGCGGAAGTACACCAGGGGACCTACTGATAATTGGCCCGAGTTAAGACTAAATGGTAAAGAGTGAGACTAACGCTGAATAATTCACAGGGATGGATATAGTGGGGGGGAATGAGGAGCCATGACTTGTCTGGCCATATCCTCCAGAGGACCCAGGGAAAATACGTGAAATAAGTCAGGAAGAGACGGCGACACAGGGCGCAATTCGAAAGACTCAGAAGGCGAGCGATAGGCATGCAGGGCACTGCCTATTCCGCAACAGAGATTCGGCCCTCTACCAGCGAGATGCCAATGCGGAATCCTTATGAAGCCACCTGTTCAGAAAGAGTTAACATTCGTCCTATCATGGTACACGACTCATTTCAAAACAGTTAATTATGCTAATTAGCAGGAAGTGCAAATAGATTCATCAGGAGGAACTTAAGGATATTGATATTTTTGAACTACTTTCAGGCAGTGGTATTCATACATTTTTAAAAAAAATCAGTGCCCATTTGCAACTGGTTTGAAAAGGATATTGCCACCATTAGCCTCAGATGAACCAACCAATCATGTCTGGTGAATGCACCACAAGGGAAGGTTTTAGTCAGCATCAGTGCACGATAGCGCCCCCTCTGGTCGATCAGGGCACTTCAGGTCGGGCTGAGCTATCTGTGCACCTCCTGCTGTCCACTGGTGAAATTACGCAATTTGGAATGAAGAGAACAAAAGCAAAAGAAACCCCCCTGAACTGACGGGGAATTTTGCAGCAATGGGAAGCCATTTTACGTGAAGAAATTACTATAAAACAATGGCAAGAAGATAGCTCTGCAAACCGAACGCCTGGAAAAATCTCATTTTCTTTGTCGTGTCTTTACAGCAGTCGAGCTCCCCTTCCGTTCACGCCGTGTTTCTTAATACTGTTCATAAAAGAGCAACTTTAGCCTACCAGCTGTAAACCAGCGTATAGGATACCAGCCTGAAATTAAAGACTATAAATTCCAGCAGCAAAAATAGCAGGGCCCTTGTAACAGGAGATGGAGACATTCATCTGCTCTCTATGGATATTGTGCGGATCCTTGTAAGTCAGTACAATTTACCACCCGACTCGGCTCCACCATCGTTCCCGCAGCCCCCGAAACGGCGTGCTTTGTCTCCCCGTGTGACTGCACAAGCACAGTTACGGCCCCTTTTTAATCACGGGGAAATGCTCTCTCTCCTCGTGTTCCCCTACAAAATAATCTGGCTTCCCCCTGGAGTAAACATCTGCTCCATTTCCTGCTTTAATCTGCGCGAGGACGCCGGGGCGGGGGTCACATCGGCATGGGTCAGGACCGGGCGCCGGCACTTCCAGCTTCCAAAAAATAAATAAATAAATAAAAAACACATCCCGGTTTAGTGTGACTACCTGGGGCTGCATTGCTGCCATCAGGCACTATGATCCACCGGAGGTGCGTTCTCCATTCAGCTTACAGCAGAGAGCGGATGAGGCATTGTCTTCATCTACAGGGGAGGCGCTCAGCTCGGGAAAGACCCACTGACGACACGCGTGTCACGTGGGGTTAAAGTGGACTGCAGCCGCAGGTTTCTGCCTCACAAACACGACGGTGAACTTTTCACTCGCTCTACTGAGTGGGTGGCAGTGTAGTATAAATGGGTAGGGAGCCAGCCTTGTAATCTAAAGGGTCGACGCTGCCGTTGTACCCTTGAGCAAGCTATTTAACCTGCATTGGTTCAGTATATATATCCAGCTGTGTAAATGGATGCAGTGTTAATGCTATGTTAAAGCTGTGAAAGTCGCTCTGGATAAGAGCATCTGCTAAATGCCTGGAATGTAACACCACTAATGTCACTCAACAGTGAGAACCCATTTACAAATTCTCTCTTACATGTGCATTCAGAAACCTTGAGCTTTTCATTTCCAAGGTAGGCTACCTCCTTTCTGTCAAACTACACACAAAGAGAGTCCCTTCAATGAAAGAAATAGGTGCAATGATCAGGGTCTTATTATAAAACTGGTCATCCCCACAGTTACAGTATGTGCATAAAGAGTTGGCCTTATGCTCATAGCTGAGGCTGTCTGAAAGCAGGAACAGCAGGTGTGTAACTTACATTCCTCTCTACAATACGGCAAAGCAACACCAGATAAACCCAAAATCATGATTACGTCTTTGTCCAAATGCCGAGCAACAAGGACAAACAATGACAAGCCATTGCCACCATAAGGTAAGATCAACGAGACCTTACAATAATACTGCAATGAAATGAAGGTAACGCAACAGGTCCATATTCAATATCTTCAAATGATTTCCTATATTTAACAAAGGGTGGAATTCCATTACCGCTTATTACTTTTCTTACAGCTGGAAATTTCTATCATTATTAGTCAGTTATTTCTGTTAAACAGTACAACCGACTTCCCTGGGTTTTATGCTGTTCTTGGGTGGGAAAAATTGACACAGATTTAACATACTGTAGTCTCTCTTTGAAAATGTTACTAAACAAACACAAAGACATTAATTAGGCAGCATGCACCATGTATAACAAGCAACAGATGGTATAGCAGACACAAAGATGTCTTAACAGCAGAAAACATACGATTCCACAAAAATACATCTCAATTTAGCATGGAACCCACCCACAACAGCTTCCTTGGAAATGCCATTCTTTAAAATAATGTATTTTATACATAGTGATGTTTGTGCAGACAACTTAAACTCAGCAGTAATAAAGATAACAAAGGCAAAAAGACAAATTGTAAATCCAGACGAGCGCTCAGTCTGGCTCAACCTAACCATTAATGCATATTAAATGCGCTGTAATGCACTGTAAGGTAATAAATGAAACTCCCCACCGTGCAGAAAATCAGCATTTAACAGTCCATGAGAGAGTAATAATCAAAGACTGGTTAAAAGCTGGGTTGAAACAATGTAACATCGCTTAGATGTCAAACACCGGCTGCCCTCGCTGTATCAAAAAAGCCTTCGATGGAACAACTAATGAGCTCAGTGGCAAGATGTCTGATAGAGAGGGGGGGAGAGAGAGAGAGAAGGAGAGAGACAGAGAGAGAGACAGGGTTTTCTTTTTACTTTTGGGTCTCCTTTATTGGATAGGACAAAAAGTAGAGAGAGACCACATTAACACAAATTCCCACTCACGGACACATGCAAAAGTTTAAAAAAGTAAAACAAGAAACTATAAATAAACACAAAAATGTATGTACGTATATAAATATACATTATCCACCAAAGTGAAAAGCGCTAACTTGGTGAGCAGACGCTTGCAAGCATGTCCTCTTAAAACATGCACAGGCTCCAATGAGCCCGTGCCACCCACTTTGTTTTTCGAGTCAGCCAAATGTTGAACAAAAAGTTCAACAACACAGATAGATAAATAGTGAAAGAGAATACCCACCACCCAACCCCATACACCACTCCCTAACTAAACGCAAGACACGCTCCAGACGTGCAAACTCAACAAAGATAGAGAGAAAGAGAGAGAGAGAGAGAGAGAGAGAGAGGAAAAGAGAGGGAGTGGGAGAGAGAGAGATGGGCAAACTTGCAAGCTGGTCAATGTGACTGTGAAACTCTTGTCAGCCCAATACGGAGCTTGGCTGTTTGCCAGGTGTACCTGTGAGCACTGCAGAGTGACTAAAGAACAAGCTCAGGAGGAGGTAAAGAAAAAAAAGGGGGAGAAATCCCACCACTGCCTTCAGGAGCAGATCAGGGACAGAGCCGTCCCATCAGAGGAGAGTGCACGCCTCACCCGCAGAGCTCCTGGCGTGGACACAGCGGCGCGTCCCATTACAAAAAAATAACCTAATGGACACGGAGAGAGAGTTGAGCTGCTCTCCCTGCTCTAATGCTCTCAAGATCAGTGAGAGCCCTCTTAAAACACCATAGAACCTGTGAGACTGGGGACTAGGGGCTGGGGGCAGGCTTGGGGGGGGTGGGGGGTGGGCTTGGGGGGGTGGATGGGGTCATCCTCATGTCATGCGGTGGGATCGCGCTACGACAAATAGAAGATGGGATGGGGGGGGCCTGACGGGGGGTCCCGTGGGGGACCAGCAGCAGCAGGAAGACATCAGGGAACAGAGGAGGCTTCTGTCAGTAGCCAGGAGGAAGAGGGGCAGTCGAATCAGGGAGAAACTCCTCGACGGCGAGCCGAGCCGCAAGGAGGCGGGGGTGTCCGGGGAACGGAAGGAGAGGAGGGAACGGGACGGGGCGAGAGGGGGCACCAGAGCTTCCGGAACAAAACAAATGTGGCAAGGACTACCACAGGAACAGGGGCGTATGATCAGCAGGGGAAGTACCAGCGCCCAAAACAGGAGGCTGCACTGACTTATGGTTACAGGTTCAAATCCTGGGAAGGGTAAAGCCATTGTACCCAACATCAAGCCAGTTCCGCCTGAATTGCTTTGTTGAACATATCCAAATGTGTGAATTGATAACTGTGTAAATTGTAATCAAGGCCTAGACAAGGACAGAGAAACAAATAATTCAATCTAAATCTATGACAGGAGAAGCTTAACTAAAACGCACTACACAATATTTGCAGATACAGACTTAGCAAAACCTGTTCCCCAGATCAATCATTCTACAAAACACTGCAGTTCTTCTGCAAGTATTGAAAAATCTTCCCCTCTCATCATTATTATTAAAATTACTCAGGATCTTTTGAGCCATAGCAACAATGGCATGTGATTTCCCCTGTCATTATTGTCCCATAATCCGTCAAATATGATATGTGATCTTGAAGATTATTGTTCTTGGGGGCTGCTTGAATGAATACAAATTATCAAACAATATTACTTGGAGGGGGGGGGGGGGGGGAGAGAGAGAGAGAGAGAGAGAGAAATATGAGAAACCGAAAATGTAGTGCATAATTGAAAAAAGCTAAAGATTGCCTTCCAGCTAATCTTATCGAGGGCAAAATGACAGTCCTGTTTTGCGGTAATTATTACAGCAAACACTTGTAGTGGAATATTAGCTGGTTGTAAGGAGTTCTGCCGGAGAAAGGGAAGCAGCGTGGGACTAACACCTGGGCCTCATTAATATGCATGAAAACCTGTTCCCACGATAAACAAAAGGATTCTTGTAAACCGTTTAATATAAAAGCTGTCACGCAGAGACATAAACTATCTAATTCACACTGAGTTTTTAATTTAAGCGCAGACAGGAAATTGGCGTGGAATCAAGATGACCCAGCAACATTTAAGGAGGCGGCCTCCTTCTTGCTGCCTCCCGGGTTATCGATAAGGGATCTGCAGCGGGAGCGGGGGGGTGGGGGGGGGGGCATAATCACGCAAACGGACGCATTGCAGGCTGACAGAGAAGGGTGAGGGAGACATGGAGCAGGTCAAATCCCAAACAAGCTCATGAAGGGAATCTAATTTGGGGCGCGGGGAAAATATGACGACGAGACAAGCGAAGTGGAAGGGGAAACGGGAGGGGAGACATTGAAGAGTCCGCCGCCATCAGAAGAGCAGATCGAGAGAGAGATGTCTGAGTGACAGAGCGACGTCTCCATTTTTTTCCCCGTTCGGGGGGTGACAGACAGGAGAGCGGGGGTGCCACTGTCTCCCACTGAAATGCTCATCATAAAACCTGAACAATTACGCTGAAGGCACATGATAATAAAAGTTAATAATACATAAATATAATAACACAGCAGGCAAAACGAGTTATGAAAGTTGTAAACGAGGCTTCATATATGAAAACAGTAACAGAGCAAAACAAACAGATTTAATTTTAAAGCCTCTACACTTGTCTTCTCTTCTGCTATTATCATGTGAATAACAATAGGCCCGAGTGTGAATGGTAACTCGTGAGGACAGGTATTTGCCAAATGAGGTACTGAACAGTAGGATAGATGGGGTAAACGTCTATGGTACTTTAAAAACTGGATGATGACCATAGAGCTTAGCGCACACTTTAATGCAGTTCTGGCAATCAAGGTGACACGCATTAGGCATGTACCACTTTAGACTCAGGGGAGTGTGCTGACACACCTACTGTTTTTGGCAATTGGGGAACCGTACGAGTCACAACCCACAGACTCAGTAACAATTCTGTAGCCGTGCGATGCCACCCACTACTCACCAGCGCTGCCCTGGATGCTCATTAACAAGGTTGCTAGGATACCATGCAGCAGGGCTGCCCAATCCTGTTCCTGGAGATCTTCCTGTTGGTTTTCATTCCAACCCTAACAAAGCACACCTCATCCAACAGCTAGATAGCTCATTAAGCTGCTAATCAACAGAATCAGGGGTGCCAAATCAGGGGTGAAATGACAGCCTGCAGGACAGTAGACCTCCAGGAACAGGACTGGACAGCCCTGTCCTAAGGTAACAACTTCAGCCAGCAATGCAGTGACTTTCCAAATCAGCTCAGTTACAAAATAAAAGGTTGTGTTCAGACCCTGACCAGGAATAAGCGGGTAGAGATAATGGATGGATGGATGTGGATGGATGGATAGATGGATGGATTAAAAATGTATTGCAGACATTCCTCAATAAAATATCACAGCATAATCTTACAAGTTTGAGATAATTCTCCGGTTGAGGACAGTTACATTAAGCTTGGGTTGTGGTGTTCATGCAATGAGAATACAATAAAAAATGGCCACATTATAAAGCTCTTACCACGGCAACTTCACCAACAAGATTAACAACTCGAAGCCTCTTTTGAAACCTTAAGTGCAGCATCTTCTGCCTCGCTGCAATGTAGGGATGTCGATGCTCTTCTAGCACTTGCATCATTTATTATTATTATTGAACAATATATACAGAGAACAGAAAGCTGGAAGGCTGAGGAAAGGTTGGCGTCAATGAATGAGTCAGAAGGTGTTTGTCAAAGCAACGCTCATGGCTTGCAGGAGCCGACGCACTAACACAAGCAAAAGGGTTAACCCTAGGTGTGACGTGCGATGCCCAATAGCCCTACGTAAAAAGCAAAACTCACAAGTGCAATTAAAAATGCTAAATTAAGGCTACGGCCACAACATGCATATTATATCTGAGGCAATCGGTGACACAAACTGGGCTACAATGCAAACAAACTGTAAACTGCGCAGCACCACGCGACGTTTCCCTCCAGAAACCGTACCAACGTGAAGAGGAAGGGCGCACAATGAGGCGAAGAATCAAGGCAACACTTAGGCTAATTTGCACACCATCCTTGTAAAAAATAATGAGGCAGTAACATGTGTTTATAACCCAGCGGCTTCTCTCCTAAATGTTATTTACCACTTTGGTTGCCGATAAACGCTTCTCCCGTCCCAAATAAAACGTTTCATTTTAAATATGAAGGCTTACGAGATAAACTTTTTTTTTTTTTTTTTTTTTTAATGGCCGCAAATAACCGCGCGCAGTACACGCAGCACGAGAACGAAGCTCGCGCCTCCCATCTTAATGCACCTCTGATCTGAGGCTTCCCCTCTGATTCTGCCTTTTAATGAACAATCCCCTTCAGTTAGTGCAGGTTTTTTTTTTTTTTTGCCTTTGCACATCAAAAGACCTGCTGACTGATCACTCTTCCATTGTGCAGACCGAGGGTTCCAAAGAGGAGTAATGCAGTGATGGATGAAAGAAAGAAAGAAAAAAAAATCATTTTCCTGCATTACATTACTTGGCTGATCTATCCAGGATCCACCCAGGAATGTTAACCCTTTGAATAGACAGTGCCATTGTAATGAGGTACTCACCCTGCATAAATCAGTCTCTGTGTGAGTTTGTGACACCACAACCTCAGTTTAGATGCATAATTACAATTTATTACAACAACAAAAAAAAATCAGGCAATGGTGAAATAGTGTTATTTGTGAGAGGTCCGTTAGCTGAGCAGGGGTGGAAAAACATGCAGGAAATAAACGGGGGGGGGGGGGGGGGGGGGGGAATGGAGGGAACTCAACAAACAGAAATGAGAAATATACAGAACTCATGCTCAGATGAACAGCAGACCAAAAATGAAAAATAAAAAACATCATTCAAACAGAAATGAAATGAAAAATAAAGTAGCCAGCAGGTTGGATCTCAGTTCTGAATGAATAGTTTCCTTATAGAAAACAGGAAAGGGAAACCACAGTCGAGCCTGCACCATGCCGATCATACATAAGAGATGGCCCAGCACCCCTTTCTCCTATAGCTGAGAGGCTAATATGGGCGGAGCCAGACGGTCCCTCCCAAACACCTAGACGTTTCGTGTACCAGCACAAAACCTTCGCTTGACGCTAGAGCGCTTTACAGTAGCTAAAAGATTGCACAACGTTGGCTGATTCCCCAAAGAAACGATGAACCCTCTCACATAATGCCAGGTGACACACCGCCGTCTAAATCGTCAGGAGTATGAGAACCTACGAATATTTACGCATTTAAGTAGGACATATAATTAAAAAAAAACATTTAGTGAATGTGTCCATCCTCCTTCCTGCTTCGATACGAAGTAACCCCTGAACTTGCCTGAGAAGCACAGGGGAATTATTTGGACCGGTTCCACACTCAATTTCCGAAAACTGTTAAAGTGGGAGGGTCGGTATTGCCCAGCAGGTATGGAGGGGCTTGGCTCCAGTGCATCTGTCACTCAAAGAGAGAAGAGGATAAACAATCTACTCTCCAAAGGTGAGCTGGAAAAACGGAACGTTCCACAACTGCACAATACATATTTGTAATAGTCCAGCCCTTCTAAAAAAAAAAAAAAAAAAAAGTTTTCTGAAACATAGAACTGGTGGGAGGACAGACTCTGAGGGTTATGCGCCTGTCATTTGTTACAAAGACCTGAATCATTCAAGTGTTTGACTGCTAGTCGGGCTAAATTGGGCCAAGTGGAGATAGTTTTCCAGAGGAACAATCCCTAAATTGATCCAACCTTACCCTGAAGTCTTCTTTTGTTGGTGTGGGAATAAACTAGGACAAGTGTGAAAGGAGAGGGGGGTTTGTATTCTCAGGGGGAGAGAAGTGTGCACAAACGTGGGTGAAAATTAATACTCGGTTGTGTGCTGATTGAAAATAAAATGGAGCTATCAAATGTTTCTTTTTTTCTGACTGTTTGAAAAAAACAAAAACACAGTTTCAAGACTTCTGCGTGATCACGCCAAGATCCTTCAGAGAGTCCACTACTGCCATCCAGTGGCGACCAAGAGAATAAGGCCACAGTGTGATACAGTGCAGATGAAAGCATATTATATGAAAACAGACATTCGTCATAGGATCTGAAGGAATGCATTGTTCTTCAGTTAAATAGTGTATGCAGTATTCTTGATTCTACTGTGTTCAGTATCCCTGCCTCTCAAAGGACTTGTTCTGCTAAACATAACAGCTCTTAAGAAGTAGTTCATATTGTCTCAGACACTAAGCTGAGTTATCTCACCCATTGCCCAATTTTTTGATAGCATACATCTGGACCGCTTTTCAGGATCTGTGTAGCAGTGCAATTTAGATTTTATCAATCTTGGCTAATACAACTAACAGGTTGCAAGTTCAGTTCTATGAATAGGCCATTTTGCCCTTGAAAGAGGTACTTGAAATTTTCTGACATTAAACCATATAGCTGTTTGGACAATAAATATGCATTACATTTATTGTCCATATAACATTCAAACGTAAGTGATTTATGTCCGAATTCAGTACAACGATCCAATCACTTCCGAAACCCGTATAGCCTACTCCACCATATCATTCATAAATTCTCTATGTAAGATGAGCCCTGATTAGAAAAGATAAATAAATAAATATAAATGAAGATGAGTCACAGCACGCTATCCAGTATGGGACATGTACACAACAAATCCCACTGCTATGCAAATTTGAAACTGTAATTTGCATTTAAAAGGAAGCCTTCAGCGAAACAAATTCAGTAATTATGAGCATTCACTAATTTTACCTGGGTAAACATGCTATGGTCTATAATTAAAAACGGCACTTAAAAATCTGCGGAAATTTGAAAGGCGAAGCGGTTCCTCCGCTGTCGCCGAACTGAAGGACAAGACCGCGTAAATCACGGATCGGCGCGCGGAGAGATATTGGCACCTCGCGGCTTGGTGACAAATCGTAGCCGGGGATTTCTGTCCGCGGTCATTCCCGCTGCCTTCCCTGTGACGGGAATGCGTCGTAAATCACGAGAGGCGGGGGAAATTTCCTTATAAATTTAGCGGGGTTCCTTTACCCTTGCTTCTTTCCAAACACCGCGCTGGTACGCCGCGCAATTAAAGGGCCTTGGCCGACATGGCCACGCCTCGCTTCGTAAAATAAAACGAGCTGGCTTGAATACTCGTCGCTGAAATAAGTGGAAGTCCACGCGTGCAGCCCCTTAATGCCTGAGGAATCTGCAACCGCCCCTCTTCCCAGCGTTTACACACAAGCCCTGCGATTTGAGGAAATCCAGATTCGTGCTACATGATTAATCTGCATCGGATCCATCAGAATCTATGAGGGGTTTGTTTAAATACCCTCGTCTAACAGCCCTTTGAATAAAATATGGTCAGACTGACAGGTTCTTATTGTTCCATATGTCTGGTGTACACGGGGACGTCCTCAAACCTGCCATACCCTGCCCTATTCACAACAGTGCTTGCTGGAATATCCACCAATGCAAGTCAACATCACCTATCCCACAATCCAATAGCTATTATTTGTTAGGTAATGGTTTGAGGTTTGAGCATAAATTAACTACATAATAGTCCCTCAGAGATACAGACACATCAAGAATGGAGGTTGTTTGGAAATCGAAAATGTTCCGAACATTGAAAGTGTTGAAAAGCATCCATTTTAAGAACAGTAATCCTTTATTTAAATCATTAGTTACATTACTGCAGGGGTCTCAAACCCCACACCTGGAGGGCAGCAGTATCGTATGGCTTTTACGATCTTTTAATCTTGGCTTTGGAAACAAGGTGTGCAGGCTCTTCAGCCAATCAAAGACTTAAATTAATCACTTAAGTCAAAAATCAGCAGACACCGCGACCCTCCTGGATTTCAGCTAGAGATCCCTGCATTACCATAGCCTAATTTCTACTTTTGTTTATTTATTTATTTTTATTTTTGTAAAGCAGAGAAGGTAACATGTTAAGAGCACAGGTTAGGAGGAGTACCGGTGGGGATCGGACCCTGGGGGAATCGTGTACAGCGAGAGTCAGCCACCCTGCAGACTGAACCACAGCTCGCCACTGGGGCCTTTTCATTTTTTATTTATTTATTATTATTTATTTATTTTTTATTTTTTAATGGGCTTCTCTCATTTAGTGGCTTTTGATCAGCTTTCCAAACTAAACATCTTTAAAGCGGCCTGCTATCTTGGGCCTCTGTTGAAAACACAGTGTGTTCTTCAGCAATAGTGTTCAGCAATGGCCCCTTTCGTGTACCTTTGATAGCATTTAATGTTATTTTAACAAGGTAAAGTGAACCTCACCCCCAATTCATTCTTGCATTAGCACTAATGATCTTGATAAGGCTTTATTGTACATTCTACTCGCCATTTAATACCCTATTTAACCAGTCCATAACTGTGCAGCATATCCCCGATGTTCTGCTACATTAGCCTTTTAGGATATGTTACTCACCCGCTGGTCACCTCTGCCATGTCCATAACCATGTTGGGAGTTCCAGGCGATGAAATTCTCATTTCTCAGCCTGAGCTGGCGTGAAACACTCCCTGTCACCTCCACCTGAGAAGCAAAGAGCGGAGTCCATTTTGGAACTTGCCACGTATTCCATCAAAAGAGGGAACAGGCTTCCTGACAGCCCAGGTGCAGGGAAGCATGTTTCCACGGCCGAGGCGCAAATTCACTCTACAGCTCGTGTAGGCTACCTCAGACAACGGTGGACCATGGGGCCGATCCTCACAGGACAGCCCTCAGCTAACCTCTTTTTTTTTTTTAAGCTTCTGTTCAATTAAACCTCTCTCTTCACCTTTCTTAGACACACACTGAGAACGCCCACACACTTTTTTTTTCTTTTTTTT
This sequence comes from Anguilla anguilla, assembly GCF_013347855.1. NCBI lineage: Eukaryota > Metazoa > Chordata > Actinopteri > Anguilliformes > Anguillidae > Anguilla > Anguilla anguilla. The sequence continues at coordinate 64,095,080 of NC_049203.1, read as the reverse complement.
TTAAGTTAGTTTAATCTCCTGTTACTCCGAATAAAATTAATGTTTTCCTTTAGCAGACCTGCGGACTATGGAATTTTTGTGATAAAAAAAAAAGCTCTCAGCTTGGCTAGAGCATGTAGGGTCTCTGTGCCCTTCATCACGAGTAACAGGAGGTCAACACTGCAATACTAATACCTCCGTGTTTTTGGAGGCATTAGTATTGCAATTTCACAAAGCTGCGGCAGACAAGCAGTGCCCAAAATCAACAAATGATCAATAAATCAGCCTGTGTCTTTTTCCTGACCGTCCTAACCTAAATAAGCCAAATGCTAAGTGTATCTTGCTTGACACGTTCTTTCCCTTGTGATGCTTGGTTTAAGCAATGGCTTGGTTTAAGCCTAAGGGCTTGGCTTTGCCCCTCCCTATATTTACGGGTTCCTTGCTGCATCCGTAAGATGAATACCAGCTCTCCTGATGTATATAAACCTATCGTTCCGCCCCGCGGCACACAACGCGTTGGCGGGAGACAGAGACAGAACACGGGTTATTGATGGGATCTATAAATTGTTACTTGTAAAGGTTTAACAAGAACAGAGGGAGCCACCTATGGTTGAGGGTTTGATTTATTGCATACATTGGACCCAGTTTTCAAAGGAAACAAGACAAGCCAGTACAGTGCAAACCGCAGAACTTTACAGGACAATTTGTCTTATTAGGTCAAGTTTTATAAAGGCTAAAAGGTGACTCGTAAAGAACTGGGCTCCAGACATGTGTTCCATCCCTTACAGAAACGGTAAGCACTGCACAAGTCTATGGTATAATCCAGTGCACTTGACTCTTGCCCTTGAAGAGCCATCGGCGTTGTAACTGAGAAATTAAACAATCGATTGAAGCGGTTCGTAGTTAACTCACCTCACCTGGTTTCTTTGCTCGGAACTGTTTGCTGATTTCAAGGTGAAGACAAAAACTAGCAACCATGCAGCTCTCCAAGGAGAAAACGGAATACCGGAGGCATTGGCCTACCCAAAAAGCTATCTCCAGCCACTCAGTGTTTTACCAAGTTCCTTACATTCACAGTAGACCTATCTAAACAGCCATTCCATTTCTCAATTGCTTCCAAATTTATTTACCTTGAAAATAAGGCTTTAGTCCTACGTTAAATGACGGACACTATATTTTCCCTCAGCAAACGGAATGAACTCCAAATCGGCATTTATTTCCCCCCATTTTGTTTCTGTCGGCGACATCTCGATAGAGAAGGGGTATCCGATCTTGCGCAGTGTGGGTCCACACCTGATATGCCGATAGGTTAAATCAGGGGTGTTCGTGCGGAGTAAAAATCCCTCCTTGGACAAGATCCGGTTGAAATAGAACAGATGTATGCACCTACGCTATTGGTTCTCAACTCGGTCCCGAGAACGCTGCATATGCTGGTTGTTGAACACATGTGTTTAAGTTCTTTCATATTTTTGACTCGTTATCTTTTTTTAAAAAGCTTTAACTTCTTCATAATTTACAAAATAGTTAGTTTTAGTGGCTAGGTGTCCACACTTTCCCCAGTTAGAAGACTGAATCACGACAATTGCCTTTAATTTAATCAGTTAAATTTTTTAGCTCTATATAATCGTTTGCAATAGGCCTTATAGTAGGCTACAATAAGCACAAGGTGGCACAACGTGAATATGGGGCTTTTGTTCTTCATGGCATGCATAGCTATTTCCGACATAATGTTTTTTAATGGGGTAAATGATTCTGAAAAGTGCAATTGTGAAAAACGAACAGCTAGTTGAAATTGTGGGATTATAATTGTGGTTGGAATAAAACACGGCATACACAGGGGTCCACAGGAGAACTGACTGATCTCCGCCAGTCGCAGAATGTAAACTGCAGTTCACTAAATTCCCAGTAGAGGATGCCATTACACCAATTTCCATGTTTTTGAAGACTCGTGGCAAAACTTCAAAGGTTATTACAGGCTAAGTGGGCAGCGTCAAGGAATATGACCCAGAGGCCAGCACACACAGGCGCACAATAATCATAATTAACTGCATATGGGGATTTTATAATCACCATTTACATCCCAGACAACCTGGTTTAGTCAACATTGAGTATCTTTACTAATTATATAAATGTAATTGTAAGTTCAAATCCACAATTACATCTCACAAATTTAAAACTGTAACGTACTGAAGTGTAAATAACATGGAATTCAACGTGTAAAGAATCAATTGAGCAAGAAAGTGCACACAATATCATAACACAACATTATTATATTAATCAGACTGCATAGTGTATATGTGATTGCAAGTTACAGCCAAGTTTGGTCATAAATATACTGAAACTAAATTTCGTCTATCATTTCAATTTAATATGAATTAATGTCAAAACAATGAACAACTTCTTGCACAAATAAGGTAACACCTTTACTGCTTCTGTTGACTTTGGGCACTCATATGACAGACATTGAGTGTGAATATGTTCCAGTGCCCTGTAAAAATGAGATCGAGGTTGATGTTCATATTCACATTTAACGTGCTGTGATTGGCCCGTCAAAACCCATCAATCACCTTAATGCCACTGTGAAATTGCAGGACAGGCCTCGTGACGTGCCTTATAGGTAATCAATCATGTGATTCCTATGGTGAAATTCCCTGTTTTTCAGGTGGCTAAGCAAATGGTGTCCAGACTGGTCCATTCCCTGGTTTGCTTCATGCACTCTTCATGGCCATAGCCACTGCCAATGCATGAAAAACATTGTTTCCACCTTTGTGACCTTTGACATTCGTCTTTCGTCATAGTGGCAATGAATACCCTTTTGTGTGAATCAACCCCTCCCTTCGTACTACTCTGATTGGTCCATTTTAAATAGGCATCTCACTCTTTAACACTTACCTGCTGTGAATGTCAAAGTCTAGTGCACAGCTACACCAGGACCAGGAAATATTGAATGTGAAGCTAGAGGCATACTTACGCAACAGGCCTTGATCCATAGGGACGATCACCCAAGAAGTGTGTTACATTAGACCACAGCATTAAAAAGCAAAATACTTTATTGATCCTCATCAGGGACAGTCACACAACACAATTCACTGAGAGGAAGTGTGACAAGCTATACTTCTCAAGGTAATTCTGCTCATTCTTGCACTTGTTATGTCCCAAATGGGTGGAAACGTACAGCACTTAATGAATTGGACAAGGGGGCTGTATGTTTAAGGATCTGAACTAGGGGGGTGTAGGTTTAAGGATCCGGGTAGGTTTTGTAGGTCTTGAATATCGGCTAGGTCTTTTGTAGTCATGAGGAAGACACCTGATCTCCACTGCTTCAGCAGATGAATATATGATGCAGCTGAATAAGGCTATAAGATGATAACTTTATTTATACACACTACCCTGGACATATTTCCACAGTCTGCAATGCTCAGTGCAACCCACATTTTAAAAAGTTTCAAGATAAAGACCACAAAATAGAAGATGGAGTACAATCGTGCTGCAACTTCATGCACAGAATTCCATTTTTGGGCACCAGGGGGAGCCAGAAATCAGTTACTAGACTTCCGAAATATTCAGGATTCAATTGCACATTGTCATTTGCCCTCTATAGTTCATTGAGAATGGACTGGCTGATTAAGGTATTACAGATCAGAATTGTTATTGTTCTGTTATTCTTATGAATTAATTGTACACGCAATGTAGAGTACTTACATTTATTGACATTAATATTATTTTACTTTACTGACCTCAAATGAGCATAATATGTTTTCTGGTTATACAGGAATAAAGTATATAATGATACAGCAGTGCAGTAGAATTCATGTATGATCCAAAAGTATTGAAAAAAAGAATTGACTACTACTATTCATTCTTATGATCTTATTGCAAACAAAAAGAGGTCATTTTACTTTTCATTCATTCATATTACATCCATCCATTATCTAGCTTATTCCTGGTCAGGGTCTTGGGGGGGGGGGGGGGGGGGGGGGGGGTGCTGGAGCCTACCCCAGCATGCATTGGACGAGAGGCAGGAATACACCATAGACAAGCCTGCCAGTCCTTCACAGGGCACCCACGCCACTCACACTCATTCACTCAAACACTGACACCTGTATGCTTATGGACTGTGGGAGGAAACCCACGCAGACATGGGGAGAGCACAAACACAGAAAGGAACTCTGGCTCGAACCCAGGACCTTCTTGCTGTGAGGCAACAGTGCTACCCACTGCACCACTATGGCCGTGCCGCCCTCATTTGTAATACAGACACAGTAAAATGTTCAGTGTTAAATTACATTACATTACAGGCATTTAATAGACACTCTTATCCAGAGCGACATACACAACATTCTACATAGCATTTACATTGCATCCATTTATACAGCAGGATATATACCGAAGAAATGCAGGTTAAGTACCTTCAAGGGTACAACGGCAGTGTCCTACTCAGGAATCGAACCTGCGACCTTTAGCTCCTTACTCATTATACTACACTGCTGCTAAACTCCCATTGGACTCATATGTGCTATGTTAAGAGTTTAATTAACACAGAACATTTTACTGTGCAAAACACTATGGTATCATATACATTGTAGTTCAAAAATAATAGCAGTATTCAATGTAATATCGCTTTCATTAATATCAGTGCATTGATAATCTCAATGTAGCCAATCACTTGTCATCAGTACTCCTCAGTAGCTTCCACACCCCTCTTTCCATGTTACAATAACCTCAAAAGAACAAGAAAAACATAAAAATTATTTACTATTATTTTCCCCAGACCATATTAAATAAATTTAACAATATCCCAAATTTAAATGTAGCATTGGCATCACAACTGAGTCGTTTGGTGCTGAAAGATCATGTTATATATTATCAGCATTAGTTTTCTTATTTTCAGTCAAACAGGCCTTATATTTATATGCACTGGCAAATCTGTATTAAGATGAGATGGCTGTGGTGCATCAACATTCACACAGATTGACAATAATACACTTCTTGTCACAAACTGTGATCCCACCTCAATCCTTTCCCCTTCGTGTAATCAAATGCTAATCACACCGCAAACACTCCAATGCCGGACCAATAGAAACCAATGCGGTCCTGATTATTTTTTGGGGGACCTGCTATGTAGCTTACACAGTTTACTCCATTTAAGAGATATGCAGAGGATCCGTCCGAGGGCGCATGACAGAGTCGTTTGTAATGAAAAGGGTCATGCAGACTTCTCTTGAAATCAAGGCTGGCGCCAAGAGCCGCGACACGGCGGATTCCATGGAACCGACGGAGGCAGTCCCAGTTTTATCGTCTTATTTCATTGAAAGTATTCTGGCGAAAGGGAATAAGCAAGGGACCGAGAGAAACAGAGGTTTGTGTTGTTGTTATTATTATTATTGTTATTATTATTATTATTATTATTAGCTACCAGTACAGTAGTAGCAGTTGTATGCTGTTGTTCGTGTTTTTCGTCATACTATACTTTTGATTTAGACTGTAACCACTTATCATTCTACAGTAATTGTTATTAAACCGTAGTTGATTAAATAAAATGGGTTAACAAAATTAAAATAGCCTACTTTAGATGTAAATGAGGTGCCAGGATTATTTTACACAGCCAAGTATTTAGATAGGCTGTCCTTATGTCTGCCATCGTAGCCTACATTCAGCAACAGGTGAAAGTAATGTAAATGGGAAAAAATGGGAAATAAAAATAGATATAACTTACGGTACGAATGTTCTTCTTGGTATTTTCAAACAGTGAGTGCTAAGGGGCCTGAGCTCCACATGGAAACGGGGTCGCAATCACACCTGAAAAGGATATGCTACCATGTGGACAGTGGTAAAAATTCCCCGTCACACAAGGCCACCTTGCAAGAATTTCAGGACCAATTCTCGGATCCCTTAAAATCATACCAGAGGCGCTTTCCCCCGAGTGACAGATCCCGGGACGGACCGCTGTGTGATAAGTTGCCGTGTCTGGGGGGCATTGAGCACCCGTTGCCAATAAAGGCTGACGCGAAAGATTTCAGCGAAGACTTGTCCCAGCAAGTCACAACTAGGAACGCGACGGGGAAGGACTGTGAAGTTGACCACCGGGAGATGAACCGTGTCTCGAGCCCGGACGGATATCATTCTTCCCTGAAGAGAAAGCAGCGTCGGTATCGAACTACGTTTTCAAATTTTCAATTAGAAGAACTTGAAAGGGCTTTTCGAAAGTCGCATTATCCAGACGTGTTTTCCAGGTATGATTGTCAGGTTATTAGCGAGGCTATTAGTCCTATTATTAGTTTTATTCTCGCTATAGTTGTTATGGTTCATGGTCATGCCATGCTCATGACGGAAACCAGTTATTAAGAGTAGCCTATGTCTTCCTATATTTTTTTTAAAGTACAGATCGAAGTTTAATTGGCAAACGAAAGTAAAATTTTAAACCATGAGTCATAATAGATCACAAACCAGCGGAAACAATGAACAAAAACAAGTTATATGCAATATAATTTTTTTTGGGAAAGTAATCATAATCTTGTAGACGTAGCATGACTATGGACGAAAAACGGCTAATCCAGGTGTTGCTTTAAAATGCATGCGGTTGTATCTCTTATTCAGAAATGCCTGTGCCTTTTAATATAAAGTGTAAAAACTCCGTAGGCCTATGTTGACTGTATTATTATTATTATTATTATTATTATTATTATTATTATTAGTGTGGCTTGTGTTTAAAGTAGCCTAACATATGTTATATCTGCTCAGAGAAGAATTGGCGATGCGTTTGGATCTGACGGAAGCAAGAGTTCAGGTAAGGCTAAATCAATACAAGTATTTTTGGGTTTTAATTGTTAACATGCACTGTGGGTTGGAGTTGTCCCATTTGATCATTTAATTTTTCATTTTAAAATTCCATTTCAAAATTCCGATCAGTCACTCAGATAGGACTTACAGTACACATCCATAAATGGATCCTTAAACACCCCCATTTGACTCAGCTACATTAATTGGCTAAGTCACTGACTATTAGCCACTGCTAATGGGCAGTCAAATGTCGAACAGAAACGGGTGCTTTTACTCTAGTTCTATTTTTCTATACCATACTGTAGAGTTATTTTCCCCCTTGATTTCTTTTATTACATTATGCTCTCTAGTAAATCCGTGACCTCGGATATGTTTCTGTGTGCAGGTGTGGTTCCAGAATCGACGAGCTAAGTGGCGTAAGCGTGAGAAAGCCGGGGCGCTAAACTGTGTCCCTGGACTGGCGGTTAGCAACCCGCTCGGCGTGTACTTGGACGTTCCGCTCAACCAGCCCTCGGTGTTGGACCCCACGTGGAGGACAGGCGGAGTGCCCGCCCTGGGGGTTCCACACGCCGCGCCTGTCTTTAACAACGCTTCCTTGGGCCTGGGCAGTCTCACGTGGGCTTCCCTGTTCCGACACCCTCTCCTCCATCCACACTTCAACAGGTAAGGAACAGCTGAGGCTGGACCCTCGATCGGTGCAACAGGTGAAAAAAAAAAAGTAAGGGAGCTAAAGCTTCTTCACGTGAACGTGACATTGGGGCGATTTTATGCCTAATCCCCGCATGAAGTTAGCACACTGCCAGTGCTAAGAAATGCATTCGACATACGGAAGTGGGCAAGGTATAACGACTGGTTGATCTGTAATTCTTGTTAAATTTTAGTTTACTTGTGTACTTGTGCTTGGGGATGTCACCACTGATTTCCCTGGATACTAGCCTAGATACTTCTTTACACACATATATTAATATACGGTAAATGGAATGTTTAGGAATACCACTTGCTTCACAGTTAATAAGCTTTGCTTCATGACAAGGCAGCTACATGTCAAGATGTCTGCTTAGAAAGTTAGTAAATTGTGAAGTAAGCTGGATTTATACCGTTATCAGCGGGGTTAGCGTTTAGCCTGGATATTTACATTTTAGGTTTATAACCCTGGTGAATCCTCTGAGTCACACCGCCGTGCTGACCTCCAAAGCCCCGGCCCCAACCCCAGCCCCGACCTTTGACCCTTCGCTCACGGGGGCTAGCGAGAGGAAGTCGTCCAGCATCGCCGCGCTGAGGCTCAAGGCCAAAGAGCACTCGGCACACATCCAGCAGCCGGACTCTTAGTCCAGAGGGGGGGACCCCACACGCCAGAGAGCACTGGGGCGTCGTGGCTTTGGCCTGTGGTAGATAAACACACACTGTGAAACCGTAATAAACACACACCTACTGTTCTGCCCATCTTCCATCCAAAAAATGAATGTTTCATAGTAGGCACCCTCTATTATTATTATTATTATTATTATTATTATTATTATTATTATTATTATTATCATCATCCAAATGTATTTTTGTATCAGAAACAGGGTAATTGGGTGCAACTGAGTGATCTCCATACAATTTGCAGATACATGAGATCAGCTTTAGTAAATTATGTGATCGTTAAAATGGTTTTTGTTGAAATGCAGATGTTCTAACTGTTAAGAAATCACACCAGTTTTAATTAAAGTGAAGATAATTTAAAATTAAAGCTAGTGCCTATGTGTATTTAAAGGTTGTGTACAGAATTTTCCATCTTGAATAGTCTGATGTTTGTGATGCGCTTTGTATGTTTTAAGACAGTTTTCTTGTGAAATATAAGTATTGCATTTTGAGATTTTAGCTGATTTATGTTATCAAAAATAAAATTTCTTATTTATGACAAGCAATAGGATTCACTTTGAGTTTTAAACAATAAATATTAATATTAAGTTAATTTATGCCACAACTTACAGTAGCCCAATACTTTGTTCTTCTTTTTCCACTAACCCAATACTGCAATATACGATCTGCTAGATCTAAAGATTCTGATATATGAATTGTAAACGTATTACCAATCTCATGCTGTTCTATTAATTTGTCAATGTTAATTACAGAAGGAAAATGTACATATTTATTTTTAAAGGGGGAAATTCAATATTGAATTCACATTTAAATCAATATCTGTTCAAATGATAAATCTTTAAGCTTAATTCTGAATGATATACATACATACATACATACATATTTTTGTATCTCGTTTTGTTGATGATTGCACAAATATAGTTCGTATCTATTCAAATTACAATTTATATTCAAACGTAACCCATGATTGCTTCAAACCAGCCACTTACAGTAAGCATTCATACATTGTTTCCATATTATGTCCGTGTATTTTTGGTAAGAGCCTTTTTTTTCTTCTTTTGGTCAGTACCTCTTTATACAACTTTTCGTTTTATTACTGTGGTATGGACCTCTAGCACCTGGCACCAGCAATGCAGCAGGGGAAAGTGTATTTCTTGATTAAAATGCTACAAACACAACCGATGATGACGGTATCCTATTCCTCAATTTTCTGTGCAAACAGTGTGCCACGCCACATTATGTATCAGTGTCTTTACATCCTTTTAAACCTACATTACAGTATAGCAGTGCACTGTATATGATTTATACACGGAGGCCGTGCTGAGGTGAATGTTTAAAATCCACTGCGTGCGAGAGGTGGAATCAATAACACGTGGCACTTGTCATTTATGAAGCCGGGTTACAATTCAGCGGGTAGTCGAGTTCTGATTGCACGTGATTGATTGTCATTTAATGCTGCTGGCGTTCTCAAAGGCTCGGTGAGAAAAACGGGGAGGCAAGGGAGCCACGCAATCAATGGCCCTTGAGGACAGCCCGTCGCCGAGACTCGGCGGTGGAAGCATTTCGCTCTCCCAGAGTGTGTGAGCGAGGAGTCGGATGTTCCGCGCAAGCGACGCTTTCACCCCCCCCCCCCCCCCCCCCCAAAAAAAAAGACTTTTTTTGGGAATCACTTTTTGTCTCATCCCCGCCTTTGAAGTGGGTGGGCCTGAATGCTTCATTTAGTGCTATCAGGGGTCTGACCCCTGTCCCCGCAGGTGGCCCGATTGAAATCACTCCACGGGCCTCTGGCTGATTTATCAGTCTGGTAATGAGAGCTTTGATTCCCGCGGGCCCAGCTGCAGGAGCTAATAGCATCAGGCCCACAGATGTGAAAATAAAGGTGTAGTCAAGTCCCCCCCGAGCTGGAATATGCCTCCAAAATAATCTGCCACAAAATGATGAAATTACCATATTTATTCTGTTCATTTATTCTTGCTTTGTTCACTGTCCTGCTACTTTAAAATGTTTCAAATTGTTAACTTCATTTTCACATATTCATACATGTCTCCCCCACCCCCAAAATGTTGCATTTAAAAATGAACGTCGGGTCCAATGTAATTGCAATGCATGCTTTTCAGTGGCTGACACACAGGAAACATTGTCTAACAAAAAAATGTAACAGGTGCTCGATTTTGATATTTAAACTTAAGGGTAAAGTACATTGTGCATAGATTTAATATAAGCTATAGCCCATATCTCATATCCTATTTAAAACTTAATATTATTTATATTGGAAACTGCATTCACTGGGGAGTTTCCTTTAATTTTCTCCTTGAGTTAAAAAAAAATCAAATCAATTAGATGAATTGCAGCCATAATATCATTTAAATTCTCTTTGAAAAGGGAACCAAGGCGAAAGAGGGGAAAAAATAGGAGTGAGAATCAGAGGAGGAAAAAAAAAAGCCAGGTGTTGTAGGCCAGGGCAGAGACAAAAGAGAAGGACCAGCAGGAACCTTTAGCTCCCGATTGTGCAGGAGTATTCACACAGGAAATTAATTTAACAAGTATGTAGCCTGGTATCCAAGTCCATTCAGGAGAGATTACGATTACAACTTGTGGGTTTTATTTGAAGGGACTCGCGAACAATTATAACAGTAATTGCACGTAAGCCCCACAAAGGCGGAAAGCTTAATATGAAAGCTGCGGTTGTGCACGTGCGTTTTTCGCTCACTCCAGCTTCGGCCGCGCACCTGCCGGAGTCCAACGGATTTCTAATTTAAGGATAAAGCGGCTACAGCAGTGCTGGACGACCCCCGGTCTCAAGCGAAATGGGCCCTGCATTCTGGTCCCGTAAGCCTAATCAAGAATGTTTAATTTGATCTCCGTGAAAAACAGAACATTTTACCATCTCCCACCGCACTGGCCGTACGTCATTTTAATTCTTAGTTGTCCCACGATCTTCCCAATCTCCCGCCAGCAAAACTGGTTCTGTCTTCTCTTCGCGTCTCTCATCAGAGAAACAAAACTTGCCCGAAATATTCACGACACAAAAGGACAATGCTGGGTCGCCACGCCGTATGTATGGATGATGTCAAAGTTGAGGCATATGAATTCCAAAGCCAATTTTCACAAACAAATCCAATAATGTTGAACAACCCTGTGTGTGATTACTTACTCCCACAGATCCAACTTATTAAAACACAATAATTATATTGCATAGCCTATTACATTTGCATCCAGGTGTGAGCACATACATACACATGTTGTATGCTTAATTTCAGAGGAATAGATGAACCTCATACTACTGCCCTTATTTTAATACATAAGTCAATTCCACCACAGTATATGTTTAAACCTATACCAATGAAAATGGACATTTTTTCAAGGGGAATGAATTTAAAATAATAAGTAACATGATCAATGCTTTGGCAAACTCTGTTCTTTTTACAGCTAGTAATTTCAGGTTTATTTGATTTACAACAACAATATCCCCTTATAGTTGTGTATACTGCAATAAGATATACTGCTGTGCATGCCTATCAAAACACAGAGCAATTCTTCATTCTGAAATTTCTGAAAAATTCTATTCAAAACAGATCAAGAAAGAATCAGAATCAGAAAATCAATTTCTCCACATTTTCCAAAAACACACTAATTCAGACATGAACATATAGGGCCTATGACCTTAAGTACTGTATACATGTCCAATAGATCTTACAATAACATACTTAAAAACAGAATACAAGTGCCAAAATTTAAATGTTACCTATTGCATATTCTAAGAAATAATATGATATTGGGTAACCGAATAATGGTCTTCAGATGTTGGTGTAAACAGGTGGTCATTCAAACATTGCTGACATATCCTAAATAGACTTCTTGGTTAATATGGTTAATGCATCAGGTTTTAAAAAGCTCTTTTATAAGAGAATCCACATTAGAAATGTGAAAAATATGTTAAATGTGAAAGGTAAGTGAAAGAAATATTAAAAACAAGTTCTGATTAATCTATTGTTATTATTATTACTGCACTAACGATCCTTTTAAAGTCATTATACTGTAACTTACTAGTCCATGTCCTGAAACTGAACTTGCTTCAGAGAAGAATGTATTGACAGTAGGTTGGCAATACATTGTAAATTCAGAATGTTACCTTCATGTTACCAATATTAATCTATTAAACAGCTGTTTTTATCATGTTAAATGTGAATTTCTTCTGTATGGATTTCCAGTTTGGTCCAGTTCTATAAATAAAAATGCTCTATACACAGATAAACGCTCCACAACTCCACGAATGAGTGCAATCTGACAGCACGTCTAGGCTCCACTGCGGTACTTTGTGTTGGACATTCATAGTTGAATGGAGGGTAAATTTCCGGAGAAATAGCTAACCAACCTCTGGGTCTTTGTCTTTTCGGGGACTGCCAGTTTCTACGGTTTGATGAGATCTCTTTTGAGCAACAAAGTCAGACATACTTAAAATGCGGGGATGACTCATTTCCCGCAAGGATGAACACTCTGAGATGGAGACATATGAATTTGTCCCAAGCACACACTCCCTAGGGAACATTATAGCAGATTGAGATCTCAGATTGAGCAGAATAAAAAGGCACCAAATACAGCGTAAACGTGTAAAGGGGAGTAGCTAGAAGAGATACAGATACCCTCCACTCTTTAACAGCTGTTGTTGCAAACCGAGAGGAATTTTGACCTTTGGCTTGACAGAAATAGAGACATCCCTGCCCCATTTGTGCTTCCATTGCTGCCCTGCCCTAGACGAAACAGTATTTTACTAATATATAGGCCTACAGAAGAGCACTAATAAATAGTCAGCTTTCTCAATTGAGAATGTAGTTCTGACTAAATATATTTAAAAATAATCACACTTGAAGGAAAGGGGCTGTCATTCACGTGATTTATACACAGTAAAATGTCCAGTGTTAATTAAACTCTTGACAGATAACATTTGGTCCCACTCTGGAATGTGGGACCAAGTGTTATCTATTAAGAGTTGAATTATCACTGTTACAGTTGAACTAACACATATGAAAAGCCTATACCAAACCAACGACTGAAGACAACCTAAAATAATTCACGGATAATAGGAAATCGATATCCTCGTCAATATTTTTAACTAGATAAACAAACGGCTCGATAACACGTACACACAGTTAGAAACAAAAAGTACCATTATAATGGCTGATGAAGAACACGTTGTGCCAAAAAAACAAACAAAAAAAAAACGGATGAGCAATAAGGCGTCGCTCGGGCCATTTTATCAGTAAACTGTCAATACTATGGATGCTTTTCCAGAAAAGTCTTCCTGTTGTTGGGAAACAAGGAAACGGTAAATCATTGCAAAAAACGGTATACGACCGTCCTTCGGTAATAGAGGAGAATATTTTCGTCCAGCTTTATTTGGCGGGCCCGACCACTTACCAGAAATAACATACCTATTACTAAAATTAGTGTTCAACTGACCATGAAGAGAGATAGGCCATTAAAATTCTTCATGGGCGAGGAGACAAATGCTCGCCTCGTCTTGACACAGAGCATTATCAAAATAAACTTTACACACGCGGGCATCCCCTTGCCACCGCGTCTCGAGCTGGAATCATGTGCACCAGGTACCTGCGCACGTGTCGCGCGCATATTTGGTTACTTTTATAGCAAAAACAAATACCTAAATTGCAATTTTACTGCCACTGATTGCGCGGTTGCGAACATTTGCGGGTGTGCTTAGCATTCGGTAAGTGGCAAGAGGAGCAATTTGTGGCGAGATAATTCCTTTTGGCCTCCGAATTGTCCATCCCCTGCGAAGGAGACAAATTGACCCATCAAAACGGAAATGGAGCATGATAATGCAGCTCTTTGAACAGAGATCTGAGAGGAAAGGCAGTCAGCATACATGTTTTATAATATCAAGCTAAGGTTTGCAAAGATGTAAGGTTCTTGTCATTCATACACATCTTACTTCGTACATATGTTCCGATAAAAAAAATCCCATTATAGACTTCAGTCCATTTAAACATATTGTTAAGGTGCTGGCAAAGATTTCTGATGTTATCACGAACTCAATCTGAAGGCTTTTTTGTCGAACAGCAGGGGTGGAGAAAGCTGGCGGCTCTTATACAAGCCTTGTGGTTGAGAACTCGTATTTGTCCATTCTTCGATTGATAAAAGAAAATAATCAATATGATAATTGCAGAGGTAATCTTTTTGATTATATGTCAGTATTCACATACCTTTGGAACTCAAAACTATTGGCCAGTCCAGTGGAAAAATTACATCGAAAATTGTTCCCTGGAAAACCAATGTTTGGCCTTACATACCACAATGTAATTGCATTCCAAGTAACTCCTGGCCCCCACAACCACATCCCCAGAAACGATCGCTTGATGTCAAGAAGCAGTGGGTGCCAACTATGCAATGGGACCCACTAATGTGTCCCAGCAGAGGTTGAGATGACTTGTGAAATGAAGAATGAGGGAAAAACTTGCAAGCTGTATGTAATACTTCCATTGACATTCTCACAAGCCAAACGAAACCCTGCACTCGGCTGCAATATACATATTAGAGTATTCAAAATAGTGACAAGAGAACAGTTAGCAATGATTAGTTCAACAACATCATTGGACCGCATCAAAGTGAATCTGCTATTCTGACCATGATTTAACAACGAAGTGACAATGCAAATAGTACACACCTGATCTGAACCACATTACATGTGTCACATATGTATTTCCCGTTTTAATTTTTAATTTTGTGCCTGCATATAAAAAGTAATCGGCACAAACTCTACACTTAAGTACATGTTGTCAAATAAACTAACAAACTCCCAAGAACAAATCTAAACACGAAGATCCAACCTCAGTTCATTTTAGCTGGCCTTGAAGGATGGAATGTTCTCATTCAGTACTCCATTTTTAAAAATTATTTTAAATAAAGGAATTTAGTTAAAAAAAAATCTGAACAAGCGCACACATCCACTGGTGTTCCATCAAACACCGTAAACACCGAGCATCAGCGGCGGAAAATGTGCATTCAGTCAATTTGCCATTTCTGTGGCACAAAAGCAGCCCCGTGCCAAAACGTTTCCACGCAATCAACTCCGCCGATGAACGACGCAAATTAGTGCAAGAGGCAATCTGGGCCGTAATTAATGCAGCCTTCCCATTCAGACCTTTACCGCGGCTGTTAAACGACAAAACACACTAATGATAATTAACTTACAATTTAAATCATTTCCACCCAATAGCGCCTCTGCTTTTTGACAAGCCTCATGCTGTTCACTCAATTGTCATCTTTTTGTGTGTGTGTGTGTGAGTGTGTGTGTGTCTGTTTCGCGCAAATTAAGCGTGAGAAACGCGGCGGACAGAAAGCAGTGGTTTCCAATTGGCAGGAGTGACGCTTCCCATGAAAAGCAGTTTGTTTCAAAGGATGAGACAATTATGCGCAAGTTGTCCGCCATTTAATCAAGATTCCTCCGCTCTGCGAGAGGCTGTGTTCTATTTTGATGTACAGTCACGCTTCGACGCCTCCCTAACAGATACTTTTCTGATTTCATGCAAATACGACAGGTTTGATCACGGGGCCCATTTACAATGGCAAGGAGGTTTCAAGGTAAACCAATCTGATGCACGGAGAGCGTAGCCCCAATGAGCATACTTTCATTAATGCACGACATGTGGACTGGTGTGCAGAGGCATTTGACAGAAACACGCATTTCTCTGGTTGATGCCCCCTTATTCACTATATTTGATAAAAACATGTAATTTAAGGCTTAAGCATAGCCTTCTAGGAGCCAGAAGTTTTAGGTTTTAAAGTTTCATAAAAATGAAAACTTTTTGGGGAATGAGATGTGGAGCGGCTACTTTAGTTGGACACCAAAGTCAAACGGCACTCTCCAAATAACATCCTTGAACACCTTCTCCCGCCTTCCGGATTGGAACAACTTTCAAGATGGTGGTGTTCTTACATATGGATCATAACTGAGCATTCAACTCAATGAATAAGGGCCAGCACTACAAGTGAGGGATCCATTGAGTGAATTGGATATAATCTCCACTCTGTTGTAAGAAGAGCTGTTGGAGGGGCAGCAGGGGACAATTTACTATAACTATATATATATATATATATATATATATATATATATATACACATATATACATATATACACACACAGTTTAGACCATTTTTTGAGCTTGTTATACACATTGAATCATAGGCAGTGCAGCAAACTGTGTAACTTTCAAAACACCACATAAATAACAATCATGTGTCAAATGTCATGTAATAAAAACAGTCACTCACTACTCAAAAGCTGCTTTTTTGGAAGCACTGTTCAAGCCCTTGCTTTTTATAACACCAATGTGCTATTTAATCACTTTTTTTTTTTAAATGCACAAATGCTACAATTCCTGTACACAATAATGAATTCTCTAAAGGCCAGATAAAATAAACTATTCATTTAAATAAGACCTGTGCAAAGAGAGTTCAGACTGCATCCATGCAAAAGGATTCCACTTGTATGATCTTTTATTGTGCAAGTTCTATTCTGCATAATGCACGTGTCCAGATGACACATTCGATTTGATCAATTTCTGTGACTAGATTAATTCATATTACTTGCACTAGTCGCGCATTGCTGCTCTAAATAGGACTTAATGTTAATTGTCAGTGCTCAAAGGGCCAATAACTGATGAAGGTTCACTTGAGTAGGATTTGTGAAAAGACTGATTTTGGTTAATTGAGCAATTGATGCAGTGCAGCCAATGTCTTTTGGCTGTGCTTGGAAAGAGTTCTACTACTGCATAAAAGCCAGTTCCCCAAGCCTTTCAGCCTGATAGGTGTAGCAACTAATCATCATGATTTCCTCAGTCTCCCAATCAGCTGCAGATTGAATTGTCTCCCAATTACTGAAAGCATTAAGGCCTGCTTTTTCAGTTTACACCTGTCGCCAGTAGCCTAAGCTTACTCAAAGGTGCTTCTTTTATAAATGCTAATCTGGTAATTGAACAATATAATAGCAGAGTTAATTTGTAAGAGTGTGGTACGTATAAGTGCATTTTCTATGCCAATAAAGATTTACAATGCATTTAATTCTGAGAAGCAGAGAGAAGGAAGAGAAAGGGAAAACAGAGATGGAAGAAAGGAGGAGGGGGAGGAAATGAATTCACTGACAGGAACAGAAAAGCAGCAATTCCACTCCATTTGACCCAGCGGTTATCCTAGGCGGCAATGATATCCCCAGCAATGGATATACCGCACATATAATGCATCCAAGACAAGTCAACGAGAATGGTAAATGAATACCGGTCCAATCATTAGCAATCCCCCAGACCAAACCAGCACAAGTCTTTAACGCTCAACCTATGCAGTCTCCGTCTCGTACTGCTAAATTCTCAGAAGCTGGGAGAAATAAATCATCGTGAATCCGGGGGAATAACAATCGTTGCCATGGTGTTAGGCAAACTACATCAAATGCGTGCTCTGCGCGAGATGGTGCACGAGACTAATGGAGCGAACAATGCGTTTCAAATTGAGGACACGCTGTGGTCACGTAAAGCCTGCCCAGCAAGTCGGTCATCCTGGAGAAGCTGTCTCCCGCTTCAGAAGAGCCTGACGTTCGTCTATTGTTTTTCAATATGCGATTAACACTGTGAAAGTCATAACTTAGACCACTGCATCCAGAACGATACCTAATCTAGAACTGCACAGCTGTTGGCGTCGGACCAAAGTACCCTATCAAACAGGAAAAAAAGATTTATTTTAGCCTCACTTATTGCAGATCATAGGCCTACGTCAATTAATAGGCTACACTGACAACAAAGTCATTTTTTCCATTTCCTTCCAGATAAATGGACTTAATGCAGCTAAGCAAACACATTACTGCGCCGAGGACAGTGACGAGCCACTAGCCCCATGATTAATCACAAATCAATGCAGACAGGTTCATTTGCACAGAATCATCCCCTTGCGTAACCGTTCTCTTTGGCTCGGAGTTTATTCACATAATGTATTTATTCTAGCTAATGTATTCCTTATTGACCCCGTCTCCGACGATACCGGAAATTGGTGTGCAATTAAGTAGAACCGATGAGGTCTTATATAGCAGTTATCGGCTCCTTATGGTCGTTACTAAACTGTATTGCGTACACTTATGACATAAACACAAATTAATTAAAAGCCAGTGAAACCCTTAAAGCGACACCGAGAAGACAAATATAATATATGAAACCTTTTTATTTGAGAGAAAATGCTCAAAATGTATCACTTTGTCAGCAATAGCTCAAATTTAAAACCGTGAACATGAGAAAATAACACCCGTAGAATCTGGAAAACAGATGTAAAATTAAGAAAGAAAGGAAAAACCTCAGTCATACGTCGCTATAAAAAAGGACAATGGAGAGCTCATGCCTTTTAATCGACGGACTTTAATGAAAGATTATCGGACAGTGACGTACTACTTTTGCGCTTGCGCGAGGTGTCAGTGAAAAAACAGACCTGTAATCATGTTTCACCAATATATTTAGCAATGATTGCCTTACTCTCAAAAATGAACTCATACGCACCTAGCTGCAAAGGTCGAGGGACTCACTGTTCAACTAATTTAAATACATAGTTGATTAATACAATGTTGTTTTCGGTGGAGAGTCTGAAATTTGCCTAAGTTTGGGCATTGGATTTATAAAGCAGTCTTATAAGAAAGCCCTAGGCAAATTATCACCAAATAACAAATGGTCGGATCAGTGCTTTAAACGAAGTTACATCAGAACTCCACTCAATAGATAATCTAATGAAATTCAAATAAGTACAGGCCCATTTCTCCTATTTCTTATTCTACTAATGATAATAACAATTTAGATAATAAACTCGTAAATTCTATAACACAAACATTTATTAATTAAATCTAATGGGCCAGCACAAGTTTGACAAAGTCCCCACTGACATCGTTGGGAACAAAACCAATTTTCCACAACAAATAAGCTTATGCAGCCAATTAGACAAGACAATCTTGTTAATAAATGCATTTCAGGTTTAACTGTATACTAACATTAAATGTTCTGAAAGGACAAATAACTATCCCAGAAACTATCGCTTGGGGTTGTTTTTTAGGTAAGATTCCACAAACGCGTTTCATGGAATATAATTTCACCCAACATATGACCTTTAAAATATCATTTTATTTCATATAGGCTGCAGATATAACGTTTCAGCCTATTGATCCCTTATTGTATCCCTTAAACAGAAACTGTAAAACCACAAACTGGAATTAGAAATGGCACATTTTTTAGTAAATACGTTCATTATTCAGAAACGGTAAACAAAAATTAGGTAAGAACTGTAAAGTTTGCATACATTAAGCATATATATTTGAATTAAAAATTCAAAAAATGAAATCAATTTATAGTCAGTCTCTACCAAGTTATTTAAAAAAAAAAAACATTCATTTCAAAAGCAAGAAACACAGTGAGACCTACTGCCCTCTTGTGGATATTCCAAAAAAGATTCCAGAAGAACACTCATCACAGAGGATATATACCCAGCAGAAAAAGGTTTTAATAAATTTTGTGACACAGTAAAAGCGTCTTGGATGACAAAAACCATTTTACAGAGAAAATATTTTCAAAAAGTACTATTTATCTGTTATAGTCCCTTGCAGTGCAGATTCCAGCATAGTAAAATACAGCATATGGTTCTCAAGTTTAAGACCAGAGATTCATGTCCCCTATAGGGGACAAACTCGAATTGTCTTGAGGATATATAAAATGCTTAAAGAACACTGTGTCTCACGCGAGAGGTCAGATGCCTAGAGGATGAACGGATAAATGTGTTTCAGAAAAACAGACAAATCGGTTGTTGTACGCCAGTATTTATCTTTTCTCAATTTCCAAAAGAATCTTGACATGAAATACACTCATTTAATGTACAGCAGATATCTTCAACAGCAGTGTTCAAGTAATGAGATTAAATGCTTCCACAGTAATGTACATTAATGACTGGAAAGGAACAGGACGAAGGAAAATGTGATTATTTTCAGTTTTTCAGTACGATTTATGAGAACACCCGCATAAGTTACAACATATTATTTACAGGTAGACTCTGTACGAACAACTAATGATTATCTTACAGTATGCCATCAAGTTTAATGCCTGCATGTTTGTATGTCAAAACTCCAGTCTTTGGGGTGCTGCATTGGCAATGTAGGCCTTGGAAACCAAACGTGGATAATTTAGCCAATCAATGATGTAAATTAAGCACTTAAGACTGCGAACACACTGAAAACCAACAGACACTGTGGTCCCCCTAGAATTGACTTTTGAGATCCCTGGCTTAATGGCCACACGAACACAAGAGTTTGGCCACCAGGGGGTGCATCCGTTCATAAATATTACAAGGTACCAAACATCAGTAGCATCGTTGCTTAGTCAATACACTTCCACCAGAAGCAATTCTGAGAATCACAGAAAGAGAGAACCACCAAAGCATCCTACACTCCTGGAGTAGGCAGAACTATGGCAGAGGTATGGCAGAGCTACGAACGGAAGATATCTGGGTCATGTGTAACAGGCTGACGCATGTACAAATATCCTGAAAGCTGTAGCTACAGTTACGTTAGCGAAATAAACTTTTGCTTGCATTAAGACTTCTTATATTTATCAGCTAGCAAGCTAAGCAGATTAGCTATTTTCTCAATTTGTTATAGACCCACATTCAAATTTGAATGTAAACTGAACCAACTGAACCAACAATTGGGGGTAAAAAAGGCAAATACTATGTTTGCCTCTGCTAGTTACAACTTTTATCTACGAAGGCAGAAAATATTAACAAGCAATTTTTTAATTTTATCAATATTATACATTTTGATTCATCAAAGTACCAATGGCCATGATTTCCTTCAACACAAGTCCTGAAATTCAGTGTTCCCTCTATGCCTTTGGGTATATACAACCCACGCAAAAATGCAAAGTCATGTCCGTGAAGAGCCTAGCAACAAATGATTATAATCATTATAATAATTACTTCAATGTGTCAATCGCTGACATAGCAACACAATTCGTACAGCGACTTATCTATTGGAAACATAATAAGAAAATAAACATCTATACATGGTCAATAAGTGCTTAATTTTCTCTGGATTTTGTTTAGGAATTTGTTTAGGAGGTGAAAAATGTGGTATTACATTTTGGCAGCCTTTGGAGATCTGTATGATCATCCGTGAAATCTAATTCTCAGCTGGATAAATTAACTCTGGGGGCAAAGAAACAGAGGCCAGAGAGAGGGCGGAGCTTGCATGGCAGGGGCACCCACCTACGGGGGGCTCCGGAGGCTTAGAGGGAACACTGAGCCGTTCACTCCTGTCACATCAGGACGTCCACGTCGTCGCCGTGGTCCCTCTCCTCGGTGACCCTGAGTGACAGCACCTCTTCGTTGAGGAAGAGGCCGCTCAGCTGCTCCTTGCGGGCCTGCCTCTGCTCCTTCAGCTGCCTCTTCCTCAGGGCTTTCTGCTGCTGCTTCCGCTGCTTCCACCGCTTCTGAAGGGGGGAGGGATGGGGGGGGGGGGGGGGGATGGCCGTCAACACACCACGCAGGCACATGGCTAACTTCAAGCAATTCACATTTTCCTATCTGGGATGATGGAATAGTTCCATAGTTACATTGATCTAACATGGAATAGTTCCATAGTTCCATTGATCTAACATGGAATAGTTCCATAGTATATTGGTAAAGGTTGGCAATTATTTGGGGTTTTTTTTGTAAGGATGACATTTTAGTAGCATTCGAAAGTGAATTTAGAAAACCTGCTTATGAATCACACATCAAGTTTTTCCTCCACTGTACTAATAGCTGAGCTGTAAAACCCATCCTTTGCAGCAGCAAAAAATGTAAACCTCTTAATTACGGGTCTATTCGCACCACACATCCTTATGCAACCAGCTGAAACGAAGACGTTAAAAAACGGTGAGATATCCTCAGACATGCCTTTGAGGACGCTCTGAGACAGTGAGAGATACTGTACACTGGACATGCCAGCTGTGGCTTTCCACAGTCGCGGTGTTCAGGAACCGAACGGCCGCCACGCGGGAGACCCTCACCTTGGAGTCGCGGATGCGCTCGGCGGCGCTGGCCGACAGGTTGCCGTCGCTGTGGGCGTGGCTCATGCCGGAGGCGGTGGAGGCGGAGCTTGCGCTGCTGCTGGCGGCGCTGCTCACCATGCTGCCGTTGCTGCTGCTGCTAGCGCTGCCGCGCTCGCTCCTCTTCCAGCTGTCCCGCGTGCTGCTAGCCCGCTGCCGCGGTCCGTGCTCGCGGATGTAGCTCCTCACCTGCGCCGCGGCGAGGAAGGGGGAGGGGGAAAGCGTTACGGCTTTACCTGGTCCTGTCCTTACACATAATCAGGCCCCTTCATTCCAGGAGGACTCTGGATTCTGTGCCAACTTCTGCTCTAAACTATTTCATTGGCTCGATCATATTTTGAGCTTACATTTGTAAAAACACCAGCTACAGCCGCAGACTAGTAGTTGTTTGGAACAATAAGCATGTAGACCAGCACTCCAAGACCGGAGTTCTGCACCCCTGATCCATGCCCATAATGGCAAGCTCCTCTCTTTATTGGCTCCAATCAAATTTGGCCCATTCTGTGCCTGGTGCAACCAAGCAACCCACATCAACAGCTGGATATGTTCGAGAAACAATTACCACACTCACGGGTACACCTGAACCCTCAACCTTTCAGCTCCAAGTCCAGTTCCCTAACCATTATAACACACTCCTGCCCTAGGTCGAAAACGTTGGCCCCGTTTCCTCTCCCAGGTTTCCTATAGGTCATTGTAACAGGTGGCTTTTGTACAATACTACCAAAAGCATTGGAATCACATCAAAATAATTCAAGCACAACATCAAATCAGAAGCCAGTAATTTATGCAAACTTCCATACGCAACAATTCTTTTCCTCTGCGACACATTCAAGGCCCTTACCTGCTTTAGCTTCTCATCGGTCAGGCAGTTGAGCTCAATGATGAACTCGCTGTCCGTGGGGGAGATCTGCGCACACGGGTCGATGATCTTTATAATGTCCAGCTGCTCCCTCAGTCCCATCTCCATGCTCACCTTTCGACTCAGATATTCGATGTATTCCACCTGAATAGGGGAGATTCCAAATGCACATGGCTCAAGGGTATGCACACATCTGATTGGACACATGAGTTTCCAGTGAAGACTCTTGGCAGACATTGAGTGATGACCGCAGACAAAAAGGAAAGGGGTTTAGGGTACCTGCTCATCGTTGGTCATGGCACTCCAAGGAAGCTCGTCCAGGTTCCTGTGCGGTTTGGTCTTCCGCTTTGAGACAAGACAAGGAGAGCTGGGTACGCTGGGTATGATGTCAGAAAGCACATCACTTCCACTGGCGATGTCACTTCCTGGCAACTGAAAAATAACATGGCACAGCCATTTTAAGAGACAGACTTCAGGATTTGGAAAGTTCAATCTCTAAAAGCAATCAAACTGACAGAACCAGAAAAGGATAAACCATTGCCTAAAGCACAATCAAACCATCGAACCATTTTCCAATACAGATTTAGAAAGATGCTGCCTGTCAATAACAAATGGTAATTTACTTTACGTGTTATGCAATTAATTAATTTTAAATACTTGTGCAGTGTTCAAAAACATGAGTGAGGATATGAAGATCCACGGCAGCCAGTGACAATGGCCCCTTCAGTAAGATTTTGATTTGTTTCCTAGGCATGGCCCTGTGTCTTTGCCAAAAACTTCCCCATGAATCTTAATACGCATTTCAGATCTCCAGTACTCTGAAACTTGTGCACTAACTACAGTAATTGTGAGGCATTCCTTTACCAAGTGAGACACAATCTTAGCACAGATTATCGCAATGGTCAAAGCACTGCACATACCTGCCACTCAAACTCACTGTCGGACCAGTCCCAGTAGGTACTGATGGAGGAGGACACATCGCTGCAGACGCTGCCCTCGGGGAAAAGGTCGAGAGAGGTGAGCTCCTGCTCGTCCAGCAGAGAGTAGCAGTCATCCTGGTCGCCAACGGAGACCGAGGAGAACAGCTCCTCGCTGCACTCTGAGCTTGCCACGCTGGTCCCACAGGAAGTAAGGTTCCATCTGGCAACACAATCCGCATAAACAACAAAGGGCATGAGAGTCACAGACATAATACGGTTGTGTAAGTCTCTCTGGATAAGAGCGTCTGCTAAATGTCTGTAATGTAATGTAATACCATGTAAACAGATCGCATATTATGCATAACAACAACAAGAACTGGCAGAAACTCAACCGATACATAATGGAATACGTGGAACAGTTCAGTAACCTATTGTGGCCATCTGCTGGCTAAGAAAAACACTTCTCTCGAAATGTAACTTAGGGTAAAGGACACACTTCATTGACAAGCAGGAGTTTTGTACTGGAGCCGCAGCGCGCATGATTAATTCCTATCTCCACTCACCTGTTGCTATGGAA
Organism: Anguilla anguilla; assembly: GCF_013347855.1. Lineage (NCBI taxonomy): Eukaryota > Metazoa > Chordata > Actinopteri > Anguilliformes > Anguillidae > Anguilla > Anguilla anguilla. Next base: position 64,070,483 of record NC_049203.1, on the reverse strand, counting down.
GCGGCGCAGAGGGTCTGTCCGATGACAAGAGGACAACTGACAGCCGAAGTCACTCACGTCTAGAGTGCAATCTTCGCTAAGGTTTCCTCGCTGTGACAGCAAGGGAAACGGCTCTTCGGGGGCGAGAAACTTTTCGTACAGATCTTCAGACATGTTTACCTTCGATGTGATGGTAGATCTGAAACAAAACTTTGGAGTCAGTGCGCAACGAGGCAGGTAACGTCAGTGTTGAAATAAAGCATCATTTAGCGAAGACATTACATAACATGCAGCTACTAGCTAGCTTGTTTACCAGTAAGCTGAACGCCGACTGAAAGCTAGTTAACGTTATCTCACCAAACTAGTCTAGGTCGGCCAACGGCCCGCCTGACAAATGGCTACATCCTAAACGGTAACAGAACGTATTGCTCACATCTTGAATTTGCAAAGATATCTGAACTATACAATCTCTGATCGGTGCTAGCTAACGTTGGCTAAGTACCATAGACTACAGCTATAGGTAGCTGATGTTAATTTAGCTAACCAATACGTTATAGCTGACTAGATGTAGCATACAAACTGAGTGAGGCAGTAGATTAGCTAGCCAAATAAACAAGCCGAATCGACATGGCTAATAATGTTCTATTAACTATCTACAATCCCAAAGTCAGCAAGTCAAGTACATATCAAAACAGCAGCAAATAACACCAACGTTAGCTAATTTAACAACGCTACAGTAGCCAGCGTTAGTTAGTGTAATGTAGCCAACTGACCAAGCAAGCACATTGCTCCGTCTAGCAACGTTAACGGTCAGCTACCGACAAAATGTAAATCCTGTATTAAAAAGTAATGTTAACTTTCGCTAACAAATGTGCTATTGGAAACTAATGCCAGCTGTTATTTAGACACCGTTCTACTGAATTTGTGCCGTTGGCAATCGATAACTCGACAAATGGCGTTTGTTCATTTTTTGTCAAGCTAGCTAGCCAGCTACATTTAGCTAACCAGGCAAATCCGTGTAATCTGGCTAACGTTAGAACAAAAGCCGGATTCGCTTATTTGGGCTGCTAATGTTTTAGCAAGTACCTAGCAACTCTAGGTTTGTACCTTTGGTAAACATAAAGTCAATAAAATGTAATTTAAGAAAACATTAACTTCGTAATCGCATCGTTTACAAACCTGATGATTTTTTCGGACGGGACAGGATTTCACTGCGGATCCACTCCATTTGCCAAACACGTAAGGAAAACAAGGAGGCTGTGCTACACAGCCTTAGCCCAGTGATGTCAAGAAGGTGGATAAGAGCTGGTCACACATCGAGGATTAGCTACAGCACCATCTAGTCTGGCGGATTTTATACTTTAAACCGAAAAAAAGGTTGAGACGTTGTTAATGTAACGTGTGCTGTAACTTCATATCATTGAAAACGCGACATAACACACATAACTCACATGTTTACCTCCCAGTTACACAATACACATATGATGTAATGTTTCAGGTTCAGTCCACCGATTGGTCCGATGCGTTCCATATTCATTACAATTGAAAAACTAATTTGCAGCGCCCACAGAAATATCACCACATAACGCAGCCAGCAGTTGGTGGCAATGGACATAGCATTTTTTGAAAAACACGTAACACACATGTAGCTAAATCACAACAAAACCATACCCCATACACATGTCATGCTACAGTGAAATTACTGAAATGACGTCACCTCCGAAATGACTTCACTCAGTGAGTGATCTCACCGACTGAGTAATCATGTTTAAAGGAAAATGCAACATTGAAGACTGCGTTTCCTGGTGAGATCATCACAGTGAACGGTTAGGCCAGTCTTTATTTACTCAACTATTATCGGACATATAAATTGTTCAATGTCATTAAAGCTAGTCTGCTACAGGAAGATTAAGAGCGGAACAAAAACGTCTAATCCAGTAGCTACGACAAAAATATTGCCCCCCAGACGTGTTGCTTTGAGTATGTCACACTGAATACCTCTCCTCTTGTTCCAGTATAATTGAGCATATACAGTCTCAGACTCTGCCAGGGTAACATTTAGAGGTTTTAAACCCCTATTAACCCATACTCATAATTCACATCATGTTGTTGCACATGTTATCTTTGAAATGTTGTGCAGTTTAACTACACTTAGTATCAGATATCTCATTTTTAGATTGTCACCTTTGAGAAACAGACAGTATAATTTGATCCGGAAAACGTTCTGTGTAACCACAGGAATGTTGTCTGTCCTCTCTCTGTCTCCTGCCCCCACTGGAAAGAAATGGAACGGAATGTCTTTCGGCAATAAGGGTCACGTCGAAGGTCTTCTAAATGTATACGTCCTGCAGAGTTCCTCTCTTTTAAAAGTTTTATTGCTTTATTACATGAAGACTCAGATCACAATAACGGTGACCAGAGAATACCATTCAAAGATCACGTTCCTTTTGATTTTAAGGTTGAATGCAATCTGTGACATTTCATTGAAATCACTGATTGAAAATTTTAATGCTTGTATAGATAATGGTTGTTAACTTAGGCCTGATAGTTGAAATCTACACTTTTAGAAGCAGTTCCGGTTTTAAGTGGAAACCAAGTTTGGATACTTAAAAAAAAAAGCCCCAACACATCGATTTGGTCTTCTTCCTCCTTTCTCCCATGAAAAGAAAGGTGTCTCTTTGGAGAAAGCTCCATTTCCCTTGCAATTCTATGCTTTCTGACAAGAACTCATAGAATCCATTCTCTATGATAAATAAATGATGATTGGAGAGCTGATGTGCAACTCCCACCAGCTCTCCTGTCACTGAGAATGTTCAGGCGGTTACAGTAAGTGATTGCTGGTGGGGGTTCCTTTCCAACTGAGCAAAGCTGCACTGCACTGCATATGCTCTGTGGTCTCAGAGTCAGACACACTGTACTGGAAGACCAGTCAGCACTGCAGAGTCTACTATTATCACCCAGTACCGAGGGCTTCTGATGGAGGCTGAATGTGGTCATTTCACTGATATAACACATTTTACCACTAAAATCAGCACGTTTCACAAGTCAACGGCACCAAATATACATATGTAAAATGATGACACCTAGAAACCCAAATAATTATAATGCACTAATTGCTATTCACCAGAAATTATGTGTGTCGGGAAATAATAAAGTGCAAAAATGTCCATTTTTAACTTGAGATAACAGCGATTACAATGAAAATTAACTGATATTACATAGTTAGATATAAATCATGCAACAGAGGAAAGTGTAGAAGAATTTTGTTAATGGCCCACATCTATGAAAACAATTTTAATTTTCCTGTATGACAGTTTTTGTCTTATCTGCCCCTAATGATATATTCAGAAATTTTACATGCAACCCAAGTTCAAGATAAACGATACTTGTATCTTGTATCTTGCAAGTTAGAACCATTTCCACTGTAGTGTCTTCGATCAATCATCCCATTTTTATATGTTAATGTTGCACTAGTTTGTTTCTAGAAATAAATCAAGCTTATAGGGATTGTATGAGAATTTTAAGCAGATATTTATTCAGTTAAGTGTGCACAACAGACCACCATTCGTGCACTGAGCAGTAACAATTTTTCAGATTCAAAAGCATGGATGAAAAGCATTTGCCCTCCGAAGGACACAGAGTACTGGACTCCAATACAGGCAATTCACTTAGCATGCTTTTTTAATCAAAATAGATTCATGTGTCAGTAGGTTTTCAACTTGTGTTTCAACCTTGGGATAACTGAAGGCTACTCACAGCGCGTTAGCGACAATGCTTGTGTTCCCTCCCACCTCTCAGTATGTCACCCTGCATCCACGCATGGCGTTCGACGCATCAGAAGGCTGATATTCTATTCTCAGAACTGCTCTGTGAGGACAATCTGCTCCCAAAGTTACATAACTGCCTGTAAGCAGGGACATAAATGGCCTTGCCACTAAAGTGAAGTACAAGAGGACTAGATTAATTTGCTTCAGATTTTACTGTAGCATACGTATATATTCAGTATATATTCTGTTAATGGCAAACTTTTAAAAAACCAATTGAAATGCCAAAAATGTCAAAGCAGTAAAAACATTTATTTTCAAACACACAATATATGTAACCTACATATGAAACTGCTTTTTATTGAAACCTCTGATCAATCTAGGTACATGCAGTGAAAGAAGAAAAAAAAAACAGAAAAATGAAATGTGATGTGATTGCCACTGGGTGAAATGGTCACGTAAAACCATTATGTAATGATTTAACTCAACCATTCCATCTAAACATATGAGCGCACCCAAACCATAACAAGAAAATGCACCGCATGTCAATTACAGAACCATCATGACCCTTCAACGATGGAATACAGTTGTGTTTCCATTAGTTTTTGTTCAATACCCAAGTTGTACTGCAGGCATTGTCTGCTATGGTTCCAGCAAAATATTCATATTGAATTGGGGTGGTTATGAAATATGTTAGTGACTTGGAATTGTGAGATGCACCCAAATACTTATAGCAAATATAGTCAGCTGCTAACAGCTGTTGAGGAGAATCCATTGATAAATGATATATTGTCATTTCTGCTCATTCCACCTGTTTGTGGCTATAAGCGTGGTACAGGCCAGAACAGACGATCATCCATTTAACAGGAACACAACGGCCATCAGTCTCTGTGAGTTTGATTGGTGCCAAGTCATCACACTGTCACAGCAGCACAAATGCACTGAATCAATTCACCTTTCTACTAATGTTTTATACTGTATTTGTTAAAAAGACATCCATTTGAATGGAAACATACAGCTTTCCTATCAATCTTTTAATCGGTTTATTTTCTGTGATGTTTATTGCAGGATGTTTACTGTAATGGAATACTTGGTCAAAGTTACCACATGGTTACAATCCCAATTTCCCAACCACTATCCAGCACAGCCACGATTCATTAGCCTGGCAATAAGAAAAAGGGGTAATGGAATTCTTTGTGACTCCTAGCTCCTGTCAGAATCTATTATGAAAAAAGTAAAAATGGATCAGGTCTTTTATGAATAATGCAAATTTGCCCTTTAGGTACCAGTCACAAAGGTACTACATTAAAATTCTGCAGGGAAACAAGTGAACATTCTTGATAAGAAATGTTCAGATATTTACTCCCTTACGGCATTATTTCTTTGTGTACTGTCTAGGGGTATAGTCTTATATATATAACAAATATAACTGATTGACCCATTCTGTATGCTGTATGTCCATTTTTTATTATTTGACTTACATACAATGATAAATGAGAACCTGCCTGTATTATTGATCTTAGCTACATTAGTATAAATTGATCTCAACATGCTTACAGTAGCGTCAGTTAATTATTTATCAGATCTAAGCTGGGATTCGTGTATGAGCGCCTGCCAATCACAAATAACAAAAGAGAAGCTGACAGCATGTTTAATAATAATCTTGAAAACTAATAAACAACTAATGATCTTATCTGCTCACTCATCATCTCAATGGTTTCCTGTTAATTAATAAAATAGTTACAATACAAATTCTGTTGAATCTCTGCAGTATTGAAAGAGGTCAATTTCTTTATATTCTTATAATGTTATGTTGTCCAACTTAAATTTTATTATTTGAATATTACTGTCAATAATCAAAATAATATTTCTTCAACTCCAGTTTGTAATTACAGTGCTCCTGATATGAGAACATGACTACAAAACACAAATAATAAAGGGGGATAGAATGCTCTGAGAGCAATACTGCTTGCACCCATTCGTTGTATTTTTTTCTTATTATCTACCATGTATAATTAAACTGGCACATTTGATGTGTTCCCATTTTATATAAAAACGTACACTTGCTTTCTTCACAGAAAAGAAACATATGCCTGTGCTTTATATTGTGAAGACAGAGGTGTGGTATGCAGAGTAATTGTAGGAGCATTTTTAGGCTGGATCCTTATAGGTTAACAGTGATGGAGTAGGCTACTCCAGGTCATAACCTACTCACCGTGTGAGTTGGTAAAATATTATTGCAAATGAGTCTTGTGTAAGATGTGAAAAAAATGCTATTGCGACAATGAGTGACATGGAAAAATAGGTTTCACCCAGCATATTCCCTAGTCTTTGAAAGACAGCCTATTTTCCTAAGCAAACTCTAAACTGTAATGTGGTCCAGGACGTCTGACTGGGAGACTGGTGACCCAGTTACCCAGACTCACTAATATTATCAGGAAGGTTGTCCCAGCCTAGTTTAGAATCCTGTCTGAAAATGGGATTGAGACCATACGATCAATTCAAGATGACCCATATGTAGAACGGGGCAACTGTGGTAATCTTCCACACAGCTTCCATGTGACTCTTTTAACTGCCTAACTACTATGCTCATATTGATATCCTGTCCTGTATGTCCTTTTAATACTATGCAGTCATCTTGAAAATGGTATCACTGGCTTGATTATGAGGCCATAACATTATTTATATCGGTGCGTTGGTCTGCCAGACTTTTATTTGTGTCATATGAACACCTGTTAAAAACAGATACATATGGTGCGAGTATATTTTACTCCTTAGATTTCTCTTTGCTGTTGTATTATATGCTATAAAAACCGACACACAGAGAAGTGTGGACTGTAGCCTACTTCAAACACAAAATATGCCGCCTCAAATAATGAAAATTAGCCAAAAAGCACACTTTACTGAGACAGAATTAAAATGTTACAACTGACTTGTTTTGTAACAGTTACCGAAACCCGTCCAATGAGAACAGCTGCCAATGGTCACGTGACATAGTTTATGTAACACTTTTTTTTTTTTTTTGACGTAGGATCTTTATTGCAGAACGATGGGTTCATTACGGAGACGCGTGTGGGGCAAGAGGAGAAGAGCAAAGAAAATGCGACCGGTATCTGTTACTTCCGAATACGGAACGATATTTTTTAACAACATATAATCATACCTGTGTTTAGATATGGGAGCGAAGAGTGTAGAAGGATTTGTCATGCTGGAGCTCGCTGCCGAAGCCTTCCAAGCAAAAAACTTTCAGCTTGCCGCTGACATCTACGAATGCCAACTACAAAATTTCACCGACCACGCTACTCAACAGGAGCTGTTATTGAAACGAGCTGATGCGTTGGCATTTGATGGCAAGCTTAGCGAGGCTTTCGAAATATACCAACGGGCTTCTAAAATCGACAGGTTGCGACCTGCGCAGCTTGAAAATCTGACTGAATGTCTGACCAACAGCATCCTAAGAAAAGAAGGGATTGTCAGTCACAAGACCCAACCGGAGCTGGACACTATAACATGCGGCGGATATGATGCTTTCACTTGTAGGATATGTTGTGGATTTCTGTGCGAGCCGGTAACACTGCCTTGTGGACACTGCTTTTGCAGAAAGTGCCTGGAAAAGGAAAATGTGCCAGTTTGCTGCAAAGAATGCAAAGACTGTTCAAAACTCACCGATGTACAGAGTTACAGAGTCAACGTGGTCCTTAGCAACTTGTTGTCCAAGTGGTATCCCTCTCAGCTGCTTGTAGTTGAATTGAGGCATGAGGGGAATAGGTTATATGCAGAGAAAAAACTGGAGGCTGCTCTGATGAAATACAACGAAGCTATACAAATAGGTAATTGAATCATTGTGGATGTTGATGTATTTTTATTTCCTCATGTGCTTGCATGTCTTCATTGCCACGTTATATGTTGGCTAATGTCAGTAATTGTTTTATAATTGTCTGTGTTCGTAATAGTGTCGTATTATATTTATGAAATTGTTTATTTTATGGTGATCTCATGCCAACCGTTTGCATTTAGTTTATGATGTCAAGATAGGGTATTGGATCTGACCGGTGACTTCTTGAATAACACTATAGCCTAAATTATAAAATACAACGCATTAGAATGTGATGATTTGCAGTTAGTTAAATTAATTTGGTTAACGTTTTCAATATGGTTTTATAACAAGAGACGTTAAATAATGCTCGCTGTCTGTAGACAGTGAATAGATGTAGGCGTGGAAGTTAAATAAGATGTTAATGTAGGGCAGCGGAACAAACATTGCATAACCTCTCGCTGCATTTTTGTTAATCGCCACTGAGCGCCTTTGATTGTGTAATCTACAACAGCGCCAAATATGTAGGTCAAAGGTTCTAAATGTTCGGTAAAACTCTTTTTTTGTCGTTGATGAACGACTATTGAGTGTGGTAGAAGTGATCATGGATGTTATCTTCAATTAAGGTAGCCATTGATCCGGAATTCTGATACTTAGGGAAGCAGTCCTGCCCTGAAATAGGATAGCTAGGCTACTCTGGGGAAACGGGATGGTAAATTTAAAAAAACGAATATATTTGTTTAAAACGGCAAGACTTGAATTCTGGATACAAATTTCACAATTCCAGTCTACTCCATTCTATATCTTACCTAAAACTTCTGTCTAAAAGTTATTACAGAAACTTTCTTGCTCACTAGTCTTACGTGAGCAGAGCTTGTGGAAATTCTGGTGAACGGCGCATGCTCAACACCCAAGAGCAAATTTCTGCTGCTGTCACAATGAAGACAATGGTTTACTAAACTGTAGATTGTTATTCAGAATAGTCCTAATAAAAATGGATACATGGAATATTTAGATTTAAATTTAAATAGCTACAGAAACAGACTGACGGAAAAAAAACGAGTGAGAAGCTGTGTGAAATGTAATGTAATATCACTTTTCTGACCATTTTATGGATCATGGGAGAAACAAGGGGGCAATTCAGTTCAAATAGTGTGGTTTGGCATGAAAGTTAACGGGGTTTTTTTTCCCCCTCGCAATGTGTTATTAGGAATGAGGAATGACATTGTAATATACTTAATATCCGTACACATAGCTGTTCTGCCACGATGTAAAGAAACCATATTTAGAAACCTATGGAATGTGTACATTTAATATAATTTTTTATATTTATTTATTTATTTATTTTTAGCTCCAAGGGACCATCTGCTGTTCAGAAACCGTTCACAGATTAACTCAGCCCTGAAAAAGTTTGATGATGCATTGAGTGATGCAGACACAGCATGCAAACTTCAGCCTCATTGGATAAAGGTAACCTTCACTGGTTTGGCTCTTCTAAAATATGCCTATGTCTATTGTTATTTAATTAACTTCTGTGAATAGTAGGCTTCAAAAATATTTAATGTTTTTATTTATCATTTTCTATATAACCCTTTGTATGATGATAATTAGTGTAGTCTTGATTTGACAGAATGTTGATCAGTTATGGTGGTGGCAATTCAGCTACATGTACCACTTTTTATTAAAAAGAAAACTTCTTTTAAAGGGACATTTAAGGAAAGCACAAGCTCTTCTTTCGCTGAAGAAGACAGAAGAAGCTTTAACAGAGTACCTGTTCTGCATTGCTCTAGAACCGGAAGGCAAACTAGCAAAGTCAGAAGCTCAAAAGGTAAACATTCTTGTACACATCTTTTGGTCTTTTTTTTAAATAGTTGTGTTTATAATAATCCTGATACTTCGCCATCACAGATACCTTTACCTTCTTCACGTTTTTTGACCTTATACTAACTTGTATTAGTACAAACGAAATCTTTGATTCAATTAATGGTGCAGTGGAGAGCACTGTCGTGTATATGTATTCCTGCTCTTGCAGTGTGCTCTAGACCCTCCAACCCCCCACCCAAAGTTTGTTTTACAACTGAACTTTCCATGCACTTAGAGAAGTAGCTGGATCCGGTAACTCTTACAGGTGTGTTAAATGATGTTGTGTTTTATTTAGCTGCTGAGTGACCTCTTCGCTCCAGTTCCCGATGACGTCCAGGAGAGAATACCAGACTGCAGTACGCTGCTTTCCTCCAGAGCCAGACTAAAGGGAAATGCAGCAACCTCTCTGAGTTCGTTTGGCAGTGCCGGCTCAGTAAATCTCTACAAGGTGAGGGATGTAGTCAGTACTGGTTTCCGTTTAGCTGAATATGTGAAACAGGACAGTGCATTTTCCCTTTGCTGGATGATATAAAGAGTGCAATGTGGTATAAGTTATGCTGCACTGTGGAACATGTAAATAAGAATGACCCTAACTAACAGTGCGCTCTCTCTTTCTCTCTCGCTCTCGCTCTCTCTCTTTCTCTCTCTCTCTCTCTCTCTCTCCCTCTCCCTGTCTCCTTCTTGCACCAAGAAGAATGGAAACGCATCTTCTCCAGAAAATCTGAAGCCGGTGCCAGCTTCAAATCGACCGAAAGAAGTGGACAGTGCGAAACTGAAGCAGGCCTGCTGTGAGGAGGGTAAAGAGGAGGGGGGCATCTCCTCGTTCTATCACCCCACCGTTTTGGACAGGTGCTACATTCTCAAACGCAAGCGCAGCGCCGAGGAAGACGTCGAAGAGGAGGAAGAGGAGGACGGAAAAGCCGGAGGCAGAGAACGGCCGTGCAAACGCTCAAAGTCAGGTGAGCTCGAAGACCACTTGGGGCTCTACGGCGCCCCCTTGTGTTTCACGGGCATTTGCTCCTGAAAATTGATTTGTGCTAACTGGGGGGGGGGGGGGGGGGGGGGGGAGAAAATTCAGGAGCACGTCTACTATTTGGGCTGTATTGGCATGCTCTTAAATTTAGAAGCACATCTGCTAGCAGTAGCAGAAAATGTTAGCGATAGCACACAGCCATGTCACGTGTCAGATACTGAGAGTAGCTCAGGCCCGGTGAACCAGTGGCAGTGGTTCTGATCCCTGATGCTTCTCACAGAGGGAAGGCTGAGAGACGGGGTGTCCTCCTGGTCCTCGCTGCTTGCAGACTGCATTGATGCCGCCGACCTGGAGTGCTCCTTGTGCATGAGGTATGATGCTGCCATTTCCCGTGGACTACTGCTCTTTAAACGTCCAGTCCTCTCTCACTGGCTACGCCATGCTTTTTATAAACCCAGCTAAAGAGTGTAGTTGCTTTCTTGTGGCTTTTTGTCTCTCAAGATTCCTTAGAGGTGATGTTCTGAGATCCTGTTCTCCATCTAAAACTAGGAACAAAGTTTTCTGTTGTACTACTTTTTTTTGTTTCACTTTGAGTGAAATGTATGGGTTTCCCTGAAAACAAAAGTGTAAAAATAAAGACACTGACAATATGACAAACATCAGGAAACGTCTGCCATTTAAGTTTGTTATGTTTTCATAAGACGCCAAGGCAGTATTAGAACAAAATAATAATGTTTGATGACAACAGGCCTGCAACACACCGGGTGACATTCCTGGGAGGGACAGAATAAGTGGACACAGGGAGATGCGATCATTCCAGTTTCCACTGGTGTTTTATTGTATGAGAGAGAGTGAGAGAGAGAGAGAGAGAGAGACAGATGAAAAGAATCGCACCTTTAAACCTTGGGCTGATTTGTAACACAACCCCAGGGCGTGTGCCCTCTTAACCGAAGTGCGAGGCTCCAGATTGGCCCAATTTCCTATGCTAAACCGAGCCCTATCACAAGGCCTTTCATAAGCTCACGTAAGCTTTTCAGTGGCATTTGATTACATTTACTAACCTGTGTTGCCATGGGACCATTTAATGGGAAGTGGAGTATATTAATGATCTAACGGCTTTGGCCGATTTCACAAACCAGGGTGACTTTCAGAGATTTGTAAATGATTAAACAGAAATGATGACTCTCAACATATATAGCAAATAAACTAAAACAACGCAAACCGTAAAATATCAATGTCTTCAAAGTACAGAACAGTTGTTCTAGTTTTCATATTGAAAACTCTGCTCTAGGTCATTTATGAATTGAATCTCTTTATTTTAGAAACCCAAAGTATGGAGAGAAATGTAACATTTCCTCTGTCGACATGTCTTTAACCTGACCTCACAAGTCAGCCACGCATTTACAGAGTCAGTATCTTGATTGTGTTGTGTTGTTTTTAAAGCTAGCTTTGCTTGCATATATTTTATCAACAGAGAAAGGAAGGACATACAGAGACACAGGGGTGTTCTACTAGTGGGAATGATTGTGTTTAGATTTTGTGAGCGTGTGACAGGAATTTCATTCCATCGTGTATGATGAAGTCTGCCTTCTCTCCCTCCTCTTCCTCAGGCTTTTTTACGAACCAGTCTCCACGCCGTGTGGACACACCTTCTGTCTGAAATGCCTGGAGAGGTGCCTGGACCACAACTCCAAATGTCCCCTGTGCAAGGAAGACCTCTCAGAGGTAGAGTACAGGCCAGCCGGTCGCCCCCCCCCCCCAGTCAGATCTGACGTGGCTGCGGTCCAGGCATTTAATCACTCGCTTGCCAACGCATCACATTTTTGTCCTCCCTGTGCCCACAGTATCTGGCCCAGAGACGGTACTGTAAGACGTTCCTGATGGAGGACCTCATCGCCAAGTATCTGCCAGACGAGCTCGTGGACCGGCAGAAAGTTCACGAGGAGGAAATCGCTGAGCTGTCCAAGTGAGCCGTGAAGCCGTTAGCGAAATCAGACCGGGGCGCTCTTTTCGCCGAGCGGGATCACTGAGTCAGCGGGATTTCTGCACCGAGTAAAACCCGGAACCCTCCCAAATCTGGAACATGGACTGAAGTAAAAAGTGCTGTTCTGGGCTTTACTCGGCGCAGTTATTCTGGTAACTCAGTAATCCTGCTTCGTGAAATACCCCCGCAGGCACACATTCAACATAATCACAGTGTTCATCATCAAATGACATGCTTTGAACAATAAACACAACCGACAGTTTTTATTTCCATTTTTATTTCCCTGAACTGTTTTTTTGTTTATTTCATTGGCCACGAAATACAGCTCTGTATGTGTATTAAAAAAAAAAAAAATTTTTAATGCATTTTTCACGGATCACGAACAGGAACATTGTGCTAATTTTAATATGGGCTTTGATCTATTTTACTCGCTAGCATCCGTTAGAACCCTTTGCCTGTGCGCCAGCCTCTTCAGCCGTAATTAGGTTACGGTACTTAACCCAGATAGGGCCTCCTGTTCTTTAAAAACGAAACGGCTCGCTGTGCAGCGCGAGGCCTTCTCTCATGGCCGTGTCATTTCCTGTTGCAGCCTGAATAAGAACGTGCCTATATTCGTCTGCACCATGGCCTTCCCCACCGTGCCCTGCCCGCTGCACATCTTCGAGCCGTGCTACCGCCTCATGATCCGCCGCTGCATGGAGATCGGCACCAAGCAGTTCGGAATGTGCCTGAGCGATCCCGTCAAGGGGTGAGAGGCCGGGTCCCGAAACGGAGCCCCGCTCTGGAGGGTGGGGGGGCTGTGGGGTGGAGGGGGGGGAGGGGGGCTGCCCACCGGCTGTGAAGATTTTTGTGCTGTTATGTGTCTGTGGTTGCGTTTCGGTGCCAAAAGAGGGCTTGGATTAAAGAAAGGAGCATTCACTTTCATCAAAATTCAGAACAGAATTGTTATTTCGTTGTATGTTTTGGGTAGTGGCAAATTTAATTGAAATTTCAGTTCAGTTTAAATTTTTACCAGGATCTAAAGAGTTAAAGTATTTCAGATATGTATAATGACGTCAGAATCTGCTGTCCGCACGGAAGGCTTTTTTAAATGTGCCTTCAGGATCAGTGTAACAATCAGGAAATGCATGGATGTTTACTGTGACCTAGGAAGTAGATACAATTTGACAGATGGAGCTGGATTATATTTTACGCAGGAGCAATATGCTCACAATCTGACCAGACATGTCACCCAATACCACTCTATAGCAATAATGTTTATCTGGCATTTAGGTACAGAGGGTTTGATTGTGAGCTAGGGTGATGCTGCCTCTGGCCCTCTTCCTGGTTCAGCCTGTATGTTACACGTACCGTATCCTAAAGATGTTTTTTTCTCGCGGTTCAGTTTTGCAGATTACGGCTGCATCCTGGAGATCCGGAGCGTGGAGTTCTTCACGGACGGCCGCTCCGTGGTGAACACCGTGGGAAAGAGACGGTTCAGAGTCATCCAGCACAGCCAGAGAGACGGATACAACACCGCAGACATCGAGTACCTGGAAGACAAGAAGGTACGATCGGTCTCCTAGAATGACTGACCTTTAGCATTTATTTCAGCTGACATTTAAACGTATTTTACTAGGCAAACTGTTTACCTGGTCATTTTCTAGTCTTTGGGCTTTTATTTGTTTGCCGTGGCTGTTGTTTGTGGCCCGTTATGAATCCTGTAGTTTTGGATGAAGGGCGTGTGTGGTGTGAAGTCGGCGGTGTGAAGCAGGAACTGATGTGTTGTGATTGACAGGTGGAGGGAGAGCAGGAGGAGGAGCTACGGAAGCTGCAGGACTCTGTGTATGGTCAGGCCTTAGTCTGGGTGAGCTCCCTCAAGCCTGAGCAAAGGGAAAGGATTCTGGGACACTTCGGGCCCATGCCAGAGAAAGAGCCAGAACCGCAGGTAGGCCGAGCACCATTTCTTCCAGGAGTGTTCCTCTTCTGCAGATATATTTAGCCATGTAGAAAGAACAGAGTTTTTTTTACATGCTTTTTTCATCTTAGATTTAAGATTGCACTTAGTTTTAGTTTTTTTTATCTTTGGTTTAAGAGGTCAGCTCGTTCAGTGAAAGCAATTACTTAAGAAATTCTTGAAGTAATTTCATTCCTTTCAGTGACTTACAAACCACAAGTTTAAACAAATAGTCGGATTCATGTCGAAAGTAAAGGAATAATGTTGAAAGGTTTGAGCGATATGGTCCTATCCGCAGATAATTTATTTGTAAAATACAAATTTAAAAATGTTCATATCTTTCATTACTGGATAAAAAAAAATTCACTAGTTTCCCTGTTGTATATTGAAAGAACAGCCAGAGAAAATCCCTGCCTTAATAACTTGAAAATGTTTGATGGAATGGAGTAATCGGAAGCTCTCGATTACCTTTAAGCAGAACTGCGCCAGATCAGTTTCTTTGTGTATCAGTGAATTGGCCATTGTTGGCTGCTAGTGTCACAACCTAGCGTCAGGTTTTTGGCTAATGCTATGTGAATTAAAACTAGGCCATATTCTAGGCTAGGCCATAACGCCGTCATGTTGACCTCTCCTAGGTTGGTCCCAACGGGCCGTCCTGGTGCTGGTGGCTCCTGGCGGTCCTACCGCTGGAGGGGAGGGCCCAGCTCCCCTTCCTGGCCATGACCTCCCTCAAAGACCGGCTGATAGGCATCCGGCGGGTGCTCCTCTTCATGTCCCGAAACCGCTCCCGGTGACCTGCCCGCCGGCGACCGTCTTCCCCGCCCGCGCGCCCGCCTTGTCCCACGACTCGCCCTTTCAGGAGACCAAACCCCACGACGCCTTCTGTGCAGAAGTGCCGCCGGGAGGTGGATTTACTGTTATTCACTGCTATCACTGACTGGAATTTGACATGAGAAGAAGGAAAGAAACACAGAGTGCCAGTCATGTTTCTGGATGTGGTACTCTTCTCTGACTGTGATTCGCAAACCTACGTGCTTTAAAACAGGGGTGAGCTCATTGGACAGGACTGTTGCATCAGCGGGCAGGTGACCTGGGAGGGACGTCCTGAGCTAGTTTCAGCGCGCTTCATGACCCTGGCCCTGCACCTGCTAAACGCTTCCCTTCTAGCGGCGTGATGGAAATCTTGTCGGACTTTTCCTAATGAGACACCCTGGGTTTCATTTTTTTTTCCAGTGTTATTTATGGTCTGTGAGTGTCACACTGTTTACATCACTTGGATCGATGATTAATCAAGCATTATTCCGGTGAAATTATTCATTTGTGAAAGGCTCTCCTTTTGTCCATGTGTTACATGTTGTACTGTTCTTGGCTGCTTGGCTAACAACTTTATAAATTATTATCCATGATCTTCTAATTAAAGTAATAGAAACGACGCACCAAGCAAGTCATTGCAACCTTCCAGGGCTGCCCCAACTGCTGTTCACTTGTGTTTAGGAAACTAAAGTCTGTTTGAAGGACTAAAAAAGACTCATATTTGACATATTTGGACTGATTGGTTTAATAGAACATGCCTGTGACATGAGACCCTGACACAACATTGCCTTATTTTGTCCTGCTTGACCGTTCATGTACATGCTGTGTAAGGGATAAGAAAAGGGGACATTGACAACAATAAGTAGCAGTAAGTTCGGCACACTCTGATGTCCTTCCATTTGTCAAAGTGTTCTTTACTCTTCAGAAAAAAAGGGTATCACTATGGGTTTTAAATACATTTACACACAAACTTTTCATTCCCAAAGCTGAAGGATATTTTTATTTATGTTATGTTAACTGAAATGTATTTCGTCAACCTGAGTTTGGGGGGGGGGGGCTGGGCTTGGGGTGGAACTCACCCACTCTACAGGTGCTTTACGATAATTAGGTAGGCAAGATGTAGAAATTCCGGGACATCAATGACTAATATTTATCTAGCCCAATCGCCATGTTGGCTGATACCAATACCACCCTGTTTTAAATTATAGCACAAATGCTAAATGCAGCCACGTTTCCACATCTATAGAAGATGCAGATGAGCACAGATATCAAACAACCTATAAAGGAAAGATTTTACAAATTTTATTTTTTTAAGAAATATTTTAAACCTAGTTTAGTTCATTATTGAGTGGGGAGCATGAGTCTAGAAAACTACTGAATGTCTATAGTTTACTTGTGAGTTTGGCTGATAAAAATGCTACATTTAAATAAATAATAAAGAGATTCAGATTATTATGATTACTATGATTATGCAATTTATATCCCCTCTCCATTATAAGTATGTATCACCATCATATCAGCCATAATTTTAGCTCTGGGCCGATATTCAGTAAATTCATCTTAAGCTCTTATGGTATTATTATATTATACAATATATACCCCTGTTATCTTTGTGAATCCCTAGCTAATCTAGGACATTTTCATGCAAAATATTATTTAAAATATTCACAAATTTTGCTCCAAATCATAATTCCATACACCTGGATAAATATGGATAAAAAAACTTGTATGTGTTAAAAAATGAAAATAGTCATGTCGATATTAACGATGCTGAGTGTTTAATCTGGATATTGAACAAGAAAATTGGGCTGTTCCATTCCTAATCCAAAATATAAATGCATATCATGTCTGGAAATTGGCTTTTCAAAAGTAAATGTGAAATGCACAACAGTGCTAAGCAGTAATTGTTTGTTTCAATACCGGAGGTTTAATTGGTTGGTATCATCTGAGCCTGGGTCTGCTGTTGCTTATCTTTAACACATTTTAATCGTCTTTCTGACACATCCTGAAGAGCACTACCTTCGGTATTCCTGCTTTTCACTGAGCTAGGGTCCTTTTCCCTTTTGTGTTGCCTCTAACATGTCAACAAAAAGTAAAACATGCTTCCCGAGTGTGCAGATGCTTCTAAAGGCCAGAGTTACAAAATCTATTAGTTACTAGAGCCCTGTGTGTCTCTTTTGCTCTTGTTAATATAGAGAAGGTTGGCATGTTGAAATATTCCATTATAGGTTTCTACTTAATGAAGCTTGTTTTAAAAGAAGAGTGTTTCAAAAGACACATGTGTAGTGCCTTATGTTTGACTACATTAAATGACACCAGTACCATGCAATAATAATAATTCTTATAATAGAATTCAGCAGAAAGTAGCTTTTCCTGTAGCGCTTAGAAAGAATCTTTATGTTTTTATAATTGAAACAGAGCATCTGTTGCATATTCATGTTCCACTTCTGGAGACCTAAGACATCATTTTACAATAAAAAATTTAAATGATACGGGAATTCAATTTTTGGGAATCAAAATAAGTTTTTATCAATTGGCTTGATAAATATACATTTTTACAGTTGCTTGGTTCTGGCCAGAGCCACGTGTTACTCCTTATTCAAAACAAGGCAAATACTCTGGAGAAAGTCGAGAGTAATCACTTCCAAAGTTAAAACATTACAGTGTGGACACATTGTAAAGTCTGTCTCTATGGCCATAGGGAATGGAACAGGTGCTAGTAGCTCAGTTACTGGAGTTCTAAATGTCAGGAAAAAAAATTAATGAAATCACGGGCGACATTTT
This sequence comes from Anguilla anguilla, assembly GCF_013347855.1. Taxonomy (NCBI): domain Eukaryota; kingdom Metazoa; phylum Chordata; class Actinopteri; order Anguilliformes; family Anguillidae; genus Anguilla; species Anguilla anguilla. The sequence continues at coordinate 64,052,573 of NC_049203.1, read as the reverse complement.
ACATGAGCTGTACTTTAATAAGGTGTTTGTAAATCATATTAGCAGTAATAGGTTGTATTTGTTGATAAATGCTTTATTATGTGACAAAGTCATGAAGCTGTTATGCATGTTGTATGATGATCACATTATGAAAGAACAGGAAGTTACACCAAAGTGTAACTGCAACCATGCAACCATTACAGATTCAATTAGATATTTTTACATTTTTATTTCTGTTATTTGATAAAATTGAAGTCTTACAAGTGATAGATGGTTAAGACAATTCAACCACGTGGGACATTTGGATAATGCTATAATGGTAAAATGAGTTGCATTTTCCTGGCTTTTAAAAATCCAATACTTTGATTTGCACACTAATTATGAATGCTGACCTACCTCTGTGACATATGTGCATTTAGCTAGTAATCTGCTCAAATAAGCTAATCAAAGACAAATATTTTGATTTGGGGTATTTATATTTCTGAAGTAGCGACTAGCGAACATAAGTTCTCTTTTGGTGGCTGTGTGATATTTGTAAAATTGCCTCTTAACAAAATCTGTGTTTACACAACTGAATGTATGTCATAGATGTAGCCGTTCTGTCTGATTGTGTTAGAATAGTAATTGATGATATTGTTATATAGTGTACATATTCTATTAAAGTTTTGTTCATAATATGTGAATTACCCAATCATTTCAACTCTAGTCTAGTTTCTCTCTCCCCCCCCCTTCTCTCTCTCTCTCTCTCTCTCACACACACACACACACACAAATAAATCAACTCAAAAGCTTCCGAAATAAACTTTTTGAGGACAGACTTTTGGGAAAAGAGGTCATCATAGCAACCTCGTTACACGGTGGGAGTGAGCCGCATAGACTGAAACACAGGGGCCTGTTTCTCTGTCTTGCGGGAGACGGGGTGGAAGCCTGTGCAAAGTCAAAAAGCTAGAGGGCAAACTCGTAACTGAGAATCGGTGCCGTTTACGCAAGCACATTGATGTAGGTCAATGAAAGGGGGAAGGAAAGGCAGCCGTGACCCAATGACCCACATAAGCTGTCTTTGCTCCGCCTTTTCGGAGGACCCTTAGAGGAGACCGTGGGCCACCGTGGCCTCTGTGGGCTGAAGGAGCACACGCATTAAATGAAAGAGACAGGCTCGATTTGAAGTCCCTCTGCCTTAATGGAAAATTAAATGAGGCTTATGCAATGGCGACGGTTGTGTTGGGTAACCTTGAAGAGGGAGTGGAGTGCTAAGAGTGAAGGAAAATGATAAATCCAGCAAGATTCTTTTCTGGGGAGCTACAGAAGCAGAGTAAATCAGAAAACAGAGAGTTAAATTATACAGAATACTGGCAACTGTCAACAGTACTCCCAGTTCAAACATTAATGACTTTTATTAACTTGGTTTTGTCAAATAGCCAAGAGTGCAAGTTTTGACCTGTGGTAAAGACAGAAATAATCTAGACAAGAACCTGGGTCTCATCAGAAGCCTTCCCTGCCTCTTTCCAAACTCAGATCATTTACCACAGTCCCTGGGCCAGAATCCCTTCACATACCCCAAGTCAGTTTTATTCTTTCCAAGTAGGGTTACATAACCAAAAGGATAAGGTCACTAGATACAGTGGTTGCTATGGGAACCTGGCAGCTACACCTATTCCTGCTAATAACAAAACACGCATCGCTATGGACAGAAGTAGGCCAGAGCAGTGGATTGTGGGATTGGGTGTTACCTAACTCACCCAGAAAGGGCCGCTGGGGAAGCTGTGCGAACTGCGTGATGGAGCGTGACGCCAGTGTGCGCGGCTGTGGAAGACGGCTTGCGTAAGCAGCGCGTCTGCATATATAATGCTGGACTCAGACGCGGGCACAGAGACTTTCTCTCTACGCAGGCACCCTCCCCCGCCCCAATCTGTATCTTGTACTCTTGCTGCTTCTGACACTGCCTCAGTACTGTGGTTGTGTAATTTGCCGACAGCCTGTCACAATGTCTAATCTTCCAGCCGCGGTAAAAATAGAGGCCTACTTTTATTTGTGGCAATCTATTATTTGTGAATGAATTGGGTTTGCGCGGTCATGAGGGAAGTAAAAATAAAATGCGTCGCTCAGTTTGCGCCATGGGATAAAGAAACAGAGCTATGCATTCATATTTACGACTAACGAGAGAACTGTGAATTAGCCTATATATTATGACAGATTCATTGCGTAAACGGTGTTTATAGTTAATCCTACAATCATCACAGTAAAATGTTCTGCTCGCAATGTAATCAAAATGGGCGTCTCACGCACAAACATAGAACAAAATTGGCATCTGGGCTCACTTTAACAGGTAATTTAACAAGGAAATATACAAAGTATATAAAGTTAGAGTAGATAACGTTATTAAATCGTTTCAAATGTGCACTGACAGTTCTACGATGTTACTTTTTTTTTTTTTTTTACTTTAGAAGTTAGATTTTAATGATGATTTGACTGTTTCCGAGCATTTTTATATATAGGTGTCCTAAAATGTTACAGCTACCAGCGTCCTGAAGCAATTCTACTGCCACTAGACTCGGAATGGCACCAAATAAATAAACCAGCGCTCGCTATCATTTTCAAGTTAGCCAAGTTAGCCAACCCCTGTCTTGACATCATCCCTATTGTTCAATTCCGATTAGTCCAAGTTGTAGGGGCCCTATTTAAAAATGTTTTCTGACACGGCTAGACAGCAAAACCTAGTTTGACCAACCATCTTTTTACGCGTATTTCTTCGACAAGACCTTGTCTACCATGTAGTAAGCCTATATGGCATTTTAATTTTACTGTACTGTTTTTTTTATTATTACGTTGGAAAGCAGACATGCGCCACCTTTTGGATTCTGAATCGCCGCTGCGAAGTATGGAGAGCCAGCTAACCTGCTGCTACATGTTTTCTGGTGGCTAAGTCACCGGGAAACCTAGCTATAACAACGAGATATGTACTTCTTCGCTAAGATCCTATCTACTGTAGTAGTAGCGTAGTATAAAGCGTTTTAGGTTTACGAATGAGTGTTTATTTTATTATTATTAACTGTGAAAATGGGGACATGAGCCTGGTCAATTCGAGTCCCAACTGCAATGGAATTTTTAAGCCCCTGGCGCTAGGTTTGAAAAGGACGTTCTGGCAAGTAGGCTACAGTGTTTTTAGAGTACATATTTAATTTAATTAAATGTCGCATCCCATAACAATACAAGTAAATGCATACTGGGATGGTAGGTATGCCTTGCCTGGGCAGCATGTCATATCCTACCTGTACACCACTGTGAGTTTGGCACTTTTTAGGGTTTCCTGTGGAAATAATCACAATGACCACAGACTCTCAGCACTTAAAAACATTAACTTCTGAACCTTCTGGCCTCATGTGAATAGACAGAATTCACAAACAACTTCACACATTCACACAAGCTAATAATCTTAGAAACACTGGGTAGCAGTGAGTCCACAGAGAGTCTGTGGTCATTGGGGTTATTTCTCCAGGAAACCAATAAAATTGCCAAACTTTCAGTGCTGTATAGGTATGGGGCATGTTTGGCGTAACTTAGTGTAACTTGGCGGGATGGCATACCTGCCAGGTATGCCATCCCGCCAAGTTTGCATGTTTAGAGTGCTGACCATAACTAAGGCATATTTATTTCTTGAAAATTAGGGCAAGTACAGAGATATTAGGAGTTATAGCCTAGTGGCCCATTACCGAATACCGGTGGCTCAGGTTGACCAAGAAGGCTTTTTTTATACCTTTTGTCTGCAATTGATTCTTTTTCTCCAAATATATAAAGTCCGTTTGTATAAGCTGGCCAATCTCAGTATTGCTGTAGAGCTCGGAAACTTGTTTTACCAGCCCGGCTGGCTCCTTTTCACTCCATCAACTGGCTATGGGTCAAGAGAACAATACTTAATTTGCAACCAGTGACACTATATCCAATAACAAGATGCAAGATCATTGGGTGCATTCGCATAACAGAATGGTGTCTTAGCAGGATAAACCAGCAGCTAAGCCGGTCAGGAGGATCTTTTTTTTGTTTGTTGTTGTTGCAACTTGCTGCCCGATTCACGCGAAGTGCTGCCGAGAGATTGGGAGCCAACCTGAGCCAACCCGGAGCTAAAACGCGGTGCCCATTTTTCACGGAGAAACGCTTTCCTCGGTGTAAAGAACGTGTTATCTTCGAGCAGCTGGGAGTAATCTTCGCCGACGCCAGTGCTGCAAAAGCAGCCTTATCTGTTGGCCTCGCAGCCGAGGCCACCGAACAATGGAGATTTTATGACTGAGTGCGTCAGCTAAGTCCCCCCCTGACCCATTTGCTTTTTGTTCACTGGAAACATTTACCACGTGCCCGGTCTGACGAATAACTCCACTAAGAGAGAAAAAAAAGGGGAGTCAATGTAGTGCGGCCTTCTTTCCGGGGGGTGAGTGGGGGGGGGGGGGCATGAGTCTTAATAGTCGCCAAAAAAAAACGAAACAATAAAACGTCCGTCTTTTTACATAGCTTGGTGCCATAAAGACAAAACTTCAGTTGCACATCGACAGCAGAAGCCTCCCACGTGCATAACGGTGACCCTGCTCTGTGCCCGATGATGTTTCATTCAGCGGACTTTAATGCAGCGCTGGATATGAGTAATGTGGTTGTGTAACCTGGAACATGTCATGGGAGATTAGTGACACAAAAGGGAGGCCAAGCCATTGTATTTCTGGAGAGCAACTGTCTACTTGTCCCCGGTCCCTCAGTGAAGTGTGACCATATTTGATGCTGATAATGAACTGGCCCTGCCTAAACTGCATTTTATGTTTATTGTGCCAAATGCTTTTTTAACAGGGGGTTTACAGACCCCCCCCCCCCCGAGGGTCTTTGGAGGTACTGTAGGGTATCCCTGAAGAGACTTTATATGCAGTGACTATATGTAGATCAAGGAGTATATTTATAAATATAGAAACTTTAAAAAATATATAACTTATAATGGGGGTCCCCTGGATGCCTTTGAGCCTGGATGGAGATCCCTGGGTCAGAATAGTTTGAAATCCCCTGCTTTAAATAAGCATCCCAGTGCAAGAGAAGCTTAAGAATGGAATTTTGTGTATGACTCATTGCAGTTCAATTAATTGAGAAAACCTGCAATTTGGAGAGCCCTCTCCATTGAACAGATGGATATAAACTAATAAAAATGCGAACGTTTAAAGAAAATGGTTCCAAGCAAAGAATAGAGTGCCAAACTTTCAACGTGTATTTAGTCACATTCCAAAATGAAAAACAAAATTAACACCAAACACCAAATGAACCCCAAAAATGAGCACTTTTAATCCACAAAAATAAACCCTAAAAGCATTTGAATATTATCAGAGAGCCAACACAGTAAGGATGTAACAGGTGCCTATTAGTTACAGTAGTGCCTGGGTATTATATCGACCTAGCTTCTCTTTAAAATGAGCAGGATTTAGATATCCTGACCCTACCCTTTGCAGAACAAGGCCCCATTTGTTCCTCTGGCATAGGCTACCAATCAGTCAACTATAATTACAAAAAGAACAAATAAATACAATGGTACTATTTATCCCCTTCAAAGGTTGCATAAACTGTTGTAAAATGAACATTGATGTCATACAAGATGCTATTGCGCCCTCTACTGAAACACATTTGCCACTGCAGTTCACAAGATATTTGTGAATGCATAATTCTTTCCTATCTTCCATCATATGGACATCAAAATTTAATCCACAGGAGACTCTTATAATTATAAGCCAATAGATTTTGATGGTAAATATCGAAAAATTCTGGAATATGGCATGGCTAGGTGAGGGGGAAGCTGTTATCATTATGTATTCTTGTATTATTTTTTATATTCAACTCTACATTTAAAACAAATGCAACTATAATGGATTTACAGAGCATGCAGTTAAGGTTGAAAAATAAACACACTGATAAACTTTGTGTAGCAAATAGTTTATAAAGAATACAAAGTTTATTAAAATACAGTTCATTTTCCTGCCACACAAAGACTGTTGGAAGGCATTTTTCAAACATTTTGACTCAAAGTCCTCATGTTTTAAGAGAAAAATAAAACATCAAACATATGTAAACTTTAAACACAACACCCTTTTGAGAAACAATGAACCAGATACTAAGAAGAGAAGTGACTGGGGGATGCTTTTAAATGTGTAAGATTTAGTACTGTAAAAAAAAGGTCAGCGAGAATACGCCATTTATCCAATTTGATGAACTTCCATTTTTGTGCTTTTCTATCAGAATTTACAGCCATTCTTAGATTTTAAAAATTAAATCGTATAAATTATCTCCCCATTGAAGCTTTTATTGAAGAAGACGTGTGCTAGTGCACTGTAATACTTTTCCAGGCTGTATATCAGATATTCAATTTAAAAGTGGGAACAATTCCACAAAACCTCAGCCCATGTTTCTTTTTTATTCCTACGGGCTTTCCTCCAGCGTGGGAACTTCCGTGCTGCTCATATGGAACTGCAGGAAAAAACAAGCTAAAGATTGAAAAATAAAATTTGCCCAGGGGAAGAATACAGCACATATATGAAATGTAGGCATTTTCCTCGTCCTATTTTGACATAATAATAATAATATTAATAATAATAATAATAATAATAATAATAATAATACATAGTATTAATATGTGATATCATTATCATAGCATGTATAAACCATTATAAATTTAATAGTTTAATAGCAATTGTAGTAATTGCATCATCTTTATAACACAATATTTCTACTTGAGACAAACTGTCATTTCATGATCTAGAGGCAGAAGGAGGATAAAAGAGTGAAACAGAGATTTCGTTATTTGCATCTTTTTACTGCACATATTATATACAAGTCACAAATTTATTGTGTTTGCACTTTGGGAGGCGAAATACAAAAATAGAACGCAAAATACATAAAAAGTACACAAAAAGTACATAAAAAGAATAATAAATACAGAGGACCCTCCAGCAGGGACTTTGTTCCACGTCGCACTGTGTTTTTTCCCTGAAATTCAAGATCAAGGCTGGTGACTGAAGAATGTCAGCATGCGTGCGCACGCAGAGAGACGCATGTGGACACCTGCGCTGGAATAAAAACATCGCCGTAACCCCGGGTAACCCCGCGTAACCCCGAGCGACGCCGCGCGGCCGATCGCGTCTAACTCGCTGCTATCTTTCCATGGGCGAGGGTTTGACATTCCATTTCAAGCAGAAGCCTGCGGGCGTTACGGAATAGAGTAAATATAAGACATTTAAAAAACGAAACAAAAAAAAAAAAACACTGTATGTGCAAATGTGTTCATGTTCGACAGTGGGGGTTGGGGTGGGGAGGGGGGTGGGGGCACATTGAGCAGTCCTGTGTGGATATTCACTGCACGATCTGGGGCATCTCGCTCCACGCCTTGGCCTTCTTTTTGGCCAGGGCCAGCCAGGGCGGCTCGTCCTGGCCCGCTTGCACAGGTGGGGGGTGTGGCGAGGTCCTCTTCCCGTCCTTCTCCGTGGCTGCGGGTTTGGAAATCTCCAGGGAGCAGGATACTGTGGAAACAGAGTGGAGGAAGATTCACTATGAGCCATTTCTTCCCAAATTAAAGTATGCGTGTTGTAACACACTGAAATAGAACAGTTACTGTGCATTTCAGGTACTGTCCACAGGGAGACATAGTGTTAATTAAGTTAATTATGCACAGCTGCACTATAGCATGATTCACAAGAGAACGTAGCCTGTATTTTCATAAACAGTCAACAGTCAAAGAAACCAAGAAATATGTATTTATGATTAGAATTTTCAGGTGTGTGTAGAATGGGAAGGGTACTAACCTGTAACAGGTGAGGTTGAAAGATTGGCTTCATCCTGCAAGCACAAGATTAATAAGAATTGAGTACAAGACCTCAGGGCTACCATTAAAAACTGCACAAAAATACACATTCAAAAATACACATGATGCAGTCAGTAGTAAAGATACAAAAGAGGTCCCTCGTGACTAGCTTAGCAAAACTGTAGTGCTGGTGAGTGGCCAGCAGGTGTCAGGCCTGTCACCAAGAAAAAGAAATTACTGAGGTTGCACCGACATCCAGCTTCAGGAGAGGTCATGTGTGAGTCAGTGTGACAAACCGGGCCACTGCATCGAAATTACACAGTAATTTAGAAAACCCTTCTGAGATAGTATTTGGAAAAAAAACTTTTTTTTAAACCCCAACCTTGCATCAGGCAACATCCAACGCTGCATCTCACAACTATCTGGTTGAAAACTGAAAATGTGTTCTCGTAACATGCATGAATACATTATTTACATCATTAAAATAAAAGGTTTTAGCGAAAAGGGGGCCTTAATCTTCACATAACGGTAAGGTTCTACCCACTCTAAAACATTGTTTTCCAAATTTACAACTGCACAGAAACTGTCGCTTTGTACAGTGATACACAGAAAGGGAGGCAGCATTTCATATCAATGCACAGAGAGTTATTGGCTTGGACTAATATTGAATATTTCATTTAAATGGTCTGTATAAGCCCTAGAGCACCTGACACTCAGATGCAAACCAATAAGATTAAGGGATTAGCCAAGCAGGAGTAACAGAAGTAGAAATGGATGGATTTTTACCTCTGAGCCAGTGCTCTAATGCTGAGTTTTAGCAAGTTCACATATACTAGTCAGGTTTTGAGTGAAATCCAAAGCAAACATGGCCTTGCAACAGTGCTTCCAAAATTGAGGATTGGGAGTTCTCCATTGGTAAACTGAAGGGAGTGAATGCCTTACTGTACATAACACAACATTCTGTTGACATCTACGCCTGTTAAATTAAGGTAAACACACATACACAGGACACAGCAGTTTCGATATACTGTATGACCAAAAAAAAAAAAAAACAAACAAACTAAAAAAACTCTTTCCACATTTGAACATATGTTGGGCTATATTTTAATGAAGATGGGTCCCAGGGAACATAGTAGCTAATTAAGTGGATCGTGGGGTCAGAAAGTTTTGGGAATGCTCGCGCTACCTTCTCAAGGGAGCCTTTCCGGGCAGGGGTCTCCTCTATGGGGTTCTCCTGGAAGCTCTTCTGTTTCTGCTTGGCGACGGAGATCCAGCTGGGCGAGGTCCCTGGCTCTGCGGCTCCCTTACTGAGCGCTGCGTCTGGAAAGCACAGGAGAGGCTGAGGCTGGAGCCTGATGATGCGACCACTCGCGCACACATGCGCACACATGCACAAAAACGCACACACGCACAAACACAAACACACACACACACATACAGACACACACAAACACCCACACGCACGTTCACACGCACACACACACTCTCACATATACATGCATACACACACGCACACTCTCACATACACATGCACGCACACACACACACACACTCTCACATACACACGCATACACACACGCACACTCACATACACACACAAACACACACACACACACGCACGCGCGCGTGACCACACTCACACATGCGCGCACACACACACACATGCACACACATGCACAAAAACGCACACACGCACAAACACACACACACATACAGACACACACAAACCCCCACACGCACGTTCACACGCACACACACACACACACACACACACTCTCACATATACATGCATACACACACGCACACTCTCACATACACATGCACGCACGCACACACACACACACACACACACACACACACATACACACGCATACACACACGCACACTCACATACACACACACACGCACGCGCGCGTGACCACACTCACACATGCGCGCACACACACACATGCACACACATGCACAAAAACGCACACACGCACAAACACACACATACAGACACACACAAACACCCACACACACGTTCACACGCACACAGCAGTGCTAATTAAATCACATATTTTAAATTATGATGGATTCTGACGTTTCTTAGGTTTCCAGTAGAATGTATTGATTGATATGTCAAGATCAGAAAAACATAGTGGCATTGAGAATACATGGCCAAGGGAAATAATTTTGTTTGTTTTGGTCAGGACTTTCAATTTAATGGTGGCTGCTCAGCCAATCGAAGATGCAGGCAGTTCCACACTAAGGCCTACTTGTGGAGGACTGAGATAATACAGGCTGTTTAAATTTGGGATGGTGTGGACACCTGTATATATATAAAACAAGAACCACATATTTGAAAACACGCAGCAATACTAATATGCATAAAACAGTAATGGTATCATGAACCCACAGGGTCAGCAATTATTTCTAGGAAGTGCTCAGAGCATTGCTCTCTTTCTTAGCATATAGCAACTGGCCTTTGGATAGTCCTGAACCCATTTTAACATCTTGCTGACCATGTGACTCCAACAGGCTCATACAAGGGTTTAATTATGTGCTATTACTCTGGAATGAGGTCAGTGGATTTACCGCTACCCACAGACACATATAGACACAGTGCTTTGCTGTGGAGAGAACATGGCTCTCTTTACTTACTTTTAAAAGGAGCACAAAAATCTCAAACTCAAAGATTTTCGCTATCCAAGTCACAGATAAGAAATGGCTAGGAGTAAATAAACATTTGTCCTTTTACAAACAAAAAATGAAGAATGATAATTTTTTCATGGTTTGGTGAGTTCAAAGTTAAGGACAAATGTTTACTGAATACAGGCTAATGTCTGGTTTTTGTGATCATAGGTTTACCTGCTGAGTCGAAATTGGCTCTATTGTGTCAATATTCAAAGCCGCCATCCCTTGTCACAAACAATAATTTAGCCACGTATGGGTACCTGGTGTTTTCCTGAGCTTGGAGGCACTGTCTTCCAGCGGGTCAGGCTTTTTGGCCACGGTAGGTCTGGCGCTGGGCAGCCCAGATTGGGGGCGTCTCGCCGGTTCCGCCGGCTCCACGGGAAGCCCAGCCACGGGGGCGTCCCCGGATCCCTCCGCACTGTAGCGGAGCAGGACCGGGGTCCTCCTCAGCCTGATCCCGAACGGGTTTTCGGCGGCGCCCGCGTCCTGAGCAGGGGGCTGTCTGAGAGGGGAGAGGGGCGTTGGGCTCTGGGGCGGGTCAGGACAGGCCGCTGGCTCGGAGGCCGTCTCCGGGGCGGCCTGTTGGAAGGCCTCGGGCCTGATGGGCGAGGCGAACGGGGGCTCTTTGGAGGTTCCGCCGGAGAGAGACCTCTGCCAGGCGGGCGCGATGGTGAACCTCGCTCTGCTGGGTTCAGGAGCGTCTCGCACGTTCCCACGATCCTCTTCCACGCTTGGGCCACTGCTGGGTTCCTCTGTGTCCTGCCCTACGCTGATGTCAGCGCTAGGGGACGGCTTGTGCTCAGGTGAGCTGGGTTCCTCGCTGCTGGGGGAGAAGGCTGCCCCTAGTGGCTGGGGTGGGGCGGTGTCGTCTGTGACCTCTAAGGTGAACAGCTCTGTGTTGAACTCTGACCTCTCCACTCCTGCTGTAGGTAAATAAGACCAACTGCCTGACAGAAGGCCCTGGGCACCTTCCTCCCCAGAGTCCAGGTCCCCAGAGTCCAGGTCCCCAGAGTCCGGTTCTGGCTCCACCTCCTTAGTCTCCTCTGGGTCTTCAGGCTCATTGATGTCTGTAGCCACCTCCACTTTCAGATCGTCAACATCTTCCTCATCATCCTCTACATCCTCCTCCTCAAACTCTGCTGTGGCTTTTTGCTGAGGGGCCTCTGGAGCTATCCCTACTCCCACTTCCATTATTCCCATCTCTTCTCTGACCTCCACCTCCTCCCCCTCCTCCTCCTGCTGCTGTATTACCATCTTCTCCATTATCACCTCATCTTCCTTGATTACCACTTTATCTTCTTCCATTACTGTGTCTTCCTCCTCTACCTCCTCCACAACTGGTTCCTCCACTACTGCCTCTTCCTCCTCCACCTCCTCTGTTACAACCTCCTCCATAACAACTGCGTCTTGTTCCTCCACCTCTTCCACTACCGCCTCTTCCTCCTCCACCTGCTCCACTACTTCCTCCTCCTGCTCCTCCTCCATCACTTCCTCTTGCTCCATCACCTCCTCCTTCAGAACTTTCTCCCGTTCTTCTGCTTCTTCTCCTTTTCCAGCAGGAAGGTCTGCCTCTTTTTTGAGGGGAACTTCAGCAGGGCTCATCACTTCAGCCTCCTCATCCTCATCCTCGTCCGATTCCACACTCTCCTCTTCCTTGACCAGCTGTTCATCTTCATCACGAGAACCAAGGCCGCAGCTTGTGTCAATGCTGGGGGAAAGAGTGCCCTCCTCTTGCTCATCTTCTCCCTGGTTTACAGCAGGTGAGGAGGGCGGCCGGTCCATCGGATCGTCGAGTGGGTCCTTGGCACGCGAGCGCTCACCCTGGTCCGCGCTGACCTGCAGGTCCCTGGCATCTGGCTTCAGCACAAACGCGGAGGTCAAAGGGCACTCCAGCGAGCTCAGCACCTCCTGAAGCAGGGACCCCGCCTCCTCAGCCGGGACCTCGCCGTCGGAGTCCAGCGCTGCGTCGGCGTAGTGTCCACCAGGGGGCGCCAAGGACACCGGGGATTCCTGGAGATCCAGGGCGAGGTCTGCCTCTGGGAGAGACTTTTCCTCATCCAATTCAGCCTCGGAGGAGGAAGAGGACACGCCCCCGGCCTCGGCCGGATCATCTGGAGCCCCGGGCTCCTCCGCCATCGTCCTCGAAGCGGGCAGGACCCTGGGGGAAACTTCGGCCTCCTCCCCACCAGCGTCAGTCTCGATCATCTCCACGTCTGGAAGACAAGCATCCACACCCGTAACAAAGCCGCCATTTTACCACCATCAACAGCCCAATCGCAAGTCTGAACAAAAGCAAGTCACCTCAAAGTTTATCAGTTTCAACTAATAAAGGCCCAGTCACATATTTATTCATGCACTACGTCATTGACACATTCAGTTATTCAAAACATTTCATCCACAGTTGCACTTCCCAATTAAAGGTATGGAGGTGAAAAATCTTCATCCTCAACTCGACTCCACGTGGAATTATTATGAATAAAGCTGCAGCCATAATCGAGTACCTTCATTCTTCTCCTCCGCAGACAGCTCTGTTAAGACCGCACTCGATGGTTCTTCTTCTACTCTGAGCGGCACTCTCCCACTCAAAATCTTCACCTTGCTGCGTTCAGGCACCTCCCTCTGAAACAGAACATTACCCACTTTTCAAACTATTAACCTGCATGACAGACACAGCCTCACACCACACCGTAAATATTTACCGCCAACAGAATACGGAAGGCCCCTTGAGTTGAGTTAGCTTCCACATCAGCGTAATGTGTTTTAAATTACACGAGGGGTCCCTAAGGTGCCGTAATCCAAAATACACAGAGAGAAGTAGCGCCGAGTCAAAAAGAGAAAGATGAAAAAGACCTGTGAAGCACCAACAGGAAGACGAGCTAACTGGCCTCTACGCTGAGGACCGTCTCCTGAGGGCAGCATGTCGAGGCTGGGCAGGTCTGAATGTGTGACTGGCCTGGGTGGTGTGGTTTTTGAGGGCCTCTGTCACAGTGATTGGAGAATGCTTTTTGGGGGGGGGGGGGGTTGTTAGAGGGAGGGTCCTTACGCTGGCAGGCTTCCGCTTGGCGCAGGCCCTCTGCTTGACGGCGATGCGATGGCGGGCGGCTGAGTTGTCCAGGCAGGCGGCGAAGTTGGCGGGCTCGCTGAAGTCCAGCGGGAGGCAGTCCAGCGGGCTGACGGGTCTGGACGAGGCCTCCAGGGACATCTACCGGGACACGGAGAGCCAGACTGCAGTGCGTGACTCACCGTACGGCACGCAGCCGTTTCACAACAGAACATCCAGCTCCAGACAAACAATGCTTCACTGCCACCACAGCCAAACAAGGCTTCGCTACTGAGGACTAGGCTGCACCCTGGAATAATTTGTTTGTACTGTGACTTACTCAGAATTCTGCATTACAGTTCTGACATGGAAATGGGAACGGTGCCTTGACGTTTTGTTTATTCTTTTTAGTCTTATCTATCTACTTTACGTCAACTAACAACGATTAATGGAAATTGAAAACCCAAATTTGTTTTAAGGTTGTATGAATCCAAGCATAGCTGTTTTGTTCCCCAGACTAATCAAAGTGAGTTTTATGAAGTATGGACGTTCAAACAACCAGGAATATGTACTTCTTACAGAACGTCAAGATCTCCAAGAATGGTACTTTGGAGGGGGAAAAAAAACCTAAATAAACAAATAAGCAAAGTAGTCATACAAAGAATTCACTCAGTACTCATCTAAGGACTGTCTACTCAAAAAAGGCATTGAAAAAGATAACATGGGCATCCACTGTCAAAACAATTATCTCAACAAGGCAGCTTGAAGTAAATGCCCTGTTAAGTCCAGATATGTGTTGAATGACATCGGGCAAGCCAGTGACACAGCTTTTTTTTCCCCCCCTCCTCCTGAGAATGACCCTTGACGCCTTTCTTTCTGCAAGAATCCTCTTAACGTTGATCTGGGAAAGGTTTCAACTGCTCACTGACAAAGACATTCTTTGAGTTGTTTTCCTTCTTTTCCGTTTTTTGACAAAGGAAAAAACAAGTCACGGAAGAACCCTCAGCTGGACAAACATGCCGTTACGGGCAGCGGTACTGACCTTTTACCACCCTAGCGCCGTCCAAAAATACCCTCTCTTTGAAGTCTTTGTGCTACATCCTTGTATTTTTCACTTAGTCACACAGCCTCCCCCTTTCTTACCATCTACTACACTGTTAGTTCCTGGCTATTCGCTGTAAACAGAATTCACCTGACGTCACCAAAAATTCCCGATATAGACAACATATGATCTCATTCCTGGCACAGAAGCCATATTTGTTATTTTTTTGTTTTGCATCAACAAGCTGTGGATGAAATAAGCACTCCGATACATGGACGTTAGCATTAGCGTCACTGCTGACGTCTCAGAGAACAGAGCAGGTGAGATTTCACGTGGCCTCAGTGAGGTGGCTACGTCTGCAGTGTCCTCCCGTGTTCCTGCCTGTTTCTGTTCCAGGTTCGGCTAGGCAGTCAGAGGGGTGTAAATACGCCCGTTTCTAATGGAGAGTCAAGACCACTGAAAACACCCGTAGAGCATCCACACTGAAACTTCCCAATGGCTCCCACAGTCAGCACAGGACAACGAGGCCTTCAGAAATTTGCCTTGGTGAAGAACTGTGAAGACTCAGCATCGGAGCCCCAGAGGCTGATGGGAACACTGTCTTTGATTTTTTTATAAAAGCTGGAAATAACGCTGCCTTTTCATAGTGCCCAAAACACTCTCTCTCTCTCTGGTTAGAGCTCAGGTTCAGCCAGAGGGGAGCTGCCAGAAGTGCAGCTGACCCCAATTTTGAGCGGGGTCGGCTTGCGTGTGTGTGTGTGTGTGTGTGTGTGTGTGTGTGTGAGAGTGTGTATGTGTGCGCGTATGTGTGAGTGAGTGTGTGTGTGTGTGAGTGTGTGTGTATGTGTGAGTGTGTATGCATGTATGTGTGTGTGTGTGTGTGTGTGTGTGTCTGTATGCGTGTGTGTGTGTATCACATGAGGGCACTTGTTAGAGCGCATGCCCGCATGTGTACATGTTGTATGCTCGTTTGTTTGTGCGTATATCTGAATCTTAATCCCTGTGTCTATATATTTGACGAATGCATAGTGTCGTTTCTTTTCTCTGCAGTATCTCCACCACGCCAGCAGCTGGCACTGATAGTAATCCCAGGCAGTCCTGTCCCATTGCTCGACTGTATGCCCTCCCAACAGACAGACTCACAGGAGATCTCTCCCCACAAGCCCTCTGCACCACAACAACAAAAAGACTCATAGCTTATACCTAAGACGGTCAATTAGAGCCCAGCATTGGGACCCATTTGGGGAGTAGAGACTAGAGACTGCCAGTTATCTCACCTCTGCCTTCAAGCAATCAGCTAACAATATGAGTTGAGTTTTTCGGGCCATCCCAGAAGATTCCTCTCTTCACATCTGTAATTCTGTAAGGACTTAATCACGCCTCCTGACATTCCTCGCTGCCAGCAGCCACTGGGAGCGCAATCGAACCGCAAATTTGTTTTAAGCGCTGGCTGAATTAGATAATGTCATTTACAGGCAAAGAGAAATTCACCGGGGTACGAGAAACCAGGACTGGCGGGCGAATTCCCACAGACCCATTGCTTTAATCTGCTCCCCCCCCCTTGCTGTCGATGAGTTAGCCATGATACAAAATCAGCAACAAAATGGCAGCCATCCTTACTCCTAATTTCTCTCTTGTGACACCCCCCCCCCCACCTCCCCCATATTCGTTGCAAGCTGCATTAGTAGCTCCTGAGGCCTGCTGAGACCATAAAAGTGGAAGAGCGTTTGCCAGGAACAAAACCAAGCATTTATGAATGTGTCCTGTCAGGGCTGTTTACTAGTCACATGCTTAACTCTTCAAAGTAAACACGTTCCCTAGGGTCCATTTTAAAGGATTGAATTTTCCCCACAATATAATCTCCCATGCCGTCCTTATCCACATGCACACACAAACAGATATAGAGCTAATGTACTGTTTGTATGTACAGTATGTGTGTGTGTGAAGAAGAAAAAGGAATAGGGCCTCATGACATTTAGTTTAATGAACAAATAGGATGCAAATGATGCCTTTTGCTACCACTTTTACAGCAGGTTTGCTCCTTGTAGCATCGAGCACCATATACTGGTGAACCCAGGTATCAGCTTGTGTGTGTGTGTGTGTGTGTGTGTCAGACCTGGGTCAAATACGTATTTGTTTTGGATTCAAATACTTCTCTCTGCTCTACTGATCTTGCCCGGTGTACTTGAGCCTGCCAATATGACCAGAAGGTGGGGTTTGCATTTTTTGAGAGTTCCAATACACCAGACAAGATCAGTAAAGCGTAGAAAGGTATTTGAATCCAAAACAAATACGTATTTGACCCAGGTCTGGTGTGCGTGTCTGTGTGTGTCAGTGCGTGTGTGTGCACGTGCGCATGATCTGTGCTCTGACATGCAAAGCGTCAGCCAGTGATATATGGTTCTGTAATGAGGCTCAGAAAAGTTCTTGTCTTCAGACAGTCCTCAGAATTCAGAGGTCGTGCTCATGGAGTCATCCTTCATCTCTCAGTTACCCTGGGGTGCGTCAGCTACAGAACCCCATAGCTGTACTACAGGATCATCCCTAAGTATCACTGGGGAATTATTTGGTTTGAGTTCCGTACACAAAAGCTCCTCCCCCACCCACCCACCACGCGCACTCTCCATTTTCCTTATAAATTACTACAGCATGTCACAGTCATATCCAAATGAAACGGAACAGCTTGCAAATGTCAACTTTTCATAAGCTCCCAGCTGATCTGTTAGAGGGAGCGTGGCAGTAACCAGTAACACAAAATGGGTGATGGGAAGCCATCATTCACAGACTTCAGATTTCAGCTACCATGTCTCACAGAGGAAGTGCGGGACAGGAAGTGCAGGACAGGACGTGCACGCTGTTCATTTGTCAGAGAGGCTCCAGGGAAGCGTTCTCTGCGGACACGCCTCTCCGCGTGAGCACGGGTTCTCAGGGGGGTGGGGACTCGGTTACCTGCTCATCCTCGCTGTCCGATCCCTCCAGGCTCAGCGAGCTCGTTCTCTGGGCCGGGTTAGAAGACCGAGGACAAGGTGGGGGTGGGGGGGGCGGTGGGGTGGGGGTGGCAGAAAAAGACATTTCACAATTCAACATTTCACAAGAGCAGAGGGAATAATAAAACTATTCCAGAATAATGTGAGCGAGGCTGGCACGCCAACATTTACTGCGCTGCTAAGCTAACGTGGCAAACATCAACAGTGAAGAAAAAAGTTTTCCTTTTCAGCTCCAAAGCTCACTAATCTAATGCCCACAATGTTAGCAGTGTGAGAAGGCAAGGAAGGGTTTTACTGTTTAGGGGTTTATGTAATGTGGAGCAGATAGGGTATTTTAACTGGGAGGGGGGCACACGGCATTCCTCTGCAACGTTTATTTCTTGTCCTCTCTGGTTCGAACACCTGATCACACACAGCAACACCTAAGAAAATGTGACACGAGCTGGTCTTTAAATGACACCCTTGTGGCTATCGTGGAGTGTCCCTGTTACCCGACTACATTTCCCTACCTTCAACACCATTTAAACTGCCTGTGCCTCAGGTCAGTGGTTTAAATACTTTCCATGTAATAACTGCATGCAGTGTACACCGGCTCAGTGCAACTGTACCCTGACTTAAGCTTAACCAGTCCTGCTTGTACAGGCCCTGCCTCTTCTTCCAAAACAGCCCCCCCCCCCACCCCCGTCCCCCAATCCTCTATAAACCTGAACCTGAACTCTTTCTCACAATGTGTCGGTAGCTACATGGAAAAAGTTTGATCACCATGGAGATTTTGCTCCTGTTCCTAATTATTAAATCAACAAATTTATGCTGAAGAACCTCCAGAAAGTCCGTTAAAGTAGCCGCAAAAAGTCGACCGTGAACACAGGGTTCACCCCACCGGCTAATCAGCAGACAGATGACATATTCCTACCTAGAAACTGCCTAGGCAACACACTATACACAAGCCTCCTTTTCATGCCTCACTATCTCCCTTTTCTTGGAGGACGCAACTTCTTGGGTCCTCCTGCTCGCCAGTATCTTCATCCTGCAGGGCCTCTAATTGGTTGGAAACCACAATTTCAAAAAGGAGGCCAGCCAGTTGGACCTTCAGACAGTGATCCTTGCCGTCGAGATGCTCAAACAGCAGGCAGTGAAGGCATAATAATTCTCTGTGTGCGAGACATGAAATCCCTGTGCGGCTCACGTACGCGATTGGCCGCATATTTTAACCCCTATGCGCAGCAGGCAACTTTCCCAGAGTCTGACTGCAATGCCGCCAAGTCACTGACACCAAGTCTCAACAGTGCAATCGTACCAACAGCACAAAGGTACCTCAAAAACATTACAAAGCGCAAAAGGGACAGAATGGTCAAATTATATCAACCTCAAGCCTGTTTTTCATTATAATAATGGTAGTTAGCAAAGGAGTGCATTCATACTATTCCCAATGCTTAGTCCTTTATTATTTTTTTGCTCTCGTGAGCATGGAAAAATCACAAAAAGCTCCTTTGCTAATGATCGGAATGCCAAATTAGCTAGCCCACTGGCTAGTCAGTATGCTATCTCTTTACAACACTAATAAACACAAATGAAACACTTTTTTTTCTAGTGTGAGGGGGGTACTACAGGACTGTTGGGAGTTTTTTTGTGTGTGTTCGGGGGGTACTGTAGTATTGTTGGGAGTTTGTTTGTGTGTGTAGGGGGGGTACTGCAGGATTTTCAGGAGCTTGTTTGTGTTGGGGGGGGTTGGGGGGGGGTGGTGTTGACGGAGAGGCCCTACCCCCTGGGAGGACCCCGTCAGCACGGTGTGCAGGGTGGAGATCTCCGGGGGGCTGCAGGGCAGGCCGTCGTCCTCAGAGAGGGTCCCGCCGTCCTCCCCCTTCTTCCCACAGACGAGGGACTGGGGGGAGCCCAGCCTGATGGCCTGCTTCAGCTGCAGCTGCAGGGGGTGGGGTGGGGGGGCACCAGCGTGTCAGTGGGGACCCCACACAGACGCCCACACAGGTGGTCCTACAGGCCACACTGATAAACTCCATTCAGCCACACTCTTCTATTCAGGTGTAGTATTTGCTGCATTCCACTCAGTCTGGAACACTCATCTACAGTCTGTTAAGTTAGATTTTTTTCCCCGCATGCCAGAGTCTCCTGCGTGTCTCATAACGCAGGTATGCATCCTTGTATATTGCAGTCGTTATGGGGAGAACAGCTGTGATTTACACACAGAAATAAAAACCAAGACGGTTGAGGACAGGACCGAGAGTTAAGGAAATACCTAACGTGCCGTAACCTGAGAACGGACGAGGCCGCAGATCTGACGCAAGGACTGTGGAAACGTACGAAACGGGCCCAGCTCAGCAGCGCACCGCGAGGCGACTCGATAAACACCGGAAAGATCCGTAACTCCCCGCTCCCGCTCCGAAAGAGGGCTCGGCCTTGCGAAACGTCGCCCCCCACCCCCCCCGCCCCCCTCCCAGATGCGTTCCTGCCAGCAGAACCCACGGCGCCTCCCCCGCCGGGGCAGCTAGGACTCCCGCTAGCGTCCTGGTTATTTTTCCTGTCGTTGCCGGAGCTGAGGAAACATGTCCTCGCAGGACGGGTCAGACCATCGGTATGCTGTGGTGAACCTGCCTCGGACGGGACGGGGCCTGCCGCAGCCCTGAGTCATTTCGGCAGCCCCCCCTCCCCTTCTCTGCCCTGGATCGTACTACTACCCGCTCCTCCTTCAGTGGGCGGGGCCGGTAGGCGCTAGGCAGGGGATAGCGGGGGCCACTCCAGGCGCAGCTCTGTGTCCTTGGGCTTAAACGTTAGCCGCTTATTTCCACCCCGGGGCGAGCGGTACCAGGGCGGTAATGCAGATTATCTCTCTCTCCTGCCGCCGCGAAAACACGACCCCGAGCTCCTGTTTGTGAACTCCCGCGGCGCGGGGCGAGTGGCATGGCCCCTCCCCGCCTCTTCCCCCGCCCCCCCCCCCCGCCACCCCGCTCCCCACCGAAGCCCAGGGAACTTTACCTGCAGGGACTTGACCTTCCCGTGAAGGCTGTCCTGGGAGGACGCCAGGCCGTCGTTGGCCTCCGACGAATGGGAATCGGAGACGAAGACGCTGTCGTGTGACATGGCCTTGCTCCCCATGTTGACCTTTGAACTTTTGAAGAACAAACAAAGGAGGGAGAAGTTTAAAGAAACGTGGAAATTTCAAGAGCTCCAGTGAACTGAAATGGTCTTATCATCTTGTCTGGCTTGTATGATATAGCGGTCGCTGAATCATCAGAGACATTATGAGTCAGAGCCAAGTTTCCAAAGAAAAAGTCAGAAAAGTGAATCACTATCGGTTCTGAAGCGACTATGCCTAATGAGTGGAAATTCACTTACAGCTAACGCATGAAAAAGTGCAAAATACAGCTGGTTTATTATGAAGAGGAGTACGTGGAAGGCAGAGCATTAAGCCCCTGATGTATACCTCCTATTAGGAGAAAATTGTGTCTTTACCGTGCACGATAAAGACCTTCAGTGACAGTAATTTAATCAGCGTTTTCACTGTTTATTCTGAGGGGGGTTAAATGGTGTATACGTGGGACGCCAAATAAACTTCTCTGCCCTTACATTACCAGACCGCTTCAGCAATCCATTCGATAGGCATATTCACGCTGATCTACACACATTATTAACCTTAAAGTCAATTTGAATGCCAGCAGGGGGACACTGAACCATATAACAAGTATATGACTGTATCGGAATTCTCTCCAGGACACAATGAGTCCTTTGATTCGCTGAGAGCCGCTGAAAGAAGACACAGAGTACTGCCCCAGAGACAACCGCTCTGCTGACGTACCGGACGGCGAATACGGTCACCGCAAACAGCGGTCTTACCCAGAGTCCTCGTCTGCCTCCGAGTGGGCGGGCGGGGCCTCTGGGCCGTTGACATTGTCGCTCGATTGGCTGGATTTCAGAAGGTTCTCCTCAGGTGTGGCGGGGGCCTCTTTTCTCTTCTTCTTCACAAAAAAGTTCTTGAATGTCTGAAATTTGGACTTCTTCTTCGCTGAAATACAAAGTGTTTATTAATCGCTGTGCCTAGAATTTCCTGCCACAGAACCCAGCATGATTTTCACAGCTCTTTCATATAAGCAGAAAAAAAAAATCCAAATGATCCCATCATTAATGACTTACAATCACAATTCTCTTGTATGCCAATGCACATTCACAATTAGGCTCATGGCAGTATATAGGCCTACTTGCTAACACATTGGACTAATTATAATGTCAACCTGGCCAGGCATAAAAGAATGGATCAAAAGAATTAGGCAGCTTCAGCAGATCATAAATGATGCCTCCGAAGCCCAGTAACACCTCTACCCCCAAACTCATTCAGTTTCTAACTGTAAGAACTGACCTCCACCCACGATACTGTATTACAGTAATGGAACACAGCACGGGCCTAACTGACAGCCAGACTGTGTTTTAAATGCATAAATGTACTCTTGGAACTATTACGGAAACTGCCAGACCCTGACAGAAGATCACAGAGTTCTTCAAAGAGCAGATCTCGTGAGGAATTTCACATCAAACAGCGGTCTTGCGTTTCAACCCCGAAAACTAACTCCCTCCCACACCTTAAACTCATCTGACCAGCTGGCACAGTGCTGGCACAACATCAACTATGCCTCCTGAAACAAGCCCCCCCCCCCCCCCGCCTCACTCCCCCCTGCCCCCATGCTTTGTATTCTCACCCACCGGAGCAATTAAAACCCTGCAATACTCCTCTATCATCGCAGACGTTTTATCTGCTCCCCCATGCAGTCTCAGAACGAAAGAGTAGTCTGCCGTCGGAGCAGCAATAAACCCCAGGTTGTATTAATGAGAGGGGCGCTAAGAACACTCCCCGCGATTTCATTACCATTAGCACTCACTCAAAGAACACTCAACACCCGCCCCCCCCCCCCCCCCCCCGTAAATCCAAGTCACCTGGAACCTTTAATCACTGCCTTTATTTTCCCTCCATGCCCTGAAATGCGTTGCGCAGGAATAATAGCCTGCAGAAACGTTATCAGCTGATACAAATACAAGGCGGCGCTTCCTCTGGAGGAAGCCATGTGTTGTTACTCCAAAAAGTTTACATTCAGGGGAGAAGAAAGGCCAGCTGTGACGGAAAAGGTCAGGCTTATTAGGAGCTCAGAAGAAAGACGCTCAATATTTCGAGATGGGAGGATCACGTCCTGTGCAACTGTGAAGCACTGACCTTCTGTCAAAAAAGCACGGCACTTTATTAGTCTGCGTGTGCAGCTCAAGCCCCGAAAAGACCAGAGGAGACTATATTTATATATATAAACCCAGACAATCCTTCTCTGGCTCGCATGCTCTGAAAATGCTCAAGATCCAATTACAGACAAGGTCTGGCAGCATCTGAGTTCTTTAAAATAGGGGGGGGGGGGGGGGCGGTCAGGAAGGGCGAGGAACCCGCCTCCCGGGCACAAAAACAAAAACAAAAAAACAAAAAAAAAAATCAAACACAGCCAAGGAGGGCGACCGCAGCTGATGGCCGGGCAGTTTGCATGAACGGATGGATTTGGACCGCAGAACGACCGCGCTGTCCTCTCTCTGACATCCCGCCAGGCTAACGTCGTTGCGGCGTGGCGGGCAGCGGGGGCCACAGGGGTTTTTTTCGGGCCCTCTGGATCGAGCCACGAAGGCGGCGTGCGGACCGCTCTTGGGGCACTCCGGCGGGAAAACCCACCGCGGACACAACGGCCCACCCCTGCTCCCACTTAGTCACCCAATCAGATTAAAGCAGAAAACCGTTTACGGCTCGTCCTATGAGAACCGCCGCTGTCAGGGAGATTAAGAAGGGGCGGGCCGCTTTTTTTTTTTTGTGGGAGCACCCTTCAAGTACAGTAATTCAGTTTCCTAGCACAGAAGAGGCCCTTTCTTTAAGATTATGTGCGTAATTACATAACTCAATCCGGTTCCACATTCGTAAGTGGCCAGTGGTGCATGCTCCCTTGAGACTAGCATTAGACTAAGCATTAGAGGGTTGGATTTCAGCCACCAGTTTCGCTTAGCGTGCACAATCTGCTTCTCAGGTTGCTCTGTACAATTTATATTCATGTTCAGCTGCCTCGACCGGGCTGGACTGAGTACCATCCGACTGAGTGACAGGTGGAGGTAGTGGCTCAGCTGGCTCCAGGCCCCACCCACGCGGACAGGTAAGCCGCGAAGGGATTGCGGTAGCGCGGATCGCTGGCACGACGACGGCATGACGACGGCTTTCTGGTGAGATTCCGAGGGGCAATTAAGCCAGGGGCAAATCCTTGATAAGTGCAGCCACGGGGACGGCCGCCGCCCCCCCATCCGGTCCCCACCCCCAAGACCCACGGCCATGCACACCTCCACCACTGACAAACCATTCATTTCAATAGACCCCGTCTCTCCCCGTTATAAAATAAATCCAATAGAGGGGATTACCTCTCCAGTAAGTGTGACACATCCTGAAGGAAATGGCTAATCCGGCTGCCATTTCCTGTCCAGTAACAGAGCGTGTCTGACCTTGCCGTACACGCCTTTCCTGCTCCAGCCAGAGCAGACAGAGCCAGATAGAGGAGAGCTTTGCTTTCGCTCAAGGACTCAGGACCGCGTATGACTACCAGTCTCTTCGTTTCACTTCCTCTCTGTGAGCTAGTGAGCTTCGCTGTGAGCTTCACTGTGAGCTAGTGAGCTTTCTGTGAGCTAGTGGGCTTTCTGTGAGCTAGTGAGCTTTCTGTGAGCTTCACTGTGAGCTAGTGAGCTTTCTGTGAGCTAGTGGGCTTTCTGTGAGCTAGTGAGCTTTCTGTGAGCTTCACTGTGAGCTAGTGAGCTTTCTGTGAGCTTCGCTGTGAGCTAGTGAGCTTTCTGTGAGCTTCGCTGTGAGCTAGTGAGCTTTCTGTGAGCTTTCTGTGAGCTAGTGAGCTTTCTGTGAGCTTCACTGTGAGCTAGTGAGCTTTCTGTCCCAAGAGACTATGTGTGCACTATGCGGCACTGAACACATCAGAACAACACTTTGGAGCATACAGTACCATCACCTAGAAACCATTTATATCATTTAAAATGTTCTACAATATGAAAACAGTATTTCAACTGCCATTGAAACTATTAAGGCAGCCATCCATAAATACTTGTAGAAAGCCTCACCACTCAAAGCACAATGAAAGCATCACCCAAAGTATATATTCCATGGCATTACATAAATCCAGAGCAGGCCCTACTGCTGTATAACTGAAGGAATAAAGCTTGCTTGAAGAGTTATATATATACTCATTAGGTAATAAGGAAAGCAAATGCAGAAATAGCCTTTCCCTCAAAGTTTTCACTGAGCATAATTTAAACTCTGCAAATTACCTAGTATGGGTTTTAAGACAATAGGAAAACACAGGGAGACTGCTGGTAAATCTGAATTACTATAATTTATACTTGGATTAAGCATTTTACTTCCTTTGCAGTTGTCAGAGACTAACCAAATTTCTCAAAGAGGACAACTTCAAACAAACAATGTTCAAGCTACACTGAAATAAGACACTAACATTAGGCCTAAATCGGCAGCAGACCACTCGTCATCCTTCAAAGCACAGCCTAGCATGCCCTCTGGAAGCCCTACACAGGAGGGAAGCCTTAAAGCTTTTACCTGGACACTCCTCCGGGGTTTCTGCTGTCTCCTGATTGGCCGTCACATTTGGAAGTCCCGACGCCATGCTGTCGTCACTGCCGGAGACAGACAGGCATCAGTTATTTTTGGAACAGCTAGTGGAGAGGTACCTCCGTCAGACTGACCCCTCTACTGCCCACCCCCCCCAAAGCGGCACGTGGTTTTATCCCCCCAGTTGTGTGTCTTCCAGAGGACTCCCTCTTCCTCATCCTCCTCCTCCCGCTACGAAACACAGCAAGTGCTGTTTCAACACCCCCGGGCAAATCCCGTCTGATAATTCCTAAACCTACACAGCGCGTGGTTTACGGCAAAAATATCACTGTTACATAAAACGCAAACCCGGCTGAGTAAATTACTAACGTTACGACAGTAAATCTGCATCTGCCTTGACCGAACACTTCTCACGAACAGCCCAGCTGACTAAGAATGTTACATAATTGCAACGCGGGCTAGAGGTTAAATGGTGAAATATACAGCTACTATCCGTTTAACCCCGAGAACCCGTCATGGATCTCTCCACTGGACAATAATACAGACAGACACATATTTCTGCTCCAACACAAAACACAAGCAAAATTAACAGAGCACATACCATAGAAGTATCAGCTTTACCCTAACTGGCAATTGCACGTTTCAAAAAAGACAATTCAAGTCACTGCGGAGTAAGAAGACTGGGTTCTAAAGGAGATTTGGGGCGAGGAACAAGTTTTAGGCGGTGACAAAAGTATGCCGCTTTATCACGGCGGGACAAGGCCGACTGATGATACGAGTGACAAACAGAGTACGGCGGCAGGAGGGTTGGGGTTGGGCCCGGGGGGGGGTGGGGGGGTGTGGAGGGTGGAGAACAACACCCAGCCGAAAGCAGAGGACGGCGCTCTCTCGCTCTGATAAGCAGCTGCCGTCTGTGGCAGATAATCCGAAAAAAAAGGGGGGGGGGGGGGGGGGGGGGGGGAGTTTCCCACCGCCGCCCCTCTGGATCCAGCGGCCGGCTTTAGTCCAGGAAACAGACCGCGGCGTCTCTGACAGCCCTCTTCAGCCAGAGAGGCACTGGGACGGCTAAACAGGATGTGGAAGCGATTTAGACCCGAGCGACGCCAAGCTAAAGCAGTTACTCTCCCTTTAATGAGAATGATTCGGAATACAATTAAGTCCGAACGTCGGACTTCCTGTTGATATTGCGCAGGAACCTGATGGGGCCAGAATCAAGACAAGAATCAATCATTTCCAAGATGGGAACTGAGGGTGGATCCCACAAGAGTCTATTACTGCTGCATATTTCACCAGGTGGATACGAGAAACTGGGGCTGCGCTCTTCTCTCTCCCAGCTCCGCATAAGAATTTCAAATCACTCCAGGCCGTATGGATGTGAGCAGCTTATGAATAAAATAATTTAATAATTCATAATAATAAAAAGAAGAGCACTCTCACAGAAAACGCTGCATAAATGCATCTTAAAGTATGTGGAATTTAAAACTAAATCCAATCATATAAGGGGTGCACCCATAAAAAAGTGACCACATATTCCCTGAGTTTTTGTGTCCAATACATTAAATTGTTTATGGTAAACAGCACAGCAGATAGCCATCCAAAAAGCGTTAGGCAAGAGACAACCCTCCAAAACCAGCTTTAACTGAAGTGCGAGACAAAATTCCATGATAACACAAATCCAGATGCAAATTTAAAATAACATATCTATCAACTGGGCTGTGGCATGTTGGAGATCGTTTGGGTATCCCAGAATCTTTTGTAGAGAAAAATGGGGTGTTACACAGAAATAAAAAATGAAAAACAGAGCGTATGATTTAAACAAGGAAGATTTCTAACAAAAACACTCCACTGAAACATGTGGACTTCAGTTGAGGACATCACTGTTACACACCGAAGAGACAGGATGAGCTTCTTAACAAAAAATGTTCTCTGTAAATGGAATGAAAGAAGTGAAACATTAGAACCTCAAATCTGCACTCACCCAAGTATGCATTGGGGTATAAATAACTTTTAAATCTGGAGAAATGGTTCAAAATTTAATTCCATCTAGATTCGGTATTAGTCATTGTGCCAAGAGTCGATAATCTGATCATATTCACTCTAATCTTTGATAATACTGATCTCATATTCAGGTTCAGCTCATATTCTGGACCGCTACCTGCCCTGGCTGTCTCTAGCACTTAAAGGACAAGTGCTTCAGCATTTAGGTGTGCCCGTCATGGATGTACATTTTGGCAATGAATATTAAAGTCAGACGTAATAGGACACTCTGAAATCTGCTTTGAGAGGCTAGATTTGGGCCTGAATCCGTAGTTGTAGTATTACTGCCACTTCCTACCAAAACAGTTATGCTGTGCTTTCAATTGCCACCCTCCCACTGCCCAGTAAGAAGAGACCACTGCCATGATTTTTCACAGACATGAAGTCTCCCAACAATATAAGCATCTCAGACAATATACGGACTAGATTACACTCTGTGATCTTGCCTGTGTATACTGAGACTACCCACGATTCAACTAGAGGTTGAGGTCTGGCTAATGGCATTTGTATGTTTATGTTCATAGCTTCTTACCCTTAATAGCTTTGACTGAATAACCAGAAATATGTAAAATATGATAAATATGCAGTGTTTGGAGAAGAATAAAAAAACACTGACTATAACCCACTAGAAATCGAATTCCCCCCCGGCACAGTTACGCACACACACACACGTGCATACAAACACCACACACCAACGCACACACGTGCACACACAGTTAGCCATTGAGCGAAATAACATTTGCTGTCCTTGAGCAGTCAGATAAAAAGACATTAAACAAACATACAGTAAGCCTGATCCGACAGCACCTGAAAAATACTGGATTCCATCCGCATTCTCAAGTAGTGTGAGAATCATTCAATATATCATCCATAATGGCACTAAGGAGAGGTGATGGGGATCTGACATCATCTCCACTGTCAATGAGCAGAGCGTTGTCAGGGCACAAGGAATGTATGCTTTTTTGTTTTACGAAATGTCAACAAAACAAGCCAAAGCAGACAAAAAAAAAAAAAAGAAATAATGAGACAAAAAAAATCTGTCTAAAACACACCAGTTTTCACTCCGCGTTCTGAGTGTCAAAACCTGGCTGCAGCCTTACCAAGACGGCAGGTTAATTTGCCGCTGACAGGGCGGAGAACTGCCTAATTCCCCCCTCGCCGGAAGCTTCCGTGAGCAGGCTGAAGCTGACAGTAATTGGCTGCAGCTGGAAGCCTGCTATCACCGCACGGGCCAGGCGTCGCTAGAGAATGCCTTCGTTACCAAACTCCGATCCATCCGCAATTAGAACACATCTCAGTACGTCCCCTCTGCGTCCACCCCTACTAATCAGTTCGTGCAAGCAAGGCCATCGACGCAGCCAATTACCCCTCTCCATTCCAAATCATTACAAATGACACTGTAAAACAAAATGCGAGTCCCCTGCCTCTAATATATCAATATATATATATATATATATATATATCAAACCGCTGATTGTGAACACATGCTCGTCAAATGCAGATCGCACACGAGCTATCCAACATACTTTGAAATCGTGCTGTGAAGTAGGCAATGTGCGGAGATGAAAGTGACAAGATTTAATAGAGCTGTAGGACAACGGACCATGCGGAGGACGTTCAGGCAGGAAGCGCGGAACATTCTGTCCTCGGTTACAACAGCGAATGAAAGGCACTGTTCCAACAACCAGCAAAATGTCACTTACAACAACAGCCCTCAGCGTTTACAGTAACAGATGCTCACAAGGTTACAGTCTTGGCAAAGAACCTAGCTCTTTGTTGACAAGAAAAGAAACAATTGAGCACATCTGACATGTTGCTGGATGAGTGCACTCCATCTTAAAATTACTCTCAATGTCAGCAATATATGGGTGTTTTTTTCAGTCAAGGATGTTAAGTACAACCAAATAATTTATGTAAAGGTTTGGCAGGAATATGGGATTTCATTATTAAAAGTCAAATGAGATGTGTTTAACAGGGCAATACTGATCAGCACAGTTTCCTCATTCTCATTTTCAAACAGTATACTGAACTCTAGAGTTTATATGGAGCATACTTCGAGTTACAGAGAAGATTCCAAGCAGATTTATCAGGGAAACCATTTGCCAAGTGCAACAAATACTGCAGAAGCCACTGACAATCTGCAGCCAACTCACCTTTGCTTTCAATTATTAATCAGACGCACAGCAGCAAAGAATGCTGGGAATTTAGGGTTAGCGGCTAAGCTGTTGCTCTGGGAATCATTTAAAAATTCCCGGCGAGGACACACAGACCAGAGAGATGGCTGGATTAGGCCCGAACATTCCGGGATGCTTGTCAGGGGGCCGGATTAATTCAGGCCCTGTCAAACGGAGCCAGAGGCTGGCCTCCTGCTGACCGCGCGGGGCTTCCCTAAAAGAGGGCCATTCCTCAGCAGCGTTTTCTCTGACACATTTAAGACGGCGACACAGTATGGGCACTCACAGGGGATTTTGCATGATGAAGACCCTGTTGGGTTCAACCGTTGCTTTGCTTTTTAGTCAATAAAATATTGGGAGCTATAATCCAGTGTGCGGACATCCATTTTCCTGCAATCTTCACACGTACTTTTATCCTACACCTGGCCAAATAACTGGTTGGATGTGCACACAGCTGCTCTACTGTGCACTCACAGAGGATCCACAGGCCCAACAGTGCTTCCGAGACGGGTCGGCCTGTCAACCTTACGTCAGGCGTGCTCGTGAAACGGGCTCCCCGAATCGCACCGATTCAGAGACGCGGTCCTCTGCCCCGACACGGACTTTCTACACAGGAAGAGTACCCTTCTGGAACATCGGCACACATATACGGTTGCTATGGGCTAGTGGGAGGTTGCGTAACCACGGCAGCAGGATGTGCACCGACCTCTGGGAGAGAGACGTACGGACGTGACGGACGTTCCCACAGCCGCTCCGTCCCCTTTCCCTCCCGACCGGATTCTCCGCATGTGGTCCCCACGGCCCCTCTGACCCGCCCCCAGAGACACACGGCACTATTTTCACAAGAGAAAACCTCACTGAATGTTCCCCAGTAAAGTTACAGCCCTAACAAGCAAGCAGGGGCTAATGGACTAACCTTGGATGGTTTCCAAAGCTAGCGCTTGGCAATGACGTCCTACTTCATTTCCAAACTTTTGTGGGATTTCAGTGGAGACAGTGGGCGGGGGAGGGACATAGCATTAAAGGACAGGAACAGAACAATTCTTAGACTGAAGTGAAAAATGTTTTTTATGGATAGATAACAGAGAAGATATGCAACAGCTGTGTAACTGCTTTTTAGTAATATGCAACATGTGCAGGGAAAATTAATGTGGCCACAGAAAATAATGATCAAATGGTAACTATGAAATTTAATCAAACTTCATGTTCCACCTTCTCTCTGCAATTAAGCAATTAAGACTTTGCTTTATTGTAGTCACCTTTTAAAGCAAGTTATCATCAAGTCATTCTTTGTTTTGCAGTTTTTTTTAAAATTTTTTTAACAGATCTGTCTTGAAAGCCTTCAGATTTTGTCACCTCTGTTACGCAGTCATGGATTACTGAACACCTTACACAGGCATCTGAATAAGACACCCATAATACCTTGATTAGTGATTGCATACACAGTGATTACATAGGCTACTCACTACAACACCATCTGGCCTAAGTCTTTCACAGCTGATGTTGACAAAACAATCACCCAGTGGCATGTAATTTAAACCTACCTTTAGCCTATCCTATGGACTAGAAGTCAGTTTCTCCTTTTGCTAAAGATAAGTGCAACATTCAGTATTATACACTTAATAAATTAATGTTTATATATTAGCTACAAACAAATCGATAACAGGCTATATGTCACTGGAAGACAAACAAGATGTAACTGGTTACAGGCACTGTATGATTGAGACGCAAAACAAATTCTCTGTAATCGGATCCCAGAACACCTGAAATCTGTTAAAACGGTGATTGCAGTGCTCGGCAAAGGTACCACACCTAATACACTACACAAATTTCCAGCTGACACGCCTACGTGCTTACACTGTTCTGCCTGAGGAGAGAGAAAAAAACGGATGGGACCACGTTGTTCTATTTTGCAGTTGCTCAAGTCAAGCCGACTGACTGAAAAATGGATGCTTTGTTTTTTTGGTAGCACACCAAAATGCCTTTAATTAGAGGTTGGGAAATTACACATGACATGGACGTATGCAGAATGCCATTAAACGCAGCTACGCATGTTAAGAAAGTAGTACAGCCTGCAGTAACCACAGCAACTAAAACTGGAACTAAAATCCAGTGCAAGGAAAGGACACATTTCGCGTGTCCTTTGGAAGCTCGGTCCCACTCACAACAAGCCAAAAGAAATCACGGAAAAACAGGAGTACTCGGTAAGAATTAAGACTTGAAACATTTACGCTACGCTTCGCTAAACCTCTCTTCGGTAAGTCAGAGGGAAATTAATCAGACAAGGGCTTCCACTAACGTCAATGGCTAATGCTGCTCTAGTACTAATCCACTACAGCAGGAATTCTGATCCTTTACAAATGTTTCTAACCCTTGGTCCAATTACATTTTGTAAGATGAGTGTCATGACCCACTTAGCAACGTAGTTGCTACAAATCCAATTTAATTATTGATATGCAGCACACGAGCAATCACTAACACCCTAGAAAGCCTCATGGGTACCTTGTGAGAAAATAGAGCCTAGGAAGGGTGCGGTTGGCTGTAAAAAGCAATCAGACTACATATCAGCTTTGTAATAGCCCTTCACTTCCTGTATGATTCCTACCATGAAACCAAACGCTTCAGAAGGCCTTTTCAAAAATTTGAGAGTTTTTCAGAGTTTCAGAGTTTTTCAGAACACACCTTCAAATGATGTTGTTCACCTGAGAGTTTATCATATTAGGCTTAACACGTCAGAACAAAGATTGCATTTTATTTTTTGAAAAACATTTGGTTTCATTACATTACATTACAGGCATTTAGCAAATGCTCTTATCCAGAGCGACTTACACAACATTCTGAATAGCATTTACATTGCATCCACTTATACAGCAGGACATACAGTATACTGAAGCATTGCAGGTTAAGTACCATGCCCAAGGGTGCAACGAAGCCAACCGCACTGGTGCTAGTCAGCAACGTCTCTCTACAAGACCAGGAAGTGAGCTTTCCACCGAAGCCAATGATGTCACCAGTTGCTTCTTTTCACACTGCTAAATCTAAGGCCAACCTTGCACAGACATGGGTGGGAGGAATACATTTCATTAGCTTTATTTCAGCTTTAGCAAGAAGACCACTGGCACCCAATCAACCAGTGGGGGGTGCTAGAGAGCGGCAAGGGACAGATCCCTATCCCTGGGCAATGCTATCACCTACCGCCAAATATTATCCTGCATGGCTACTGGAACTAGTGCCTCAATGGGGTGAGCGACCCAGACCATCCCACTGATTTTTTGTGACATGGTCTAATTTTCATCGATTCTTCAATGAATCTGTTCCATGATTGGATCTACAGACTTCTCAAGCCACCTGAGACCCAGCAATGACCCAATCACAGCCAAGTTCTGGCTCCAGACTCTCCAGTGCTGGAGAGATTACAGAAGAATAAAATGAAATTCTTCCATTAATCACAGTTGGGACATCTTTTGACATTCAGTGGGCAGATCACACTGGAAAATATGCCAAGCGTATATTCATCAGAAACCGTTATCTCTACCAAAAAAACAAAGCAATCTCTCTGAAACTATTCATCTTCTTGTCCTTGCTGTCACAGTCAAACTTTGGGGAGTCTTTTAAAAAAATTTTTTTTTTTTTTACAGGGGCTGATATTTATTCATCTGCTCTAGGTGATACAACACACAACGCTGACATGCCAAGCTAAACAAAAAAAGTATTTTTGGACCTTGGTATGCTCACAGCAGGCTGGTAAATATCATTGTCACTGAGGTCCTTTTAAAAAGGGCGAGAGTATTGAGCTTCACTTTTAAACCATATGAGCCTCTGCTGTACTTTTTATATTAAATAACAAAGACTTCAATAACTTGCAGCAATCACCCGTCACCAAGATATTATATGTCCCCAAGAAGCATATTTGTCACCAACTGAAAACAATCACTACATGTCAGATTTGCTAGCTTCAGTAGAATTAGGCCTAGTCAGAAAATCTTCCTGAAATAAAGATTATATACGGTGCACTTTCTGTTGTTCCTGAAGATTAACAATATTGAAGTGGTTTATAAATTGAATTAGATGTCCATCTAAATAGTTTGAATTTTCTGGTATGCTTTCTAAAACAATTTTTGTCTAAAAATAGCCTACCTCTAACCACTAGTTGGAAATCTGTGTCAATTCTTCCAAAATTATCCAAACTCACTCTGATTCATCAAAAATCTGTAATAAAGTAAATGTTGGCATTTATTTTGTTGTACAAATGCCTCCACACTAAAGAATGGCACTAAAGGAAAAGTTTCAACCAACCAGAGGAGAATCCTGGGACAGTACAGAACCCCAGATAGAACCCTAGGGAGGGAGAGTTTGTTACGCTGACTTTTGAACTGAGGTCAGAACCAAAACAGAAGACCCAACATTGTACGAGACTCAAACATGCCTCAGATACAAAGTGTGGCTCAATGTAGCCAACACATAGGTTAGCAGTTTTAAAATACCCAGTGATGACGTAGGTCCATAGTGCCCAACCATGTACACGGAGGGCCAAGAGTATGCTGGCATTCCAGCCAATCGCTGCCCCTGCACGAATGAACACACCTTCAACCAGAAAGGACGGAACTAGTTTGTGAAAACAGCAGATGAGGTGATTGGCTGGAATGAAAACCTGAATTCTCTCGACTCTCCATGACACATGATTGGGCACCACTGCTCTAGGTAAACAAACACAACACAACACAACACAACACAAAAAACCCTATCCTGGAAAAACCACCCATTTGCTGTAAGTGCACCTTTCTTCCTAACTCACAACATGAAAAAGAGAGGCCAAAAACCTGAAGAATGAGCAAGAGATTTCACACTTGGTAGGTTGACAAAAGAAAATCAATCTTTTTCCTCCAAGAGAATTAGGCCTACTTCCCAGAATTAAACAAAATTACACAGACGGAGAAAGACACCAATTCCATCAGACAGCAGCTGTTGGATGCTTAAATTGGAAAGCACTAAGGGAACAACAGGGCAGATTAGACTGATATGGGAAACATCAACAAACTTGTTAAAGTACACAGATGAAAAGCAGATGCAGTCCATTCCATTGGCCGAGGCATCCCCAGTTCTAGAAGGTCACACAACTTCAAACTGGCTTTGGTGAACACTGCCACAACAAAGCTACAGCAAACCAGTGCTCTATTTTAAATGTGGTGGCGGAAACGAAATAATAAGTTACAGTACGATTTCATACAAGCACTGTGAAACTAATGGGAATTGCAATAATTCAAGGGTTCAAGAGTGTATGTTGTTCAAAAAGATTATTCAGTGCAGTGACTCAACAATTTTCATTTTGTTCAAAAGCTCACCAAAAGAAAAAGAAAAAAGACATGCAAGGCTACTTCTTTTACACAGTCACGAGTAAAAAGAAAAACGTGGTCCCAAGAAGTGAGAAGACAGGGAAACATGGGTATGTTTCTGTCCATGTTTAAACAAGCGCTGCTCTCAGCTCCAACACAGACAAACATCTCACACAAACAAATTCTCTCATCAGCTGATTATAAATGCCTTTATCAAATGAACAATCTCTACTCCTGCTGCCACTTGAGAACTAGACGATCCCCAAAACGAATTCCTTGAGAGCATTCTGCAGGGAACAGCAGTAAATAATAATCTTAAAAACTATTCCCACAATGTACACAAATGTTCACGCATACCCAAACACAAGAAACACGGTTCATGTTCACAAAACAGACTGGCAAGAGGACAAAGACAAAACTGCCCATGTTTCACTTTAGATAAAAGCTTCACGGATACGCAAGCAGCACGCGCACGTTCGCTAATGCAATATGACATGTTTCAGCAATGCAAGGAGATCCCCACGTGCCCTGACAGGAAATCAAACCAACAAACCATGTGCCATGTTTACTCAGAAACCAGCGCAGACTTACCTTCCCCCCCGCAGGCAGCTATAAAATCCAGCCATCGCTCAAAGATGAAGAAAGTGAGCGAGCAAGAGAACGAGAAAGCAACAGAGACGGTCTCCTCTACTTCATTCTTCCTCAGTGAAGCCCCGAGTGAAAAAAAAAAAAGTCACACAGCCCCGGCGTCGATCTTCAGCCACAAGTCCTCTGATAAGTGGCCCTACGCACACTCAGGCACATTAAGACTGTTCCCCGGCACACTGAGGAGGGCAGACTGTGACACAGTTAACTTTGAGAGGAGCCCCTTCTACGGTCGGCCAAAAGTGGGATGGGATGGGCTGGGTTAGCTCCCCATAGTCCGCCCTGTTGCTCTTAACCGCTTCAAACCCCATCTATTCCTCCTCCTCCACCTCCTCCCACTCCTCCTCCTCCTCCTCCTTCTTCTCCACTCTCCGTCACATAATCCTCACAGCCTGCTGCCATTGTCTCAGCCTGGCAGCTTTAGTGTGGATTTGCCCAGCGTCTCCGTGATAATTAGGGGCGGTGGGTGGGTGGGTGGGGGTTTGGGGGACGGGGGTTGGGGGGGGGGGGGGTTGTGTCCCAAGGAAACGTGAGGGGTGTCCTGCCTGAGAACTCCCTCCATCTAGTCACACAAACAACAGGCCCAGCCAATCAGGAGAGCCGGGCCTCAAAGCCTGAATCAACAAAGGCAACAGATGTCTTTATCTCCACCCCCTTTCGTACCAACTTCGCTATAACCTTCATCGCTAACCACCCGTCCCACAGAGTGGCGAACGGTCTTCCAGAGACGACTTCGGCAAATCACCTCCATCAGCGGTGATCTATTATTTTTTTAATTACCACACTAACGCAGCACAAAGACTGACAGTTTGAATGGCGATCATGTGGAACACGTTATCTAGACATCCAGTCAGAAGAGAGACTGCCGGAAAGAAAGACACTTCTTGTTTTGCGATGGGAATTAGATCATTTTGATGTATGGCAGGGCACAGAGACGGGATTCTTCCTTCATTGGCTGCTTCTCCTCCTGGACTGAAGAGACATCGGCCAAATTAGGCACAAAACAACACAGAAAAACACGCACGCACGCACGCACGCACGCACACACACACACACACACACACACACACACACACACACACAAACAACTGCTCTGCTAGGCCTTTATCCAAGCCTCTCAAGGAAAATATGTGTCCGTGTAAACAACTGCAAGACCAAAGTGTCTACGACATGTTTGTGGCATTTCAAGATTAAATATTTTTATTCAACTGAACGTTGAAAAAAAAAAAAAAAAGAGACACTTGGCCTGTCAGACACAGCAGGAAATCAGTTTGTTTATAAAATGTGCTCTGCCAAAAAAAAAGGGAAAGAACATGAACCTAGTTCAGTCTGCACACATTTCATAGAAATATGCAGCATAATTTCATTCATATGATCACTTCTTAGTCAGATTACATACTTTCCCCTTCAAAGTTGACATGGCCATTAACAGTTCCCTTTTTTAGATTTGCAGGGTCGGCATCATATTTACAGCAGACAAAAAGCTACAATCATTGCAAACCTTCTGACATAACAATCCTTTCTGTCTGGAGTATTCAACACTGCAGATGACAAAGAGGACAATGAAATTTACCAGAGTGTACAGTTATTCAAAAAATGCAGTATATTTTTCTGAATGTCATCCAATGAATATGAATGTATGTGTTCCCCCTTTTAAGTGAAGCACATATCCTACCTTTATTTCCAGAGGTTTGAAGGAATGTTGGCCACATTTTTTCTTCTTGGAAAAAAAAAAAAAGTTCGGTATTTCCTGAAACATTTTCCACGCTGACCCAGCAGTGCTCTGAAACCACGGTCAATTTACTGAAAACTCACTATGAAATGTATTGTCATTAAAAAGCCTTAGAGAGGATCTGTTTGAGATCCACACTCAGTCTGCAGGGGTAGCAGAGACAATCTCTCAATAATCCTATTAGAAATATTATGCACCACCTTCAGGATTTTTCCCACAGTACAGACAAGCCATACAGAATACTGTCAGCGTTCAATAAAAATATTTATAAAAGTTTATGGTCTGAATCTCTTACACAGGCCACATTTCATTAAAGAATGTTCAAATCAGACAGCTGCTTACTTTGACTTGAAGTTTACTATCATTACATTAACATTTCTTAGGTAACAGAAGATACGGCACTAGCCCAACAGGCATTCTCCAGGGGAGAGGGGAATTCTTTTACATAATTTGTCTCGGGTGTATTCATTTCTACATAATCATTTCTGCCTTAATTTATGACCATGACTAAAATACAAGCAATCTTCTGATTATAATGCAAAAAAACATCAAATAAAGGCATTGCAAATGTCCCTCCGAACACTTTCAAGACGCAAGAGTTCTGAATGGCGAATGCGCCGTTTCTTATCTTGACTTGACCGCCCACAATATCTTCTCCTTGAACAGACAGACAGACAGACACACACACAATCTATGCCTGCAAATGAAGCAAGGGGCCCCGTTCTCCTTTCTCTGTCCGATCCCTCGCCTCTTCCACTTTTCTCAGACTCCAGTTTCTTTATTCCTCCGCTGGCAGAGCGATGTTTCTTTACTTTAGAAAGCCCTCCGAATTCCTGCTCACATCTGGAACGCATCGCCCGAGCCGGCGCTCGAACCCAAGATGTAATTAGGGCCATGTACGGCCAACTGTAAATAACTGAAAAAGAAAAAAAAATGATACCCTAAGCGCGGAGGAAAAAGGCTGAAATCGGCAAAGACGCAGCCACGGCGGTCGAAAAGAAACCAAAACGGGGGAGAGATGCGCCAGCATGTGAAAAAAAAAAAAAAAAAAGGGAACCCTTCTTCTCCGGTTTCCTGTCGGTGTTGACCCCTGAAACAGCCCGACGCGCTCGAGAGCGCAACGTGCCCCGGCTCTCTCTCCGCAAACTGACGTCCAGCCGGGTTTTTACTGCCGCTCGGCGAAGCACGAAACCCTTTAGTCTGCATCTGCCCTGCGTTCTCAATCATTTCATTAGCAGTCCGTTCCCTTTCGGATCGTTTAGGGGGTCGTTGTGTGTGGGCACGAGGGGCCACGCGAGTTAAAGGCCCCTCTGGAGGGTTTACGAGACACGGCTATAACCAAACGACTGCACCGGTGGTTTTATAGGACTTTTTGTTGTTGTTCTTGTTGTTTTTTTTGCCTGGTTTGTCCCATCCTAAACCGGCTTGCCACTTGTTATCCATGACAAGGAATCTGGTGCCCCGAGAACTGTGACGACTGTTTCCCAAAGAAAATAGGGCAAATTTACTGGTCAGCTGAGGTCAATATAGATGAAAGTAAACCACAACCACTCAGCAGGGCTGCCCTATACTGAACAACAACATGGAAAGTCCAGGCCCTGGGATTCGGGTGACAAAAGCAGAAAGAAATGCCAGCCCCAGTTCTGTTCGAAAAAAAGAAACACCCTGGACTCGAACCAACCCAGTCACATGACTGCTGAAATCTAAGATGGAAAAAATCTCTGGACCCTGGACCAATAAACTGTTTAAATCGCTGTCACTGTCTTCTGAGTAAACATATAGCCTACTTCAGCTGCCCAGGTGACAGTGATGAACTTGAGACCTGTTCACTCCATCTGAGGAAATGCAATGCCATGGATGCCTACCCAGAATCCACCTGGAGTTCTGACACAAAAGGCCTCCTTTTACAGCAAAGGGATTTCATAAGCTGCTCCTCTCTTCAAATTATCTCCAAGGAAAACAGTAGAGGACTTAAGCTGCAAAGGCTGGCTAGCTTCGCTAACTGACCGACGCCTCCATTAATTAAGCACCTTCAGCTGTAAGCCATGCTTTACAATCGGAATTGGGCTGATAATAAAAATACGCTAACAGCAACAAAAGTGACTAGCCTAGCATGACGCACCCTTATCTCCAGCAGTAGGACATCTGCTGCTGGCCTCTCTTAAATTCTTTCTACACCTACAAGCCTTTTGAGAAGCCCTAAGGTGTGTGATTCTGGGGATTTAGGGCCCGAAAGGGGCTCCTGATCGCCTGCCCCGGCAGACGGACGGACGGACGAATCCAACCTCAGCCCGGCGGGAACGTCTGCAGCGAGCAATCAGCTTTCCCTTTGTTTTCACTCCAGGCCCATCACTCCCAGCACTGCCACACACTGCCCGCTTCACACGGCGTTAGGTCACAGTTGGCCAAGGATCAGCTCCGAATACATCACCGGGAGACGAGATAGCAATGAGCCGCTTGCACAACTAAAGGCCAGAAGCCAATCTATATTAGAACAAACCTCTCCAATGAAAACAACACAATGAAAGTGGGTAAGTATAAGATATGTATCATCTTGGTAGTATATATTTTGCACTTTTACTTGCCAACATACAACTAAAAGTAAAATGTGTCATATTCACTAACATTCTGAAAGGCACGTCAATAATTGTGATAAACATCGGGTAGTGAGCAGTGATCTCAAATTTGGTCAGGGATCGAAGCATGACGGGAAGTTAAACCACAGAATGATGGCCATTTCACAGAGTAGGTAAGCATCAGTCCAGACATTTTATATTTCCTTTGATATTGATCCATTCTAGTAACGAAACACAGCGGAGCTTTCATGAAAGCATCACTAATTGCATGATGACATACTGTAACAAGAACTCCCAATCCATAAATGCATTCATCCATTTTCATTTACTGATGCCCTTCAGTCTACCCCATTCTGAGAGAACTAAAACAATTTGCCCCATGCACAGTTCTGTCTACGAAGCTGGACTACAGTAAGTGCCGTTAAAGACCTTGTTCATATTGCACTTCAGCGATGTCACGTCTGGGATTTCAATGTACTGGTGGAATTCCACTTCCTGTACTGTGTATTTATGACGACAGATTCTCCACGGATAGCTCTCAGTTTACTGTTCCCCCGATCACGCAGACAACTATTCACGCACCAGATACAAAGTTCAACGTGAATATCACTGGGTATACGTATCAAAATTATTAGGAATAAGTATCTACAAAGCCCTTAACAACCCCACGATTCCTCGTTCAGCCTGTATCAATGTTTGTCTGACTTACAGTCCAACACCCCCACCCAGATGATGTCCTAACCAATAAACGTTAACTGATGAAATGGTTATTAAGGACATTTTAACGGTTTAATAACGCGAGAGCATCTGTTGAAGTTGAGTTCAGCAATAGGAACACAATGTCTGTTCCGGGGCTAGAACAGTTAAATTAACTTTGGAGAGCAGACATGATGATGATGATGATGATAATGATGATGATAATGATGATAATAATAATAATAATAATAATAATTATAATAATAATATCTCCAGTGTGTCCGACAGTGACAGTTGATAAAATGGGATACTTCTACGTTTGCAAAATAATTATCCCATTCTTTCATTCGGTATTTTCCAGTATAGCCTACAAAAGAAGCGGACACTCCGAAAACTGTTATCTCCGTAGGCTACATGCTCTAGTTTTTGAACCACAACCTGGCACGTTAGCAAAAATGTTACCTTACGTTTGAACCCCTATATTCATGTCTCGCTTGTTTCGACGCCAGCTGTTGCTTTAAATTCGGTTTTTCGGTTTTATTCTGCAACACAAGTTTGTCCCAGCTATCTTCGGTTGAAGCATGACTGCATTGCCGTTGAAAAAAAGTTGAAATCACTTCTAAAACACTAGGCTATTGAAGTCTACATTTTGAGTCAAAACACGCGTTCTCCTACCGATAGCGGCAGAAACAACAAAAACAAAAAGATACTTACATGCTAGATTACACCGCAGTGAGAATTCTCGTTCATCCATAAAAGAACCAAAACAGCAATGGTAAGTGATTATTACATTTATCCTGGCGAGATCTCGTGTCTTTTAGAAAGAATGAGTACCGCCCTCCTCACCGCAAGGAAGTGAGTTAACAGCATGGAAGCGTTTGAGGAAGGGATAGGATAGGATGTGGAAAGATCATGCAACTTTCAGCTTTCCTCTTAAAACATTTAGGTAGCCTACAATATGTATTTTTAAGACCGCTTGATTTAAAACGTTTTATGCGTCTTGTAGAAAGATAACATCCTTGCACGTAGCTGAACGACACGAATGCACTAAAAACTTTAATTCATTCCATGATGGCAGGCACAATTAAAAAGAAAAAAATTTCGCACTTGACTTTTTGAATTTTTTTTTCGTCCTTTATATACTCGGACCTAACTACTTTACACTGTGTTATGGTAATTTGTCAATAGCATTACCTCATCTAAAGGATTGACCTCGTAGTAAAATTCTTGCTATTTAGCACTATCTAGTGGTCATCTTGCAGCATAACCACTTGTATCAATCTCCCAATTTTAACCGAATAGTTGCAACTTCTATGAAATATTGACTAGATTGATTTGGAATATCATGTGATGCTGCGTTTACAAGTTTTTCATCTACGTTACTCCTTATATTCGTTTGTTTTTAATAAGACAAAAAATAATGGAATATACAGTTTATTCATAAAGTGTCTGGTGGTTTACAAAATTTCACCTCATTATTTTTCATTATTTTCTTTCTTTTAAAACCGTTCATCTTGAACCCCTGGGCTCTTGTCAAAACATCATTAGAGTACTCATTCATCGTAGTACTGATGTCCATTCCCCCATAAATCTGAATATTCCCAACTCCAGCATTGTAGACTGCTATTCCACCTGAAATACACACCAATCTGTGCTTATATTTGAATGTCATTTGTATTCAGGTTATACACACCTTACAGTTGCACATAGACTATTGAGCAACAGTGGAATATTGGTTAGGGATCTGGGAATGCAATACACTGCAGGCTTAGATCCTGGGTGGGGCATAGCAGATGTAATTTTGCGCTTAACTTGAGATTATGTTTAGAAGTCATTTATGCTTGCCAATACACGATACAATGCAATGCGATACATATACCAGTAGCAAATAAGATTTAGACAAAGAGGTGAAACACCTTGTAATTGTTACTCCTAGGACCAAGATGGCAATTTTTTCTGGATCTGTTTGATGAAATCAGTCAGAATTTTAGTGCCTTGACTGATGTGCTGCTCGGTATTCCACTGTCCCTCTGGTGTGTAGAATTTCTTGTCACCAGTGGGATGTATCTATGTATCTGATATATGAGTCCCTTGACAAGGAAAGGACTCTTTGGCATAGTTCTTTTTGACATTCTGGGTCCTTACTTGCTGGCTAAAGTACTTTACAACAAAACAGGCAAATACAAATGCACCTAATCCTCTACAGTATCCAGCCCAGTCTCAATACCAGATAAATACACCAGACACAAAATGCCAGAATGCATTTTTCCAGTCGTTTTATTTTATTGTATATACATTCGTCTTGTTTTCTTAATCATAAATATCTTATTATTAACCTTTCAAAGAAATATTTACCTGCCTGACGGTAATGCAAGAGAAACACACTATTAAACTGTTTTGAAACTTGCATTGCATTGTAGTAAAAGTGAGATCAGAATAAAAAAAATTTAATTAAATCCATGCATGTCTTACAAGGTTTAAATAAAAAACTTTATTGATTGCATTTCACCCTGTGTCAGAGTTCTTCAGCACTGCAGGAGCTGGTGCAGTTGTAGGTGACCTGAAAGAAATAAAGAGAACATTTATACACATATCTCATTTGAGGTTGATCATGAACAACAACGTAAGTTGGGTAATTTACATACGATGTGTATAAACCTTTTAACTCTAAGTTGAAGTCATTCACTTTGTGAGAAATTGGCCAGCTGACTACCACTCCAAAATATGCATAAATATTGCTGACAGTAAAACATTAGCAATGTGCATTTTCTGAGGAAAAGGCAACTGCGATTGCTGCTGTTGGGCCACAAGTTATGCTGTTAAATCAAAGTCACAATTCATGAGTTTATAAAAAGTTTTGAAACTGAAAGAAAGTTTGAGAATCTGAAACCTTTTTCACCACTACATCTGCAAAGCTATGAATCTAGGGATTTATGGCACTGTTGAATGGACATGGACATAAATGTGAAAGCTCTCTACAAAGTTACTGGAGACCAAAATGAAATGTGAGAAAATGCTGTGACATTCCTGCAGGTGTCACTGCAAAACCTGTTGCCCTCTGCAAAAACAGTTGCCTTCCGCTTATTGTCAGTTCCAGTCGACCCCTTATTGGATAAAATGCTATCACATGTTTTAAACTTCAGTATAAACACACAAATAACATACCATTTGCCAGTGTCCATTTATGCCCCCTTGTTCTGCTTACCAAACTCAACTTGAATAATTTCCTGTAGTTCACTTTGTTAATCCCTTTAATAAATTTAAAAGCCTCAATCAAATCTCCTCTAAGTCTCCTTTTACTAAGCATGAAAAGTCCAAGCATCTCAAGCATTTCCTCATAACACTTATCTTATATACCCGGAATCAATCTGGTTGCCCGTCTTTGGACCTTTTCCAGCGCCTCTATATCTTTCTTTTAGTACGGTCCCCAGAACTGCACACAATACTCTAAGTGTGGTCTGACAAGGGTATTGTATAGGGTGAGTATGATCTCCTTAGATTTATACTCAATACTCCTGGCTATGTATCCCAGCAAGCTCTATGTAGGCAAGCTCTCTTCTGAGAACTAAGATGAATATCTTGGCATTGGTTTTGTGTTGATAGCTTGAAAAATATGCAACCAAATAACAATATTTGCCTTGCAGCAAAAAAAAACAAAAAAAAAAGGTAGAACACTCCAACACAGACCTGTCGCGTTCCCTATGTCCAGTCCCACGGTCAGAAGCCAGATTGAACCACCTGATCCTGTGCTTCGTTATTTTGCTGTCTGTGGTATCACTGCTCACTGCACCTGTACAAAATGACACACACCCCCACACACTCATCGACATATCTCCCATCAACTTAAGTAAATTTAGCTGGTCTAAAAAATCTTGTCTAAGAAAAATAATAATGAATAAATAAAATTACCCCTAGGCTAATTATGGAATGTGTTTTAATAATCACAATCAACGTAATAACAATCAGTTATATCACCCAGCTCTAGTTTTTGCATTTATTTAAATGTGATGAAGTGCTCATTGTATGCAGACTTGTTTGAGGAAGGCCTATTGCTGTTTCAGCATGGCGATGCCCTGTGCATGAAGCAAGGTCCTTAAAAAAATTGTTTGCCGAGT
This sequence comes from Anguilla anguilla, assembly GCF_013347855.1. Lineage (NCBI taxonomy): Eukaryota > Metazoa > Chordata > Actinopteri > Anguilliformes > Anguillidae > Anguilla > Anguilla anguilla. The sequence goes on along the minus strand of NC_049203.1, from coordinate 64,008,086 downwards.
TTTGTGTGGAAGAACATGACTGGCCTGCACAGAGCCCTGACCTCAATGCTTGATTCCTGGGTGGTGCAATTGCAGTTGTTTCTTGAGCAATACAATCAACTTGAAATTATGAAACAGGATTGAGACAAAGGTAAATCACCTTTTGATTGTTGTTCCTTGGACCTGGATGGGAATTTGTTCTGGATCTTCTTGATGAACTCAACCAGAAGTTCAGTGCCTTGACAGTTGTGCTGCTCGCTATTCCACTGTCCCTCTGGTGTGTGGAACTGCTCGTCAGCCTAGGAAATATTAAGGTTTTTAATTCTCTATTTAAAAAAAAAAAAAAAAAAAAAAAAGCAACACACCACTGATACAAACATGTCAGAACTATTCCAATAACAGGTTTTACAACTGAAAAAGAAACTCATGAATGTGGCCTTCACCATTGGTATGTATCTATGTATTTGATAACAGGTTTTACAACTGAAAAAGAAACTCATGAATGTGGCCTTCACCATTGGTATGCATCTATGTATTTGATAGGTGGAAATTAGTTCTCTGATATTCTGGCCCCTTACTTGCTGGCTAAAGTACTTTACAACAAAACTGGTTTGCTCTCTTGGCCTGTCAGCTTGGCAAATACACGTACTCTTCTACAGTATCTAGTGCTCGGTCTATTAGATTAATATACAGACCATTTAAAAAAAAAAAATATATATTTACCTGTCTGATTGTAATGCAAGAGAAACACGCTATTAGACTGCTTTGAAACTTGCACTGCATTGTAATGCTGAATGGATTGCTTTCAAAACACAACATCCTGCATTCTTACTTGGGTTCCTCTTAATCTGCAAACAGCACAATACATGCTTTGATACAAATGGACCTCTACTGTACTCTACTGCCCACCTGCTTCAGTCCAAGACTCCAGCCGTTTGTCAGAACCGGTGGGGACCCGGCTCTGGATTCACGGGAAATGGAACTGGAGATCACAACTGGGCCTTTCTGACGACTCCTCGCAACTTTTATGATGAAATCTGTGTACTTGTTCGTCCTGTTCAGGTGCTTCTCCGCCAGCTCGTGGGACGCCTCCACCCCTTTGGAAAGAAAGTAATAAAAGCGTTTGTGGGAAATATCTCCTGTTACATGTCAGTACATGTAAATCTCCAAAATCAAAATCCAGACAAAGGTGAATTATGAGAGCGAAATGGCATTATAGTGGCTAAATTACGGCAAAGGAAAGTGCATTTGTGAAATTAACATGGTTGCCCATTGTCGTGCAGTTTCATAGTATATTACTGAAAAAGGCTGTGCGTTCATTAAAAAAAAAAGAACTTATTGAATATTGCTACACTCCCTGCACAGTCAGTCTGTCCTGATTAGCAGTGTGTTCTTATGCACCTGTTGATTCGGTCTTTGTAACGTCCACATAAGAACTGCAGGCTGAAATGGCAGATATCGGAGAAAAGACGATGACGAAGAAAAAGCACCTTTCTGTGGAGGAGGTAATAGAATGTTATCACAGGCCAGGTTTAGATGATGAAAATACAAAATATTTTCAGATAAAACCAGGAGTGGCAGATCTGAATTGCTGATGTCTCAGTAATTTAAATGATTTGCAACAAAACATTTGTAGGTAACTATGAGCAGCAGTATTAATAATTTCTTGGATGGTTAAAAGTTAAAAGGACTCACCCATTCTGTTCTACTTTTAGTAATTTTCTGTTGTCCAACTGTAACTTCCTCAGACTTCAGCTCTGGATCCACTGCTTTATACTCTTACATACCTGCAGGTGTTCGAATTATGACAACGAATGCTGCAAGTGCATCCAACCAGTAACCTGCCTCCTACTAATAAAGGGGATGGGCAAGTTTTTTTCCCCCCACAGTGTTACTTAGTAGTGTGAAAGATGGGTGCAAACTTATATAATTATATCCTTTAAGGCATATAATGTAATGTAATATATCAACATATTTGACTTCTGCATCTTGATCTGCCTGGTCATCTCCTCTTAACATTACTGCCCATCAGCTGGACCATTCTGAGCATGTACTGACTTTTTTTACTCGCACTACTGGCCAATGGTATTAGGCTACCTGTAGTTAAAAAAACATAAAATAAAAATAAGGTAAATAATATTTCTGTAAATGTAACTTCCCTTCCACCTCCCTCTCACCCCCTTCTCAAATGGTGTCCACTAATTTGTTTAATTGTAATTAAAGCCAAAGGAGGCTATTTTGAGGAAAGTCATGTCTGAGATTAAATAAAATTTATCTTTTTGTGTTTGTGTAGATAGAAATTGAAGAACATTTTTGTACTTTTTTGTACTCTGTTATTGTATAAATGCACATAAATTAAAAAATTATTTACCTAAAGTAAAAAAAGGTGGCCTAACATAATTTAAACTAGTAATTAAAAAAATTCACACATGGTTTAAGTGCAAATTCTCAGCATTTATTACTGGGTATTTTTATACATTTTGGTTTCAACATGTACAAATTACAGCACTTTTTATACTTAGCTCCCCCATTTAAACGAATACAATTTCACACTTTTTTCAGTCCTTATCTATACTCAGACACTAACTACTTAATTCTATGTTAGGGTAACTGGACAATAGCATTTCCTCACCTCATGGATTGACCTTGTAAAATGCTTGCTATTTTGGACTATCTGGTAGTCTTCTTACAATATAGTGGCACTTGTTTCAAATTTCCAATCATATCAAAATAGTATAGCAACATTTATCAAGTACCATTGATTTAGAATTTCATAAGATCATATTTACAAGGTTTTCATTTACTTCACTCCCTATATATATATATTTTAATGAGATTAAAAAATAAACAAGTATGGAATCTATAATTTATTTATTAAGTGTCTATTGATTTACAAAATTTCACCTCATTCGTTTTCATTATTTTATTTATTTTCCCCTCCTTTAAAAACCATTCTTGTTGAACCACTGGGCTCTGGCCACAACGTCACTGCCGTAGTCATCCCCGGTGGTGCCGATGTCCATTCGCTCATAAGTCCGGACATTCCCAACTCCAGCATTGTAGGCTGATATTCCACCTGAAATACACATACATCTGGGCTTAGATTTGAATTTCAGTGGTATTCAGTTTATACCCACATGTTGCAGTTACACATAGTCTATTGGGCAACAGTGTGGAATGTGGATTAGGGCATGCAACGATGACTGCAGGCTTGAATCCAGGGTAGGGCATAGCAGTTGAAACTTTGAGCAATGCAGTTGAAATTATACTTAGAAATAATTTATGATACCTTGGAGAAAGGTGTCAGGTAAGCAAACAAGGAATTACCTGTAGGATACAACGCAATACATATACAATACATGCGATACATATACAGTTAGAAACAGGATTTAGAAAAAGAGGTAAAACACCTTTTAATTGTTGCTCCTTGGACCAGGGTGGGAATTTTTTCTGAATCTTCTTGATGAAATCAATCAAAATCACAGTGCCTTGAGTGATGTGCTGCTCGCTATTCCACTCCCCCTTTGGACTGTGGTACCGCTTGTCAACCTAGAAAATATTAAAGTTTTTCATTCTTAAAAAAAGCAACACACCATCGATACAAACACTGCAGAACTGTTCCAATAACAAATTTTACAACTTAAAATGAAACTCACGGATGTGGCCTTTACCAGTGGTATACATCTATATATCTGATACATGGGTCCCTTGGTGAGGAAAAGACTCATTGGCATAGTTACATAGTTTACATTCGGGGTCCTTACTTGTTGGCTAAAGTACTTTACAACAAAACAGGCCGGCTCTCTTGGCCTTGTCAGCTTGCCCAATACACCTACTCCTCTACAGTATCCAGCTTAGTCTCAAAAGCAGACAAATACACCAGACACAAACGTGCCAGAATACGGTTTACTAGTTATATTGTTTTGATGTCTAGACATTCATCTTATTTTGTTCATAATAAATATCTACTAATTATTAACCTTTTTTAAAAAATTAATAATCTTATGATAATGTAGAAGAAAAACACGGAAGAAAACGGTCTTGAAACTTGCACTGCAGTGCTGAACGCATTGCTTTTCGACACACAACATCCTGCATTCTTAATTGGGTTCAATTTAATCAGTAAACAGCACAGTAATGCGCTGATATAAATCGACCTCTACTCCTGCCCACCTGCATGAGTCCAAACCCGTTGCCATGGTCACCCCAGCCGTTTGTAAGAACTCCGGGGGCCCCGGCCCTGGACTCACGGGAAATAATACCCGCGATCACGGCAGGTTCTATTTTGTGAGCCTTTGCCACTTTTGTGATGACATCTTTATACTTGTTCATCCTGGTCAGATCACTCTGTGCCAACTTGTGGGATGCCTCCACTCCTTTTATAAGAAAGGAATTATTAAATAATTTAGGGGGATTATCTTCTAAATACACGTCAGTACATGTTAAACAAAGGAAAAGAAAAAAAAATCCAGACTAAAATGAATCATAAAAGTGAAACAGCAGTATAGTGGCTAAATCAGGATGGAAATGCAAAGAAGTTAACAAGGTCAAGCACCCATTGTTGTTTCACATTACATTACTGAAAAGTGTGTTGTTCATAAAGGAACAAGTTATTAAATATTGCTACAGACCCTGCACACTCAGGCTGTCCTGTTTAGCGGTTTTTTGTGACGCGCCAGTTGTTTCGACCTTCGTAATATCGCCATAAATGCCGTCTGAAATGGAGAATATCACAGAAAAAACGCGCAATTGAGGACATTTCCTGCTTTGTAAAACAGAAGTGAAAGAAACAAAGATATCCTCAACTCGTGACCAACTAAAATCTGAATATAAATGACAAAGCAGCTTTCTGTGGAGGAGGTAATAAAGTTATCACAGGTTAGATGACAAATGATAAAAATACTAATCTTACCGAGAAAACAGAACTGATTTTAATTAAGCAACTGATGTCTCATAGATTTAAATGATTTGCAAAAAAATGTTTGTAAACAAATCGTTTAATTGAGTTTGGAACTACGCGCATCAGTATTCGACAGTGAATAGTACTCACCCATTCTGTGCTACCTTCGTAATGTTCTGCCTTCTGGCTGAAATTTCCGCGAACTCTCCAGCTCTGGGTCCGCTGGTCATTCACATATCTACCTGTGGAGGCGTTCCTATTACAGTGATGAAAACGGAAAGGACCGCCTACCAATGAAGTGATTCGCCAGTGTTAAGATGGGTATACACTTATACAATTGTATTATTTGAACATGTAGCCTATTAATATGTAGTTTATAGTCAAAAAGAAGTACAATTGTCATAATACTGTCAACGTATGTAAAGACAACATTATTTAAGTAAAACATCCAATGCAATAAGATGTTTAACCTAAGATACTTAGACTGCGAAGTGTTTCAGTTAAATTACATCCTCAAAGTTAAAAAAAAAAAAAAAAAAAGCAGTAAAACGTGTAGATTAAAAGGCTATTCACATTCATGTAAGTAAAAATATAGGTATGGGGCATGCCCCCGCCAAGGCGTAACTTGGCGGGATGGCATACCTGCCATCCCAACAAGTGAATCTACGTTATATTACTTTGAGGACATCATGACAATGTCCAACTAAATATAATAAAAATTCGCATTGTAATAATCCCGAAGTTCTGACGCAGCTATTAGATATATTACAATTACTTTGAGACAAATAAATAGGAAAAGCGAAATTTTACCCAGGGGAGTGCTTTTTTAACCACCAATCACTGCAGACATTGGAGGCGGTGCTTTGAAACAGGAAGTAAATACACTTCTCTAAAAACTGAAGCCTGGAAAGCCGTCGAAGCTGCCAATCGCTTCTTTGCAAGCAAACTTGCTTGATTCTTGATTCCAACGGTTTTTGGCGTCGACAATGCTTTGAAATTCGCCCAAAAGAGGAAACCATTCGCCTGCTTTTATTGCATGTGGCTCCGAGGATTGAGAGCAACTGTGTTGCTTCGTGATGCCTTCGATCGTCCGGACATGGTTTAATGTTAGCGTTTTAATTGTGACATATTTCTCACCGGCGATTTTGTCAACAGGTAAATTGCACAAAACAAAAGTAAATCGGAAACCAGCTAGATTATTACATTGATTGTGTAAAGATAAAGAATTCCTTGGCAACAGCAGGTGGTTAGCATTAAAATGCACAAGAAAGCTAGCTATTTACAGTAGCTTGAGAGCAAAGTGATACTCTCATTTCTAGTCTCTATGATACAGCTAATTCACGTAGCCTACGGTGTTTTGCTACAGTTGGCAACTCACTTCTTTCAATTGTAGCCTAGTTCTTGAACCAAAGTTAAGTTAAGAACAGTCCACGTACATCGCTATCGCTCACGTTCTTTGGTGTAACGTTTAATGTAAATTTGCGGTTCATAATTTCACATAGTTTGTGCACTTTTCAGGCAGGCTGAATGTCCTTTTAATAATATCAGATGATCTGCGACCAACAATTGGATGCTATGGTGATCCTATGGTCAAATCGCCGAATATTGACCAGCTTGCTTCCAAAAGCAATGTCTTTCACAATGCGTTCGCTCAGGTATGTCCAACAAACAAACAATAAAAGATGAACTGAATATTTGAGTTAATATCGAATATAAAATGGAAAAGATAAAAAATATATTAAATATCTACTTTTTGTATTGTATTTGATTTGGCCTATATGTATATGCTTCTTTTTTTCAAGCAAGCCGTGTGCGGACCCAGTAGAACCTCATTTTTAACTAGTCGCAGACCAGACACAACCAGACTATATGACTTTAATTCCTACTGGAGAGTCCATGCCGGAAACTACACCACACTCCCTCAGTACTTCAAATCCCGAGGCTATACCACAATGTCTGTTGGGAAAGTCTTTCACCCAGGTAAACCCATTTTAGATCTTCAGTATTTTCATTTCCAAATGTAGTTATTTAAAAGCAAGACATATTTCAATCCATATTCTTATAAAAATATTCTTAAACCAGCTATATTTATTTGTCTATTTATTTATTTATGTCGCCCCTTCTCAACTAAATTGTATGGCACCAGTTCAGTCTGTATTAATTTTTAATTTATGTGTTTATTTGGTTTTTTTCCCCTTTGTATTTGTGTGAGCTCCTGTCTCCCCTTGCGGCTGTGTTTCCTGTCTGGAGTGTGTCCGACTAATGCGTCTAACTAATGCGTGTTTTATGTCCTGGCTCTGAAGGTATCGCTTCCAATCACTCGGATGATTACCCGTACAGTTGGTCTGTGCCTCCGTATCATCCTCCCTCTTTCGCCTATGAAAAGAGGAAGGTCAGTGTGTGTCCTCCCTACCGCTGTCTTTCATAGGAAAATTGGGGAAAAGTTCCTATTTTCAGTACCTGCTTATTTGTTTGGTAGACACAATTTTGTCAAGGTTGAATTGCAGTGCTTTGGAAGCCATGGCACAGTATTTATCACACACACGTAAGTGCAATGCTCGCCGCTGGCCCAAAAACACCTAAAAAGGCTGAATATAGCCTGTATAATTAGAACTCTGTCTTCTAAATCCTGGGTTTTCCACAGCCTGTCCACGGGCCCCTGGGGGTCTTCGAAGGTACTGTAGATAGTCCCTGACCAGAATTCAAATGCAATGATAACCATTAACCATTTCTATCAACAAATTTTCAACTTTAAAATAATTGTGTAGTTGAATATTAGAAACCATTTCTGAATTATCGATTTAATATAAACACTTTTTGCTAAATATGGCTCATAAATTTAATTAAAAAAAAAAAAATATATATATAAATATATAAAATGGAACCCTGTTTCCAAATTATGATGAGGGTCCCCTGGTCACCTTTGTGCCTGAGTCGGGGTCCCTGGATCAGAAAAGGATGTAAACCTGTTGCAGCTGGTTATTCTGCAATCAGGTGTGCTGTGGCTAACAGTTAAACGGACAGTGCTGGTGCCCTCTGGGTCTATGGGTCTTTTTTTTAGCTCTTGGTCACAATCCAGTGAGATCCAGGTCTCTAATACAGATAAATATGAGTTAGAGGTGAAAGTGATATAGGCCTAGGTTAAATTGAGTACATTTGATTGCATTTTCTTTGTCAGACCCACTGTCACATTTTAAAATCTATGCTTGAAAAAGCTAATGCTAGTCTAGTGATATGGAGACAGTGTTACCATGCTTGAATCTTTTGTCCTCATTTAAAAACAAAAAAAGGTTTAGCTCAGATCTTTTAGGAATGCAGTCATAGTTGCTAACAGTAAGTAACAGTAAGTATTAGCAGTAAATATAGTTTTATTAGACAGCAGTGTGTTGTTTTTACCGGCCTTTTTGTGTGTGTTTGAGCAGGTCTGCAAGGGCGATGACGGCAAGCTGCATGTAAACCTGCTGTGCCCTGTTAATGTGACGGAAATGCCTATGAAGACCTTACCAGACATGGAGAACACGGAGGAAGCAGTGAGGCTGCTTAAATCTGCCAAAGAGACAGACAGCCCCTTCTTTCTGGCTGTGGGGTACTACAAGCCTCACATTCCCTTTAGGATCCCGCAGGTACCTGTACGGTCCCCCTCCCCGGTGGTGGGCCGTTCCAGGCCATCGTCACGCGATTAGGTCCCAGCTAACGCTGATGAACTTCACGCTCCAGAGAGAGCGAGTGTGCGAGAGTTGAGTGAGAGGATGAGTGTGATTGAGTGAGAGTGAGTGAGTGAATGGGTGAGAGAGAGAGTGTGAGAGATTTTTTTATTTTAAAACCACCTTTATTGGGACTTTTTTCAACCAACCAACAAAACAACACAGACAGACAGAGACAGAGAGCGAGAGAGAGAGATGGACTCACTGTTCAAATTTTATGGTGAAATACTGGTAACTGTTTATAATTTCATAGCTTCGCTATTTTACAGACTTTTATTTTAACAATATGGTGCCATCTCAGTTCAACACACAAAAAAGCAGCTGTATGATAGAGCAAAATGAAGAAAAACACCATGTAAGAATACTAGTCATTTGCTGTAAGATTAGAGAGAGGTCTTCTCAATGTCTTTGACCAAAGCCAAGCTTAATGCTGTATTACTTTAATTTACTTACTTTTACTTGTTTGTTTTTGTCAAACCTGTGGACAAATGGTGATTGAATCCAGGCCATTCTCTCTGTGCTTTGTAATGGCAGGGACGAGGGCTGAGGGGAACTGGAGGAATCCCAGTGCTGCCAGCCCCGTAATGATATCTTCTCTTGCAGGAATTCCTGGAGCTGTACCCCTTGGAGAACGTGACGCTAGCTCCGGACCCAGACATCCCGGGCGGCCTGCCCCCCGTGGCCTACAACCCCTGGACAGACATCCGGAAGAGGGAAGACGTGCAGTCCCTGAACGTCAGCTTTCCCTACGGACCGGTCCCCAAGGAGTTCCAGGTGACTGTCTGTCTGCAGTGTGGTTTTATTGCATAAAAAAGTTATTCGGTGATGTTTTGTACAACTAGAGGGTTCCAAGCCCAGGTTCTGAACAGGAAATTGCGAGACAAAACAGATTTCTGTGAAATGCGTTTCATTGTAAATACAAACACGCATTACTTCAGATAGTAATATTCGGTAGTAAGTGTTCTGGCTTCAGTGGGTGCGTTTTAGGCTTGCTCACGTGGGGGTCTAGGCCAGGGTTGTCTGTGAAGCGTATTGTGACAATTGCTGTGAAATACTCTACATAAATAAAATTTGACTGATTGATTGATTGGTTGGTTTGTCTGTCAGCGGCGGATCCGTCAGCACTATTTCGCGGCTGTGACCTATGTGGACGCTCAGGTGGGTCGGCTCCTGAGCGCGCTGGATGACCTGGGCTTGGCCAATGACACCATGGTGGTGTTCACCTCTGACCACGGTGAGATGGCTCCTCCCCCCGCGGGCTTTCTTCCTTTTCCGATTTTGATCGCGCGCTTCCCTGCGTGTGGAACGACGCATACTGTACAGTACAAGACCACCTGTGGTCGACATTTGAATGCGCTCGTTCATCATTCTCACCTGCGGTTTTTTTTTTTTTTTTTTTTTGCGCACACGTGCATTTACGTTTTCCACCACAAGGTGGAGATGTAACAACACCAAATTTTTTCATTTGCTCTTGTCCTCTAAACAAAATGTGTTGAAGGCCTGATGTTAGACCTTAACCTTTAATGATTTTTTTTTTTTAAAGAATGCAATTTGTATAATTGCTTTTTAAAAAGTTTATTTATTTGTAGATATTCTCAATATACTTTAAAAGAAAAATGTTATGCATTTAACAAGCATCCAAGTCTTCTGTGGCTTTTGTTGACTTTAGCTGGGCCTTGACCGGTCTCATACTGATTAAAGCGAAGGACTCTTTCATATCAAGGTTGGCTTTTTAAAGAAATGTTGTGATTGGCGTGAGATTGGAGCAGCTTGTCCAAAATCTCTGGGATTTGGTGAAGTCGGCTTTGTTTTTTTAAAAAAGTATATCTGTATTTTCTCAGGGCATATTATCGACTAATACAGAAGCCAAAATGCTCAAGATATACTCATGGATTTACAGAACACATTTGCTGACCAGTTGTTCTTTAATTGCAGTAATCTGGGCATGTTCAGCCTTTTTATTTACCTTTTTATTTACATTTTTCTATACTTTTCTCATTTTTCCCAAGCAAGTGTAGCTGCTCTTGCCATATGTTGTTTTCTCTGTCGCATTTTGCATTCAGTCTGATCTCATCGTTGCTTGTATTCCAGTTAGTTGGTGTAATTGCTTAGAAAGTCTGTTTTTATTTTTATTTTTTAACAGCTCCTTTGCCAGATGGTGAAATGTAATCGCAGTTTCTATCAGGAATGGAACTTTACTGACCCACGCAATTACTTTTATGGTGTTAAATGTTTTCATGATCTGCATGAAACTTTTACAACTTTGCTAACTTGCAAATCTCATTTTCTCCAAAAAATTCCAAGATTAATAATCTAGGAGTTAAAGTATCTTCAGATTTTCAAATTCATGATTTTATGAGTGCACACGGTGCATCTTGCAAATTTTGCTTTAGAGTGGAAAAGCCTGTTAGATGTGATTGGGGTGCTGTCTTGCCTGCGTGCTCGACCTGTTCTTCTCCTTTGCGTCGTGCAGGCTGGTCACTGGGAGAGCACGGAGAATGGGCCAAGTACAGCAACTTTGATGTGGCCACACGCGTGCCTCTCATTGTCCATGTACCTGGACTGACATCAGCGCCACACAAACTGGGGGAAAGGTCCTTCCCTTACATAGACGTCTTCCGCCATTCCGACCAGCAGTTCACTCTGGGTAAGCACAGGGCCCAAAGCCAGTTCTCCATTACCTGTCTCCTTGTAAGCTAAGCTAAGCTAAGCTAATGTTATTCATTCAAATGGTTAGCAATTAATTCCAGGGACACTGAAGTGCTTATTTTTCAGGGCCCTACAGCGCTTGCATTTTTGGAGCTTTTGCTTCTGAAAATTGATGTGTGCTATCTGGAAAAAAATAATTTAGGAGCACATCTACTGACTGGGATGCATTAGTGTGCTCCTAAAATTTTCAGCTTGGATTCACATGTGTTCCCTGGGAAAAATGTTAGCATAGCCTTATTTTGGGGGCTTGATGCCAGTGGATTACAGGAGTTGTTTGGGGTAATGAAAGGCTGGTCATCTCTATTTTGAAATATGTTTGGTGTCCTTTAATTATATACCTTGCCACTCATGAAAAAGAGGGTGTTTTCTGTGGTACTGACTTTTTTGTGTTTCGTTTTCTGTACCAAAATACATTTTAAGTACATTTACATTTTCGAAGAAACAAATAGTTCAGTAGTTAAATCTTTATTTTGAGGGCATAGAGCTGAAATCTATTCTAGGGCAGGGCTGCCCAACCCTGTTCCTGGAGATCAATTGTGCTTTAGGTTTTTAACTCCAACTGTAACAAAGCGCACCTCATTCAAAATCATATAGATGTTGAGCTGGTAGTTGGCAGAGTCAGGTGTGCCAAATTAGGTTTGGAATGAAAACCTACAGGACGAGTCGGTCTCAAGGAACAGGGCTGGGCAGCCATGTTCTAGGGCGATGAGTAAACCGAAATAATCATCGCCGTGCTGTGCGTAAGGAGAGATTCGCACACCTCGAACGGGAAGTGCACTGCATTCTGGGATTCCTCCGCAGGGAGGGCGGTGAGGGACGTGGTGGAGCTGGTGGACCTGTTCCCCACGGTGTCGGAGCTGGCGGGGCTGAAGCCGCCCCCGCCCTGCCCCCCCTCCTCTTTCGGGGTGCGGCTCTGCAGCGAAGGCTCCAGCCTGGCCAGGAGCTTCCTCGCCGCGGGGCGCCGCCCGAACTCGGAGGACATCGCCTACAGCCAGTACCCCCGCCCCTCGGACGCCCCCCGCCAGGACTCGGACCTGCCCCTCCTGGCCGACATCCGCGTCATGGGCTACTCCATCCGCTCCTGCGACTACCGCTACACCCTGTGGGTGACCTTCGACCCCGCCAGCTTCCGCGCCAACATGACGGACGTCCACGCCGGGGAGCTGTACCTCCTGCAGGACGACCCCGGGCAGGACCGCAACGTTTACGACGGCGGCGGCGGCGGCGAGCACGGCCGCCTCCTGGCCAAGCTGGACGGCCACCTCCACTGGACCAGCACTCTGAGGCAGCACCTGCTCTACTTTAACTCAGGGTCAAAGGTCAAGGGGATGTTCTGAAGCAGTATTCTTTGCAGTGTGTTTATAAAAGGAAAAAAAAAAGAAAACATTGGTATCATTGCAATGCCTCTGCGAATGAAACTCATTTTTATACAGACCTATTTTTCTACTGTAAAAGGGGAGAGCGGGCATGTAATGTCTGCCTTTATTCTTTCATAATGTGTAACTGCACAATTGAAAGTATGTTCTGCTTTGTAATGAGGGATTTGACGGCTGCAGTAATCAGACCTGAACGTAGGCTGAATGCAAACTGGTGCAATTTGTGGAATAATTGAGTGTTTATGCTGCTGCTCCACATTAAGGGAACCATAATAAATTATCACAATGGCTGACTTAATAAAAATTGATATAAAAGTCTAATCCGCATCATTTTTTCTGCCACTGTACTGTACCACGTACAATAGCAGAGGGTGTCCTAATTTTGTTTCATTTACCTTTTCATTAGCAACCAGTCTGCACCTGAAATGGGATGAGTTTGAACCACCTGTCTAAACAAAGGAATAATGTAATCTCAGTGCGAACCACAGAATCCTTTTTATGTTGATGAAGATTATCATACCTAGTGTTATGCTATAACACTTAAGTAGATGCTTAGTCTCACTATTGTTCAACCTACAATGCTGTATGGAATTAAATTCAGGGCCTAGTCCAAGGCTAAATGAAATCTTGAAAAATGCTACCCATTATCTAATTCCAACTGCGGCTTGCGCTTTTACATCATTGAAATGTTGGCACGATGTCCTGGCTTCTCTCGAAGCTGACGATGCCACGTTTTTATGTCACCAGGTTATGAGTTAATGTTCAGTCCATAACGTTGTTTATCAGGCGACAACTCAGGACCGATTTAGGGAATCGTTCTGCCGCTGCATCCCTTGGCATCAACATATGCAGGTTTTCTCTTAAAATTCTTGCTTTGGTCGAGGGAAGAGTTGCCAGAGCAGTTAAATTGATTGTTGCTTTGTGAGAACTTTGAAATTATGTTGCTCAGATACACTTCGGAGGGCTGTGTGAAACTGATGGATGTTTGTGTCAGATTGTGAAAGAGCATAGTTATTTTGCTTAAAATGCAGTCTTGTACTGTAAAATCACCTTGGCTTTTTTGTTTGCTTTACGATTAGAGAACAGACCCCCTTTGGGTTTGTAGTAGTTTTTTTCAGTATTTTTTGCACATCTGCTGTTGGCTTTTGTTTTTCATCTTTGTTTTTTTTTTGTTGGAATTTGACACAGCCTAATTTATATTATAGATGTGACAAGTGTGTTGAAGATGCCTTATTTTTGATTAGGTGTGTTCTGTATTTAAAAAACAAAAAACACAACCCCCCCCCCCCCCCCCCCCCTTCCCCGAAAGTCTATTCCCTTGATGCGCCTGTCCTCAGCGTGTTGTCAAACGTCTGTCTCCTGCCCTCCTTCTTTAAAAAAAAAAAAAAAAAAAAAAAAAAAAAGATTCATTCTCATAAATGCGCGACAGAAGCATGTTGTGCGGAGGGTCCTTGGGGACCACCAATGTATTCAGCTCTTGCAGACGGGCTTGGTTGCCAGCTGGGCCGGAAAATTCCACCGCCGTGTTTTTTTTTCGCCGTCTGAAAGCAAGGTCAGGCCCGTCGGAGACGAATCCAGGGGCTGATTGAAGCTGATATTTTAATTGCTCTCTCCGAAGCGGCGTTTCGTTCGCACTCTCCCAACTTCGTCTCCGCGGTTTTTTAATTCCCTTTCAACTCGTGCGAGTTCTGCTGAAAAATTGTTTTGCATTAATTATTTTTCTTCCGTTTTTTAAAAAAATTCTCGCCCAAAATGAACCGAGGAGAGCTCTTGCGCAGTTACATCTGGAGCACCAGGTATGAATGCTAATGTTCAACAACGTGTTTTATATTATGTAGTTGTCATAGCTTCAGCTGAAATTCCTACTCTAATATTTTTCCTCCTGTATTGAACAGAACAGCAACAACAGTCTGCGTAAGGTGAAAAATAAGCACTTAGATCACCTTAATTGGGTGCAAATGAGCACGTGAGATTTATGACAAATACCGCACCATGATTACTAAACAATGTTTAATGTATTTGTAATCCCCAAAACACATTATTACACCGTATTGTTTTGTCGGTATTATGGAACGGCGAAGGGAAAGCAAAAAATATTTGAATGTTTGAGGAGCTTGTATAGATGCTCTATTCGGAATATAAAATATTCAGTTATTCGAAGTGAAGTTTTTCACTGACAAGTAGAAGGTATATTTTTCTGCTGCACTAAAGATTCAATTTTCAGAAATGTAAAAAAAAAAACCAAAACAACTGCATAAATAATAAACTGCAATACAGTGTGTACCCTTGTCAATTTAACAGAGTATACTATATTAGAGTGTGGTAGAATTAAATGAAAGAACTGTAACACATCAAATAAAGCATGTATTACAACGCTAGTATAATATAAATTATACTGTAATCATCATGGGAGTCTGTGTGGATGCCATTGTTGTCTACAGAGAACGATATGGCGACAGCTCTTGAAACGTCCTATGCACAGTATCCTCTTGCTGTGTTGTTTCACACAGTTCTTGGCAGATTTGGTCTAATGAATCCCAGAAGAGCTCAGTTTCAGCTCACAAAACCCAGGAGTGCAGAGACTTGGGGGAAACTTTGAATGAGTAACCCAACTCCCTGCTGTATGTTCTCATGCACAAAAATGTAAATATTTTCTGAAACACAGGCATTTAAAGGCACCACAACCCTGCAGGGATGTACAAAGACTGATAGCTATGCAGGAAGAACATTACTGGAAGACTAATATTGACAATAAACAATCTGATAGCTGAAGTACTATCCAAAAAATATCCATTATCCTCTCCATCTTTCCGATGGCCCCATCCAAATGTCCATCAAAACGTGTTTGTTTTTAGAGTTTTCTTTATGATTACACTACCACAAAGAGCTGTGGTTTCAGTGCCTGCATTCATACAGATTCAGGCTTCGCGTTTACAAATGAAAAGGGAAGAAAACCGGCACTCCCTGATGAGCATTCATGCCCAAATGGACTGAACGGTCCTAATGGCCTTAATAATAGCTTAAGAGTCTTAGTGTTCATTAAAAAAAAAAAAAAAAAAAATGACGTACATTTATCACCTACTTTTACCAGTGTACGGTTTTATAAAATTGCTGCACGTGCCTGGTTGACACAAAGGTGGCAGTGTGGTGTAACCTAAAAAGTTTAGGAGTTTGGCTTTTAGCCCGGAGGTTGCCAGTTTAATTCCCAGGTGAGGCGCTGGATCTGTACCCTTGAGCCCTGCACTCAACTCAAATTACTTCAATAAATATAAAGCTGCATAAAAGGAAGATTAGGCAAACTGTGAATTGTGTTTGCCACTTTAAATAAGGGTGTCTGCTGAATGAGGGAGACAAATAATGAATTAATATCAGGCACGTTAAAATAATAATGGAAACTGAACGCGTAGCTGGAAAAATGCATGCGTCCGTTGCAAGATTTCAAATATTCTCCAAGGAGCAAATGGTTTTGTTTGATTGTGATGTCATCGACTGTTGCCAAGGCAATGAGAGTGATTGGCAGGAAGTGCAGAGCGTGCGGATAGCTGTAGTGCTGGGGGAGAGGTATGACCAGCAGCTGCAGTGTGAACCAGGGAGGTAGGAGCTCCACGTAGACCGGGACTGGACTTTGGCCCCAGTCTGAATGTGCAGTCTGGTAAGAAGGGGTGCGGTGCACTGGAGATGACTGGAAATTCTTCAGAAATAACAGTGAATAAATGAACTGCCCCTCTGCATTGTGGGCCGATGAATTGGCATGTGCACAATCTCAGCTAACAATCATTAAAGTATGCACAGGGTTGTTTCATTCCTGTTACTTAGTGTTTATTATTTATTATTTTTTCTGGGGGAGAAAAGTCAAGAAGTGAATAAAACCTGTTCGGTATTCCGAAGAATTTTCCCTAGTATACTTGCATTCAGTGAGTGCATTCAGCTGAATACCTTTCCTGCCTTTATTCTGCCATAGAACCTGACTCGGTGCTTTTTTAAAATTGACGATACGAAAATCTTCAAACAGTGATTGCTACCACATTTGTGAGCTGGTATTCGCAGATGGGTCACGGATTTGATCTCGGGCCTCTATTTATTCATGGTGGATGTCAGATTTGGTCTCTGGAATAAATGAACGGAAACATCTGGAGTGGGACTTGGTGATACGTGATCATTTTGATCAGCGTCTGAAGCACCAATGGGGCTCTTCCAGAAAGCTAACTTTACAGCACCGCTGCTAGCATGGCAACGGCATTCCAAGGGTACGGCACCATGCTCCAGGCAAACGGAGGAGCTCTGTTGACGCAAAACTCATCTGCAGGGCCAATAACGGACAGCTGGGCCGTATTATGAAATAGTCTGTGACCTATTAGATTCACAATCAAAAAGACTGATTATGAGCGCTCCCATAATTAAGTTGAAAGTCTTCGGATGCTGTATCCAGTGTCTGAAGCTGAGTTATGGCTCTTGAAACATGCATCCTGGAAGCCAGCCCCCCTTCCAGATACACCGCAGAACAAATGCTTCCTTTTGTACGCCACAAAGTCTCCGTTTTGGATTCTGTAAATTCAGAGAGATTGCAATCAACCCGGATCTTTCATGTTGCCTGTAACAGTAAAAAAAGGACCAGGCCTTGAAGTGTTGTTATCTCGTTTCAGAAATGAAGTTTTAGTCCTTCTTTATCTTTCTGACCTGGCTCCGATTTCATAACAAAAGTAAACCGTTTTTCTCTATACCAGAACAAAACCCCATTGATCTTTGGAGTAAAATAAAACATTTTGACGATTTGGATCATTTTGAAGACACGTTTCAAGATTCTGCAATGTCATTTTTTATGCACCAGAAGAATGTGTCATAATTTATTCTGTCCCGGGGAGTTTTCTCTGGCGTCCCGAAACGGTGAACACAGCCCCGCGGAATGCGCGTGCGCTCGTGCCACTGAAAGCGGATCCAGGTGGATTGGACTGGAATACGGCAGCCATTACCTTACACTACAGGCATTTAGCAGACGCTCTTACCCAGAGCGACTTACACAGCTTTTACATAGCATTTACATTGCATTACATTACGCTGATACATACTGAAGCAATGCAGGTTAAGTACCTTGCTCAAGGGTGCAATGGAACCTGTGACGTTTAGGTTACGAGATCAGTTCCTTACCCGTTATACTACACTGCCGCCACTGCCAGCCTCCAGCCAGGTGGAGGTGCTCTGACTGTGAGCCTCTTGCATCCTGGGGCGCTGAGGCCCCCCATCTGCTCCCCCCCCGCCCCCCCCGCTCTCCAGCAGTCGCAAGTGGATGCAGAGACCTGTACCGCAGACAAGCCCGTGCCCGCCCCACGCCCCCCCCCCCCCCACCCCGCTGCCCTCCGAGAGCACTCCTTTCCCCGCAAGTAAACACATTTTAATGAAACATCTCTCTCCAGCTCAAGCAGAGCGGAGGGGGAATCCTCTGTCAGAGGTCATTGTGTGGTTTATCCCTCTCTTTAGGCCAATCAGCAAAGGTCTCAGAGCTCGTTCTCTCAGTGCATCATTTTATATGTCCACACTTGAATCATCTTACATTTTTATGTTGCTTATTTGCTCGGCACCAGATCTTGTCCTCCAGGTGCCACTGAATGACATCAGTGAGTATATCCAGATGGCTAAAATGCAACAAACAACATATATATATATACATATATATATATATATATATATATATATACACACACACAAGAGTTGCTCTGTTCATAAGAGACTCTTGCCACAATCATTGGCTAGGCCCTATAGTCTTGAGATGTAAAGCCTGTCATTGAATATATTAAGGCTGCCAGGGGGGTATACTGGCAATACACCGGTTATTAGTTGCAGTTAGTGAGGGATACAGACCAGAGGGATACAGACCAGTCCTAGCTAAGCAGAGTACTGTGTGGCCTATACTTAGGAATATTCATTGGTTTGCATACAAGTGCACAGGAGAAATGGAGGTATTTAAGCTTCAGAGTTCCTTGTGCTGAGTGGTGGGTGTGCAGTTGCTGGGGTGCAATTGCTGATAAAAAAGAACAGTGAACCATGTGCATAAAAGAAGATATACAGACTGAAATGTCTGCATTATTTGTCTTTTTTATTTTCTTTTGTGTGCACATTTTTAGGGGTGGCACTGACTATCCGCATGCAATTAATTCATAAATCCTTCTTGACTTGATGTCTAGCTGTGGTGAGAAAAAAAGATGAAAAAATATAAACAGAAAAATAATTTAGTGCAATAACTCCGTAAAGCCAATAACACAGCTAGTCTAATAAATCAATATTTTAATTCAAGGGACTTTTTCAAAAACACCCATAGAACAGCATTTTTTGGTTGATATCATATTGACTGCGAGACTAGAAAATCACTCTACAGTATAATTCTACACTCTCGCTGCATGGTACAGCCCTGATTATACATGTCTCTGTGTGTAATAAGGCCACAGATAAGCGACGCAATAGGTTCCGCAAGCAGCTATTGTGACATCACAGACACATGTATGTTTGTACTGAGTGCCCCGGCGTTTCCAGGGAAAGTGAAAAGATGTGACTGACAGTCTACGCAGACGTCTATGACGAACCTTGGCTCTCCGCTGTCCTTTACCTTCCCTCCATCTGTCATAGTGAAGGGCCTGACCTTCGGGCATATGCGCGCTCAATCACTTCTACCTTTGATGCTCCCCCCCCCACACCGCCACCACCGTTTAATAGAGTCACTGATGAGCTGGGGCACTCATCTCCGAGGGCACAGACCCAGCCCGGGAGGAATGCGCTCTCCACGAGGGGACGTGTGCGGGTTTGCGAATGCTCATTATCTCCGTAAGACTAAAACATTCGCCGCGACTTCGACTCCGGAAATGGATTTGTGTAAATTTTGTCGCCCCCCCCCCCCCCCCCCCCGAAAGCACTGTGAAAAAAATTATTATTACGACGCCGAGGAGGATCCTGTCGGCACATCAAAGGGTTCTCCGACTGAGAGCCGTGAAATGAGACCGCGGACGGCTGACGGCGAACGTCTGCGCGAACGCCTTTTCCGAGGGTTGAAATGGAAGCCGACGCCGTGATTGCTTTAATCATTCCCAACAGATTAAAATGTACAATTGTTTCTTTTTAAGAAATTCAGTCACTTAAAGTGAGTCACTTGGAGACAACCTTTCTTTCTTAATATATACATATCACATATACTGAGAGGCATTAAAAACCTGATATAAAAAAGTTTTAATTTCTTATATATATGCATATACATAGAGGGAGTGGGATGTGGAATTGAGTGCAATCGAGAGAGAGAGAGCAATAGGACATTGCATTTGATATTGGCAACGTGTCCCACTTGGGAGAAGGCAAGCAGTCTTCCTTTGTCCTTTGGCACTAGCCAATGAAAATTGAAAACCCTTTTTTTTTTTTCAGCACTGGAAATCTTTCCAGTTCCAACTATTTGAACCGCAAATGATATCAAACACTAATTTAGATTTTCTCCTAATCCAGAACCTGCACCAATTCTTCAGTCAAACTCCAAATGAGACCTAACTTCAAAGACACGTATTCATCATATTTAGCCTCCCCCTCGAAAGGCAGCTGCCCTATGTTTATTTTCTGTTGTAATCATTCCCAGCAAGAGGCTTTACAAAGTAGGCCTACAACAAACAGGCCAAACATACAAGAGCATTCAATTCAAAATTACTCTAACAATGAAGAAAGAATTGCTATGTGTTCATAACACTTGGAATATAATCATTTTTAAATCACACTATCACTATGTCTTATGGAATAACGGATATATGCATTTGCTGCAGATGTACATTTTTACCATCCGAAAAGCCCCTTTGACTCCCACGGGAATAGTTTAACTGTGCACTTGCTAATTTGCAAAAGGACACCTGTGTCCTGTGTGTGAATTCAGTCGACACCCCGGGTGCGAATTGATGGTCCCCTCCTCTGCTTGACCAATTTTGATCCCGGGCAGCGATACTATTACCCGCGTTACTCAAACCTACAGCAAGTAGGCCAAGGCCTAATCCTTCAGTCCACGTTGTCATACGTCCTTCTCCTCTTGCCGCGAAACTTAACGTTCCCTGTTCTCCTCGGCGCCATCTGCTCTGACTGTCCAGAGTCTCAGCTCTTACGTGACCATCTGTTTATACTTTTCCTACTCGAGTCGTTTCCCCAGGAAGTGAAGTGCTACGACCATAAAACACTAATTCTAACGTCCTCCGGGAGTCAGAGTTTTGGAAAGAGGACGCTGCCTCGGTGCTGCACCCTCCGAAAACACACCAGAGACGGTGGTAATAATAATAAGGCTGTGGAATTAGCGAGAATCTGTCCCCGGGGTCCCGTTGGATTCTTTAAAGCATTCGAGCACATTAACTGTAATGAAACGCGTGTACGTCAACACTGCTTTAAAGGACAACCACGCGTCTCCATTTTAAACATGCCATTAAACGAGGTTCCGTGCCGCCACGGCTATGAAAATAATCGTGCTGGATTGTAGGTTTTCATGATGACAGTGGAGGTGATGCATTATTTGGTGAGCAGTGGAGCTGAATGAGTATCGTGAAATATGCCCTTCTGCGATTCGTTATTGATTAAAAATGAACCCCGGGAATATGACTTACAAGAACATAAAAACGAGTATCCTATTAGAAAATGGTAATAACATTTTGTAAACCGTTTATAGGCCATCTGAAGATGAATATCACCTGCTAGCGTTGCAATTTGGCAAGCGATGGGCTATTGGATTGCTGTTATGGCTGTGATTAACATGTTTGCGTATGCTAAACGTTACTGGATTCATGTAAGAGAAAGGAGCTTTGTTTAACCTAGTAGGCTTGAGTCAGAGATGAAAGACAGTGTCTAATATGTATCATTTATGTTATCAATGTTATTTTTAAAAATATGCTTTTCTTCTTCCTATACCCCGATTCACGATATTAACAATATTTAGACACATTCAAGGAACAGAAAGAAGCTAAACCCGGATCAGCGCAGTAGGTGTGTCAAAGTTGACTTATTATCAGTATAAAACAAAAACACTCTTTTTTATTCTTTTTTTTTTTTACAGCTCGTGTTAAAATGCGATCGGAGACTGGTGTCCAGCTCTTGACGAGACTCATTGATGTTTTAATCGTCGGCTAATTTCCCCCTCTCTCCTTGCGGACACAGTTTGATCCGTCCCGATTCCAATCTCTCCAAAGTAATTGCCATCGGTGTAGCGAGACCCTGCCTTCATCCACTTAGGCTTTTTCTCCTTTTAAATTTTTCATGAGTCCCTTGAAAAACAATCTTGTTAAGAGCCTTGGCATGACAAAAGATGGAGTCCACCACTTTCTGTCAGTGTCTGCAACTGAATTTTCCTTGTAATTAGTTCATTCCTTTGCCCTCGTTTGGGTCCATGCAGAGAATAATCCATCTCACACTTTGGTGAGTTTGGTTCTTTTCGCTTAAATGTCAAGGTCGCATGGTGAATCAGTTCCAAGTTTCCGAATTCACTTTCTCACTCGAAATAAGTGGGTCTGTAGTGATTCACGAGAGAGAACAATCCAGTGAAAGCGAAACTAAGCGAGTTCTTCATTCCAGAATTCATTACGTTTTTGAGATGCATGATTTAACTTTATAATTTTGATGATTAAAAAATGCAAATAAAAAGTATTTGCAAATAAAAAGTAGGTTGTTAGCCATTATAACCTAGGCCATTGGATGGACAGCACAAGCGTGTTGCTTCTCAGTTAAAAGTGGCAAACAATATTCTTAACAAATAAACAAATAAAATTAACTACACAACTCAACTCAAGGATTTCTGTTATTTTAAAATCATCAGATGAAAAATGCTCCCAGATCAGGCTTTAGACTGTAATATTTGTGATTTACCAACAGGCAATTAGCCTGCTCGTCTCTGATTTCTGTGGCAAGTCAGGGTAATTGGAACAAAGTGGGAGTGCATGTAATGTGATTCTTTGCTTTGCCAGCGAAGCCCAGCTTGTTATTACGGACCAACAATAACATTCCTGGAAATGGATGAATTATTCAAGCCGTCCCCGCTGCTGTGGAGCCGCCGTTCGCGGGCCCGATTTCGGATCGGCGGGGCGCTGCGCGCGTGGCGATACGACGCCGTCCCCATGGAGACGGGATTACGCAGAATCCGGCACGGTCCCGCGGTCCCGCAGCCACTTTCATCATTGATAATCCTCAAATGCTTAAACGGTTCAAAAGGAGTAGGACCTATAGGCTTCGACATCAATGCCCACGTTCCCGGAGAATTCTGTTCGGAGACCGCAGGGTTGGTGCGTGTGTGATCTCGTCGAGTGTTTTGTTGTCTCAATGATTGTAAATACGTGTGATGTTTGTGTGGATGTGAAAGGTTGGATGGTTACTGACGCTTAAAAAAAAAAATGTTCTTACTTCAAACTCACCATGCTTCCTGTTTTCCAGGCTCATTGTCAAGCTCCATTTACCACAAATGTCACCTCTGGCTTGTGTCCCATTCACGATCACCATTTACAACTGGAGCATGAGTCAACATGTTATTTTTATCATGATCCCCCCCCCCCACAAAGAAAACAAAATTTCATGATAAAAATAACACACTGACTCATGCTCCAGTAGTTGTGAATCATAAACGTGTGTGTTATGTATGGACCTTTCCACAAATATCTGGGGAAATTGCGATTGATTGTTGTGTCGCTACTTTCTCTAGGATTCTTTAGAGTTGAGCAGTACATAAGACGAATATGTCAATAGCTCGAGGATTCTTGAAAGTGGTCTTGGCTTTGCTGAAATGAATTTTTATTCTTTCACTAAATTTTTTTTTTGAAGTACCGTCGCACTAGCTGAGATTTTGCCACGCCGCAAAATCGTGAAACGTATCCGTCTCCCCTGTTTACTCAGAAAAATGCACCTTTCTTGTGTAATCTAATCTGTCCTCATTGCCTGTTTACCGACATTCGTCTCATACTGCGTGCCGCAGCGTGCGAACAAATATTGTTACGGCCTTATGCTTACTCAGAGGTGCACGGCAAACAGTCCATTTGTTCCATAGATTAGGGGGGGGGGGGGGGGGGCGCAGATTAGCGGGCTCAGGACGCTGTGAATGCGACAGGGGCCGCACTTTTAACGCCACTAAAGCCCGCTCTTGAGTCCGGGTCACTTCACAAGCTGAGTGGTGATTAGTGCGTCCCCCGAATCCGATACCGCGTCCCGTTCATTAGCGAGACCTCTCCGCGCCGGGGAGTGTGACAATTATAACTGAAAGCAATAAAAATGTAAATGACCAAACAACAGCCGTCGTAAAGAAGAAAAAAAAAAAGAAAAAGGCCTTGAAGTGTCTTGCGTGTCGTAGCTGAGAGACACAGGGGCTGGATTTTTTCCGGGAGCTTCCCTGGGAATAGGAGTTATTAATAGGCCGCGGATGCAATGTCTGTGAAAACAAAAGGCGCTCTCGATTCCTGCCCGCCAGGATCCGCGGTGCCCTCTCCCGCAAACAAATTGTATATTTACGCCTTATTTATCGCCTTCTTTTGACAAGACGGATCTTTTATCCTGCGCTCATTTAAGCTCCAACGAGGACCCAATTGGCTCCGTCTACCCCGAGAAGCCACTGTTCTGACAGGAGATAAGAGGAACTCTTCTCTTCATAAATATTTCATTCGCACATCAAAGAGGGAAATTACTGCTAATTACTGTACTCTCCGTTCGCGCAATTCGGAATCCTTTAGAACCGGGGAGATAATTTGGTTACTCGTCTCTGGTCTTTTATCTCTTCCTCGTCGGAGCTTGTCAGACGGCGCACGTGGTAAATGGGCCTCGCAGTGCCCCGGCCATCATTAACGGTCAGAGGCATCTGAAAAGTGTGTTAAAGAGGCTCAAATCAAATCCCCTGGCGCTTTTTAAAAAAAATGACTGCTTTAAGCGTCTATCACGCGAGGTGGACAAGGCACAGGCGAGAATGGGCGAGGTGGATTAGTGGCGGTGCTTAAAAATCGTGTACGGTCAATTCTGGCTGCGACTGTTTCGACCTAGAAACAAATACACGTTATTAGAATGTGTATCTTAAACGTCTGTACTTCCAAGATGACTTTATACTTGTGATTTCATTGCCCAGGCTCTTGCGTCATCTGAGAAACATCCTCATTTAATTATGAGCAATCACGTAATTGCTTTGATGTTTGTAGTTATGAAAATCTTTGGCCCGCTGCACTGTGCAATCACATCTAGAAATATGATACCTAGACTGGTTCACTGGAAATGCTCTTTTTCTCTTTACAATAAAAATGAACACCATTGTTTTGAGCCTATTCATTGTGGTGATCATCTGTACAATATTATACTCATAATACAATCAGGTTAACACTAAACTGAGATGCACATACATTTGAAATGAATGTGTGAGCCGACATTCTCTCTCTCCCTATCTCTCCCCCTCTCTCCCTCTCTCCTTCTCTCTCTCAACTGCTCCCTCTCTCCCCCCTCTCTCCCTGTCCCTCAAATTTAAATTCAAATGCGCTTTATTTGCATGACACATAAACTTATGTTGCTAAAGCAATAGGATATACAAAATGACAAACAGACCCCCTACAACCAGAAGAGAGGAAAAAAAAGAAAAAACAGTAACAACCCCCCCATACCCTTTCTCTCTCTCCCTCTCCCCCTATCTCTTTCTCTAGCTCTCTCTCCCACCCCCTCTCTCTCCCTCTCTCTTGCTCTCTCTCTCTCCCTCACTCACCCTTCTCTCTCCCCCTCTCTCTCTCTCTCTCTCTCTCTCTCTCTCCCTTTACCCCCTCTCTCTCTCCCTCTCTCTCTCTCTCTCTCCCCTCCCTCCCCAGCTGTGAGCCCTGCATGGCTCTGACAACACTGTCTGGAACATGGCCACAGGCCATGGAAACCGCTGCTCCTCGCCGCTCATATGGGAACCCTCTGCGCGCTGTCACATTAGCCCGGCTCGGAAGCAGATGCTGTCAATCACCTCGCCCAGCTCTGCGGGGGGGGGGGGGTTTCTCGTTGTCCGCTAATTATTGGTCGTCACTTCCTGAACAGGTGAAGAGAGGCAGTGAACGCAGTACCCGTCCTGTAGTCCTTCCCCCCCGTCTGCCTGCTCCTCGTTTGTTAATGGGACCGTTTCCACTCTTAGCCGCGTAGCCCGGAAACACAGGCGAGCTGCTGTGCTAATTGGGAAGCACGCTATTCGGTTGAGTCGAAAAGCGAAAACCAGGAGGACCCATTTTAATAGCCAATTCGTAATTTCGGTTTCACCGTGTTAACTAACCGTGACTGGTTAGGCGAACGGGGAAACCTAGTCAGAAGCTAAGGGCTAAGCTTCACCAAGGGCTCTGTGAAGAATTTCATGAAGTGGCGCTGCGTGCCACTTTAATAAATTTGGCCCTGTTTTTAATTGACAAAGTGTCACAGCAGGGACTGCAAGGGGGATTAATTGGGTATGAAGATGCCAAGCCTTAATGACCACCTTTGGGAATGGGGGAAAAAGTCATTGTTATTGACAGATGGGCTTTCTATCAACTTGCTTTTCTTCCGTAAATAATTAGAGTCCCTCATTATGCAAAAACTCTCAAGAATATGAGTGATTCTCATTGTGCACGCCGGCGCTCTTGTCACTTTCATGTCATTGATTTGACAACTTTTGCGCAGCCCATTGTAAAAGATTATCATATACAAATCAACTCCAACAGGCACAGTATCGAAATGTACCACATGCTGGTGTGCTTGGAAGCAAAAACAAAAAAAAAAAAGCTTTTCAGAAACAAGATAATTCTCTACTCCTGAGAGCCTACACACTCAGTCTGCACTGCACAGTGTCACTACATTTGATTATTAACCTGACATGATTATTTACACCGGTCTATGTTGCCAAAATGATTATTCAAAGCATGCTCATGAATAATAGCACATGCGGTTGACACAGATCTAATAATCTAATAATGCTAATAAGATTGTAATGTTGGTTGATAGTAGCTATATGGTGATTTGTGCTTTGCTTTGCTATCATACTCTCACAATGAAGTCTCTATCTGAAATCACAAATCAGCTTTAAATAAGAAATATACACAGACGTTTCACATCCAGGCCTGCATCACAGCTACAATTGTACAATTGTTTTTTTTTTTTTAACAGACTTTTTATTCATACATTATCACACAGAAAGGTATTGAGTATTTACCTACTTCCTGACATTGGATACTTCATTTTATGTCATTCTCTGAATAAAAATCCAGGTTGACATCAAGGTCAGCGAAAGAGAAAAATCAGCCCATCACTTACAATTCCCTAACATAAACACACCTACATGCCCTCATCCACCCCCACTGCACAGCTCAACACAACATATATTTAAAAAAAAGAAAAAAAAAGATCAGTTACAAAATCTGGATCACCATCCTTATTTCTGACTGGTGCAGTGAGTCTACATGGGCCCTGTGAAACAACACTAAAAGAAAACACAAATGTTTAACCGGACACCCCGTGTACATTACACAGCTGCACAACAAGCACGGAGTTTCAACTTCAAAAATTCCATCACCCTTCCAGCAGCCCTTAATTTAATTAACGAAACGCAGTGAACCTGAGGTATTTGCCTTTGACCGAAGACTGCGGCCTGTGTAGCCTTCCTTGTAATGAATTATTTCACACCCAAGGCATCTTCTCAATAACCGTGTTGTTTTCTCTCAGTGGTAACCCGAAGAGGAAGGGGTTAGTTTATTGAAGCAAACACTCACTGGGCTGATTTCTCTGTAACCTATTGTTTGATACTCAACAGTGGAACATCACTTCTGTTGTTTTATTGATGAAGCAGTTTAAGGAACCGCACAGCCCAGCACGTGCACACATGTGAACATTTTCAGCAAGTTTTCACCTTCAGCTTCAGTAATCGCATCTGTGCGTCCTCCTCTTTCCAGGCAAATGTTGATGAAATACAACTGTTTTGTGTGTGTGCGGGCATGTGTGTGTGTGTATGTGTGTGTGTGCGTGAGTGTGCGTGTGTGTATATGTGTGTGCGCGTGCGTGCATTTGTGTGTGTGCGTGTGCGCTTGTGTGTGTGAGTGTGTGTGTGCGTGTGTGTGCGTGTGTGTATGTGTGCGTGTGTGTGCGTGTGTGTGTGCGCGTGTGTGTGTGTGTATGCATGTGTGTGTGTATGTGTGTGCGCGTGCGTGCATTTGTGTGTGTGCGTGTGCGTGTATGCGTGCGTGTGTGTGTATGCATGTGTGTGTGTGTGTCAGTGTTGAGGAAGCGTTTTCATTAGGAAGAGCTAAATGAAGGACATAATGAAGGGCCCCGGGGCCCTGCCTCAGAGCCTAATCTGTCTGCTGCACCCGCGACCGCGAGACTAGCTTCCCCTGCGTAATTAAACCAGCGGCAACGAACAGGCAGCTCCAAAACGCTGTAATGAGATTCTGATGCGCACCCCAACCTCCCCCCCTTCCTCCCGTTTCCCCCCCCCCCCCCCCACACGCACATTAAACTTTCACTACGCAGTTCAAACTCGCTTCCTTCCGAAGGAGAAGAGAAATAACCTGCAAAACAAAACAGGAAATATAGAAACGCTGCCCTGGTCTCCGAACTCCGTATTGTTTTTGTGAAATCTGAAAATACAGAGTGAGCCGCAATAATAATTAAATGCACGTTTGGTCTCCTCTCCTGTACTGAGAGGGGACAGAAGTGTAAAATCTTGCTGAAACGTGCTCTGACTTCATTAACAGTATGCTAATGTCCACTCTAAATAAATGAAATCTAAATAAATGAAATTTCCTTCTATAATGCCTTAATTAACGTCCTAATTTACAGTATACACCAAGAGTTAAAACAAACTAAACATATTTTAATGTATTTGTAAAATGTTCACATACTGTTCACTGAGTCACATCCTGTGCGCTCTGTAGAGTAATTCAATTTGTAAATCCGTCTTTTCACATGCACTTACATCCTGATTCGTAATGTTTTATTTGGCCCTTGGCATTCTCAGGAATTGGGGTTTTTGTTCAAAGTAAAAAAAAAAAGAAAAAAGATTTTATTTGAATTAAACTGAAACAAGCTTCCATTAAACATTGAGGTCTTCCTGTGGAGAACACTTCCATGTGCAAGTTTGTGAGTTTGACTGAAATGCCTCCTGTGATTATATTCAATTATAAATGCCAGATTCAAATGTTTTCTGACGTGGCTTAGAATAAACAGCAGAAAGGACAAATACACCGTCAAACAAGCAAACTGACTAAAATCCTATCCTTCACACCTCACTGAATGTGGTATGTAACCCCCGAAAAGCCATTTTGAAATGGTTAAATATAGCCCACCCACTATTTATTTACTACTTTTTTGGTGCATGTCTTTTAATTCATGCATTTGTTGTTGGTGTCACATTATTATTTGCAAACATCATATATGCTGCTGGCAGTCCACATAGTACGAATGCTTGGTACATGCTGTGTGTAATTTATTTTCTTTCATTTTATTTATCCTTTCTTTAACCAGGAAGTCTCACTGAGATAAATAAATAATTAAATAAATAATTAAATAAATAAATAAATAAATAAATAAATAAATAAATAAATAAAATCATTTGAAAGAGAGTCCTGGACAAGATGGTAGCAATACATATGTAAAGTTTCAATCAAAAATACTATTATGTTCATTTTGTATGTACAATACAACAGTACATACAAAATCAACATAAATAAATTATTATTCAAAACTATTAAAAACTCAAAATAACATCTTAACATTTAAAACAGTGACGTTTTTGTGAAACAGTGTTTTGTACGATATGTTTAAAAAAGGGATTATTTCACACAGGTGAATATGATAGCAGCTACAGCAGTTTCTGCAGATTCAGAAGTCTTATCATACACAATAGGAAAAGCAGATTATTTCCAAGTCTGTAGAAATCCTGGGAACATTAGAAGGCAACCATTTAATGGACCAAAGCTGGCAACTGCTCGCATTTTATGAGAAGATGGAAGAGTGGTATGGGAATTTACGCATAGCTAAGTGTTTTATGAATAAAGCATATCAGTGTTGCCGTCTGCAAATTGTTAATAGTTAATGGTTATATACTGCCTGTATGGCTCATCTTTTGTAAATGAATTCGATTCTATTGTCAGTCATGCTTTCCTTGACAAATCACATAAGCACACAAAGAAAAAAAAAAAAACAGCAAGTATAACAGCTACCAAGTATCCGAAAACAACAAAAAGAAATTGTTCCTGATATTTCCAGAAATGTGTATGATGAGGGCCTGAGGGCCTGAGGCGTTTTCCGAGCCCACAGGCTATTATTCAGTTTTCGGGTTTGAGAGTGTCGTCCCTGCACACGCAGGCACGGGCGGGAGCCGCGGGACACGCTCGCTAAATGCCAAGTCGACGGCGGCTTGATTCCCGGATTCTACGCGGCCCATTCCCGAAAGCCCGGAACGCCGCTCGGGTTCCGCAGGAAACGAGAGCGAGGGGCGACAGAGCGGGTGGGCGGGCGCTCCCGCCCCTGTTGGGTTTACGTAGCTGGGCTCCAGGATAACTGGGGAGGAGCCGGGCTAAAGGAAGAGGTAGCCGCTGTAAAGCTGCTTACTGCCATTAAAGACTGTGCCAAGATGAATGCCTCGCGTCAGAATCCACTTAGTATCGGCGCTTGATTCAGGGCTATCTTACAACCATATGTGCCTCTCTGTGCTTTACTCTTGCCCCTCTGGCAAAGTAAAAAAACAACAAAAAAACAGCAATGAATAGGCATTAGTAATAATGTATCTGAGCAGAATAAACTCACAGAGATCCTGACTGAACCACGATCGCTGGTGCTTTATGTTTGCCTAATGCACTGAAAGCCCAACAGGAGTAAACGGCAAAAAAAGTATTGAAAATTATTTTTTTTAGACTTCATGTTTTTAAGGGCAAACGGCTCTGCAGATTTTGTCGTACTCTTTGAAGATCAATTTACAGGAATGTGGTTCCTGGCCAAAAAAAAAAAAATCAAAGCTTAGGAAAATAAGTGGTGTGTTTCACATCTTTGAAAAACATAAAATGTTGTGAAACATATTTTTTTTTCTACATACACTTCAACAAGGATCTAATTTTCTAGCTGTCTTCTGTGTGTGCATGGACTAAACCTTGGCAGAGATGTCAGCGTTAAGTGAAACATTAATGAAAGCTTGAGATTGAGCTGTGGTGAAATCTGGCATGTTGACATTCAGGTGGGCACTGTACAGGTGTGCTTTTGATGCCAAGGTCAACTTGTGGTCAGAGAAGATGTATTTTAAAATGTATTTTGGCTGATCACATTTCCCTGCAAATAAATGAAGCTGTATGCCAAGGACAGTGACACAATACCCCCTGTGGACCTAGTCCAACTGTTAAAATATGAAATATTTTTATCACAGCAAAATCTGCACCCAAATCAAAAGCCCACTGTTCACTTGTAAATTGTGACAAAAATAGCAAAAATGTCCATGGGAACACAACACACGTACCATTTAGAGTTGATTGAATGGAAGACGTCTGCATATCATACGTCTGACACATATATTTAAAAAATAATAATGATAGACAGATAAGTAAACATTTCTGCTCAAATCTCAAAGAAATCTGCGTTTTTACTTTGAACTATTCCATGTTTTTTTTTGTATTCTAATGAAGTGTGCTTACTCTTGAAAAGTAATTTAATAGGCAGTCTTGTTCTTGCCGAATAGGTTATTTATTGGTTGTTTCTCTTTTTATCACAACCCTGCGAGCTGAACAATTTGAGTTTGCCATTAGCATGCAAGGCTCGTGAATATGTATTATTTTAAATCAAAGTGGCGCTGTGAAGCACAGACGCTTGAACTGATTTAAATTTCCGCCTTTGTGTTTGACTGAAATAACTGCCTGTTTATGCCCTTTCGAGAACATGAACCCACTGCAAGGTGAAGCTAATAAATCACACTTGAATAATTCCTTGCTTAAATTTCAAGCGGCTGCCTCCAAATTGAATGTTTGCGATTTCCTGAATGAAGCTGCTCACAGAAGTGAAGCCTGTTGCTTCATTTAACGGATACTCAGCTTCAGTTCGGTTATTGGCAACCTGGTGAAGGTTCACACACAAATGTTGATATCCAGTTGCTTGCTTGCGGGCAATATTCTCTGCATAAAATATAACCTACATGTACTGATCTTCCATGTGCTCACTTAATTAAGCACTTGCTGAAAGATCATGAATATGTGAATAATTGCAACGACTGTGGATGCTAGTTGGAGAATGTTAGAAGGAAAAAGAGAAATTATGAGACAGGCTTATATAGCCAAGAGATCCAATTAAGGGAGGAAGATCCAGCTGACGGATAAAAGGGCTTTTATTCCATTCTGAAGGTTACTGACACTAAATTTGGCCACGTATAATTAATTAAAATCTAAATGAAAACAAAACAAGGTTTGAGTGTCTGGACACTTGGAAATTAAATATATTAAAAGACTGTTATACTACAATACCTAACTTAACTGGTATGTGGTATTGTAAAACTGTTTCTTTGTCTTTTGAGAACACTTATTAGAGTCAATGGCTGGTGTAACAAATAACATAAATAATTAAGCATAATTGGTTGTAAACAAAAAGCCACATATCCTGAATATAAAATTGCACAATATAAGGGAAACACACGTCAGCTGGAATATCAACAGCCTTCTGCCCTTTTAATGTTTCTCTTTATTTATTTTTGAAAAATAAAATACTGCTTTTAAAAATCAGAATGGAGAGGTTTCAAAAATAAATTACAGGCTGTCCTTGAACTTTATGAATGAACAATTGACAGTAAATGCCAATAATATTTGCTTGTGAAGTCATTTATATTTAAGCCAAGGTGCATATTTGAGAGCATATTTCTTTGGAGTGTTTAAATTTACTGAAGTGTGGGTTCACTTGCAGGTAAGACTCTGAGAATCTTATCTGCAAATCTGTCTTTTGCAGAGGCACTGAGATTGTTGACCAAGCCTCCAGCTCTTACCAAAGTGCTACTAGATTGCAGTCCGCAAGAGACAAGATGTTTCCGTGGCAACACACCAGAAAGCATTTTCATCCGTGTAAGAGCATCGCCTCCTGTGAGGGCTGAAGTATTTTAAGTATCCAAAAATGAGCGAGACATGTATTATCAGTCAACGGGTTGAGAAGGAGAGGCACATCAGCTAAGCGTTTTCCCTGTTGTTCTTTAATGACAATTAACCTGCTGTAATTAAAGACACTGACCCCGGAGGTGTCAGTTTGTTTGAACCTTGCGCCTGTATCAGACAATGATTCAAAGGGAGTCTCATGCTATTATGCTAATTAGTGACAGTGGGTTGGCCTGTCTGTGAGAAGCTGAGGAAACATTCTTTAAAAATCAATAAATAATAGTTTTCACTGACATGCCTGAAAGGCTCATTTAGATGAAGTGAATCACTTTATTGGTGCTTTTATCATGCTTCACATTCCAGACATCCTTAAGCACATTCCCAATATAAGCACATCACATATGATATCAAAAAAGCTTTACAAAAGAAAGATTCCAAAGATTTTTTTCATCTTTTCATCATTTGGAGATTAAGGTTGGGAGACCTACCAATTCGTAATTGACGACTGGTTAATTGTCATTAATGAACAATAGTACCAAGGTAGGCGTGGTATTTCCTCCTGAATTTAAGTGGTTAAACCTGATCTGCCTGTTTGTAAAAAAACATGGAAAACACATGTGAAGATGCACCTCCAGGGAAACAATGCAGTTGGGGGTTGCCCCAGTGCCACAGCAAGCCAATGGCCTTTTACGAGACCAATTTCAAAAGCTTCAGCACGTCCAACCAAGCAATTTCCCTGGGTTCGATCACAACCTTGTTTCACACGTACGGCGTCCGTGGCCAGTGGCATCAGGTGAGGGGGGAAGGGGGGCGGGGGGCGAGGGAGGAAGCGTCAGTAATGCCTGGGCGTGTGTCACGGCAGCGCGGAGGCAAGATGGAGGGCGCTGTGCTAATGAAACTATCCCGGGACGCGCGGCTGTTGTGATCGATACCGGCACTTCATCTTCAGAGCCTGCGCGTGCACAATGAAACCGCGAAAAAGGTCAGAGCACCGCCAGATCGCCGCTCCTCGCAACGCGCTCCCCGAAGCTCCGACTCGGATAAACGATTCCGTTCTTAAGCGCTCCTCCTCTGCTCGTCCTCCGTTAAAATTAGCCTCCGAAAAAAAAGGCAAAAAAAAAAAAAACCAAACAAAACAAAACCGATTTTAAAATGCGCAAGAAATTGAATCGTGGGGTGTAACGATGACTAGCTGTGACCCGAAATGCAGTACATCAAAAGAAAGACATTTCGTGTGTGTTTGACTGCTCTGTGTGAAGTTGGGATTCAAGGCAGACTCCATTCTTCTGTTTCAGGCTGGCAGGGCCAGGCTTTTTATCTTCTTGAATTCTCCATTTTTGTAGCATTCATGAGGGAATACAACTGATACGTTTCAACTGTTTGCTTATCACACAAGCAAAAACACTGTAATATATTATTTTCAGATGTCAATCCCTTTATCTAAAACAAAACAAAAAATCTTCGGAAGGATTTGCTTATTTGTAAGAACTGTTTAAAGTATGGAGTTATTTTCTTGCTGGAAGTGCAGGAGTGCTGTATGAGCAACTGCCATAACTGCCTGACAAACTTAAGGGGCAACACATAATGTGCTTGGCCTGACCCCGATGACCATTTTGTCTTCTTTTACCGGCCCTCAAATGGCCATAAATGAGCAATAGGCTCCACTTTCCTTTGATAAAGCGCAAGCAAACGCAACTAAGTTCACCATTCTATTAGTGTTCATATTTCATTGCTTAGTGTTTGAAAGGACACCTCATTCGACCAGCACACTCAAGGAATGGAAGAGAAATGTGAAGTGCAAGAGACTTAAGTTTAAACCTCTTCCTGTTACGGACGTAAGTACAAGACCGATAGGAGTAGGCCAGTCCAGTGACACTGATTCATTTTCTGCAAAGTCCTTCCGGAATGATCCTGAGCTGAATGATCTGGTCATTAAAAGAGGGTGCAGCCATAATGAAGATTAAAAAGGGGAGCCCTTGGCCCACCGAAATAAAAAGCTCGCTATTCCCTCTGCAACGACTCAGAGGGAGGATTTCTCTCAATGCTGAGGGTGCGCTTTTATTTCCTCAGCAGCCGAGACCTGAGGTTTGCGCTCGGAGTATCGCTGTGGAAGAGATTGATCTTCCGGATATATACTTGAGCAGAAGAAAGCGAGAGGGAGAGATACTGAACAAAAAGGCCCAGAGCTCTGGGCAGTGACTGAGGGACCGCAGACACTGGAGTCTGGAGGAGTGTTTCAGATGCGGCTCCTCGCCGGCTACCACAGAAGAAGAAAAACTCGCCGGCAGACATTTTGCGTATGACACGTACTGAATGGGAACCAATAGGTGTTGGGGAACAGCTTGTGTGCAGAAGCCGTGATTGGAAGGAAAAAATGTTTCCAGTCAGTTGCAGACAGACCCATCAAACCTTGAGTTTGATTTTTGCATTAATAGTAAATAAATAGATAAATAAATAAAATGTGACCTTACGTTGAGAACTCACAATCAAAAAGAAAAGAAAAATAAGAAAAAAGAAGAAAGAGAAAGAGCAGCAGAGACAAACACGCATACAAACAGACAGGAGAGAGAGAGAGAGCAAGAGAGACATACAAAGAGAGAGAGAGAGCGTGTTGTGTTGTGTTTGCACCTAGCTAATCACGGATGGCTTCGCAATTTTGTCAAGAGTGAGATTGGCAGTGTGGTGATGTCATCTCCTCTCGCACATGATTTATTAGGCACATCAAAGGAGCCAGCGTTCCTGGAGGAGCGGGACAGAGAGTAATATGGATTTGTCTCCGCGCTCTTACCTCCCCATTTGTTTCCATTACGGGCCGTCTGCGTGGGGCTTCGCAAACAGCACCGGAGAGGCGTCATCTCGGGCCCTAGGAAGAGCCTCTGTGCGCCCTGATTAATTGCCCGTCTGAAAGTTACTTTGGATGCTGTCAAAATTGCACACCTGTCCCTCATCCTCGCCCAGGCCTGCCCAGATGCTGGAGGAACTAGCTTGTCCGCGATCAAAACAGAGGGGGAAAAGTTTTCCGTGAAATTTTTAAAGATAAAAGAGAAAATAGTCAATCCCTTATTTTATACAGTTCGATTTTTCCGTAACTAGAACGGGCTATGGATTAGCATTAATACAAGAATATCAAAAGACAATTAAAATCCAAAACATTATTGTGAACCAAAAATAATAAAATCATTTATTTTTTGTTAAATCGAAGGCCGTGTTCAAATCAGCACGCTTGCCTACTATTGAGTATGCAGGTTGTATATGTGTAACTTGTGTACTCAGTAGGAGGCAAGTGAGCTGATATTATAGTATTATAGCACATTTTCCGCCCCTTGAGAATTTGCATCAGTTCAGCTGAGAGCAAAAAAAAGAAAAAAAAAAAAAGGCTGTACGCGTCTAATGGTAACCCCAAATAGCGCTGCGGAAAGTTAAACGGCAGGCACACAATTCACTTAACCGCTTTCTCGGATTGATTTCTTTTCATCGTGTGCAGCGCTACGCACCGCGCGCAGTCGAGATGGAAATGAGACCGCGGCCCAAAGCGTGTGTATCGATTGGCTATGAATACGAATGTCTTCCATTTCGCTTTGGAAACGAGCGGGCGACATTGCGAAAATAGCTACACCCCATTGCTCGCGTCTACAGTCAAAACTATAGAACGGGCGTCATGGTACCCGCTTTATGGACCTCTTTATAATAAATTTATAACTGCAGGCCTCTATATTAAGTCATCATCCCTCATGAAATATATAGAGCAATAATAATTAAAAAAAAACCCAAAGTTGATTGCGAGTGAGTCTCGGAATCTGTCAATTTGATTTGCCCATTGGCAGAGGGGCCTACATTGTGGCTAAGTCTGAGGACTCTATTATTGGTCTGGAGACCCCTGGAGACTCTCCAGTTCTCTCTCACTCTCTCTCTCTCTCTCTCTCTCTCTCTCTCTCTTTCTCTCTCCCTGTCTTTCTCTCTGTATGTCTATGTCTCGTTCTCTCTCTGTCTCTCTGTCTCTCTCTCTGACTCTGGCTACCTGTCTCTCTCTGTATTTATTTCTTCCCCTCTGTAGCCAGTCTTTCTCTCTCTCTCTCCCTCTCTCTCGTTCCCCTCTGCTATCTATCACATGGACAGCGGGCTGGCGGGTGCTCCCGCTGCGGTGGCCCAGTGCCCCCCCCCCACCCCCCTCTGTTCTGCCCCCCCTCCCCCCCCACTTC
The DNA here is from genome assembly GCF_013347855.1 of Anguilla anguilla. Classification (NCBI taxonomy): domain Eukaryota; kingdom Metazoa; phylum Chordata; class Actinopteri; order Anguilliformes; family Anguillidae; genus Anguilla; species Anguilla anguilla. The sequence goes on along the minus strand of NC_049203.1, from coordinate 63,971,162 downwards.
CCCAACCCGCATCCCACGCAAATTCCATCTCTCCGACGGAGGGAGAGAAACGATCTCATCACACGGTGTCTTTATCGCTTCCCCAGATCTGGGGAGGGTTGCGTCTCCGGCACCGCTGCGGAGTCCAGATTAATTGCACGCTGTTATTATTTTCTCCCCTGGCTTTTGAAAGCCGTCCGCCCCCCTGCGCCCCGCTGTGTGCTCCTCTAACGCCCCCCCCCCCCCCCCCACCCCTACAACCCTTGCCCCCCCCCCCCCCCCCCCCCCCGCCCCTTCAGGAGCAGCTGGGAGGAGCGCCGGCAAGCTGAGCCATTACCCCCCTCCCGCGCGGGTTCGAGAGACAGAACTGGAGTGACATCTTAAGTGCCCCCCGTGACACCACACCGGTGTTTACGATCCTCACGCGCAACCGACGTGGGACGGGTTTCTCAATTAGAATCGGCTCCCGGCTAATGACGGCCATGTTCTCCCCATGTACAGTTCTGATTGATAGCCACCGTGACATTTCACGCGCTCTGCCTAGGTGTCTGAGAGCGCTTCGGGAAGGCAACGGCATGTTTAAACTTGGCATTCTGCACAAGGGACAGTTAGCTTTGTTTATTTCCTGACTTCATAGACAGAATACCGGGGTCAATGTTCTGTGACATTTCTAAAGATGAAGACCTAGATCTGCAGAGATGACTCAGGAGCTGCTTTTGAAACCACGAGTCGTGGCAAACTGTTGTTATGGCTGCCGCTTCACCAGAGAGGTGGCAGTGCAGTATAATGGGTAAGGAGCTGGTCTTGTAACCTAGAGGTCACAGGTTAGATTATCAGGTAGGACACTTGCCATTGTACGCTTGAGCAAGGTACTTAACCTGCATTGCTTCAGTGTACTGTATATCCTACTATATAAAAGGATGCAATGTAAATGCTATGTAAAAAGGTGCATACGTCGCTCTGGATAAGAGCGTCTGCTAAATGCCGATAATGTAATGTAATGTAATGAGTGGATTGCCTGTGTGTAGGAATCTCCTCACCGCAGGTCTAGGAAACATGTCTTTCTCATCAGGGTAGCAGGCTCCTCTCCATGTGACAGCATTCAGCGTCAATGATGCCTCACTGTGTGAGCAATACCAATCTGACAGGTTGCCAGTTTGAAGCCAAGAGGAGCCCGGATGCCTCCTTTGTCTGTTTTTTTAAGACCGGCCTGAGGAGTGAGCACACAGTGAGCTTCTTACCCAGGGCAGGAGTGAAGACCGTCCATTTTCCATCTGTGAGCGGACTCCCTGTGGATTGAGTTTGAGCAGGAGGTGAGATAAGAGAGGGAGAGGGAGAGAGAGAGAGAGAGAGAGAGAGAGAAAAAGAGAGCGTGAGAGAGAGAGAGGGTGAGAGAGAGAGAGAGAGAGAGAGAGAGAGAGAGAGGGAGAGAGAGAAAGAGAGAGAGAGAGAGAGGGAGAGAGAGAGGGTGAGAGAGAGAGAGAGAGAGAGAGAGTGGGTCAGAGAGAGAGAGAGAGAGGGAGAGAGAGAAAGAGAGAGAGAGAGAGAGAGAGAGAGAGACAGAGATTGCCCTCCTAACGGACACACGTGAGCTCACGGGCGAAAACAAAGACTTGCACTTTTCCCCTGTAATTGCTTTGGATACACGCAGCAGAGCATTCTGGGATGGACTGTCGCCCTGTTATCTTTCATCTCTCCTGAGCCGGTCTCGGACATGCCACCCTGCTCGGACCCTGGCCTTGGAGCGCTCCTGGGGAATTATCGGCACAATTCACAGTGTGTGTGTGTATGTGCCTGCTCTGTGCGCATATGTGTGTGTCCGTGTGAGCTAGAGTTTCTTCCAGTTTGCTTTTGATCAGAGTTTCTTCACTCCTTTTAACTGAGAAGCAAAAATATTGCGATTGGCTTGAGGAGCGAGCTCGCTTTGTTTATGCTTTGAGCTAAAAGCAAACATTCCGTCACGGTGAGTCATCGCCGATGTCTCGCTGCAGCACCCTGGCTTGTTTACACTGGTGTGACTCCCCCCCCCCACCCCCCATACGAACACACCCCGCCGAAAACAAGCGGAAGGCCTGCGATGCGCAGCGTGCGAGGGCTGTTTTTTTTCTTCCTCGCGAACACGCGTCAGCGCACACACGCTGAAGTCAGACACATGAGACACATGAGCCAATCCGGCTCTCTAACACCTTTGCCATTTGAGTGACATCACCACAAACGAGTCCACTGCATCCCGTGTCCTCCATTACCCTGTTGAAGGATTGGCATTAGCATAATGGTCTGAAAAACGTACACTCTGCGTACTATAAATACTGTTCGGTAACACATTCAAAGATGCCTTGTTTGAATGTGGAAGGTTGAAATGCAGCGAAGGTGGGAATAAATTGGCGGTTCGACAGCCGCGCGGCCCGAGAGGAAATGAGCGGTTTGAGACGAGGAGGCCGTCTCCCTCGCTTTCGGTTTTAAATTGACCGAAATGATGACGGCGGAGCCGGCGGATTTACCACCCGCCCCGGGCCGAGGCCGCTCCGGGGCGGGGACGCCGGTCGTTTCGGATAGCCGTCAGCGTCCGTGAGCTTTGCCCGTCAATTTTCCCCCCGGGAGCCGTTCGCGCCGGGGCGGACGCGCGGCGAAATGGAGGCGGCGTCCGTGACGTCGGCAAACAGCCCGGCGACGGCGGCGCCAACTGCCCGGCGACGGTTTTCCTCTATTATGGGATGTGACCTGCATTACTCTCTCGCGGTCAACCCGGCAGCACCTCGTTTCGAAGGGGGGGGGGGCGTTCCTCTGCCCAGGGCATCGAGGGCTTCTTTCAGATATCTCAAATTTTTGAGGCGTTGTCACCGACAAGCTTCTTAGAGCCAGGAGTACATTACTCAGCTCCCGAGTGCTGTGTTTTTTTTTTTTTTTTTGGTACGACCATTTAACGCTGCTTACATTTCTGTAAAACTGTATGCATCAGTGCTGGTTCTCTACCATATCAGACCACAATATCACAGGGTATGTGTGCTGTCTGAGGCTCTAGCTCATGATTCTAAACAAAAACCTCAGATGAAATAATCCAACCACTTACGACTGCTCAGGGTCATGGGGGGATGGAGTCTATCCCATCATGCATTGGGTACATAAAGGCAGTAAAACACTCTGTACAGGTCACCAATCCATTGCAGGGCCCCCCCACATCATTCACTCACACATTCAAACCCCAAGGACAGTTCAGACTCCCCACTTAACCGAGCCTGCATGTCTTTGGACTGTGGGAGGAAACCGACAAACTCTTCGTAGAAAGGCCCTGGGCTGGGACTCAAACTCAGCACCTTCTTGCTGTGAGGAGACAGCACTACTCACTGCACGGCCACGCCAGAGCAAATAGTGACTGAGCTAATTTAAAAAACGAACAGCAGAAGTTGGCATGAAAAAACTCAAAACCCTCATTATACAGCCCTGTCTGAGAGTGATGCCTTCCACGCCTACCATAATACAATCTGATTTATCTCAACTGCAGCTTCTTTGATACGCTTTGGCAATGTTCTGTGACAAAACCGCATGGTGATCTGTACAAAAAAGGAGTTTGACAGATTGCTTGATTGACTGTATGGAAGTTTATTCTCTCAAGGCAAGAACGTGTATTGTGTTATCTTGCCTGTACTTGTTATGTGTGATTGATTGATAGATAGATTGATTCAATGATTTGATGGTAAATGTAGGTTTATTTTCAGTTAAAAGACAAAAGACAGCACTTTCTTTCTTGTACGCTAATTTTGAAGTTACAAAGTAGAGTTTTGTTTTTTACTTTACTACTCAATGATAATGGGAATTTTGTCATTTTATCAAATATTTTGTTGCATCTAAATAATTTTCCCATTACCATTGAGCTGAAAAGTTACAAAAAAAACATGTAAAATGCAAAATGCCAAAATCAATTCTTGACCCTTAAAAATACTGTATAAACAAAAAAGTAATTTTTTTGTTTTTGAGTTACATGAAATCCTTGCAATGGATATCTCTTGAGAAGTACCACCATTTGCTGCCTCCACGATGATATGCAAATTCAATAATTTCCTCCAATATCTGATCCAAATCTCCATGTTCATCGGGGTCGCCAAACTTTTAAGGATCAGAAATGCGGTACACTCTTGCACACGGGCACAGATGGGTAGAGGCGGAGGTCTGCGTCGTGCAATAACGTCCTGCGGTATTCCACAGCACCGAACCGCACATCTAAACAAGTCCATCGATTGCATTTTTTTTACCCCTTGTAAAAAAAACACCGAAAAGGGTGTCCGGTGACAGGACCCGGACGTTGACGAATGAGGGGCGTTGCAGCCCCCGTGGATTCCCTCCGAAAACGCGACCGTGACACGGCCTCCGGCGGCGCGAATGCGACGGCGGTGCGGACCGCCCGCCCGCCCCCTGGAGCCGCCGCGGCCTCCCGGGCGGTTTCGCCGGTCGACCCCTCGGGGGGGGGGGCGCAGAGGCACTTCATCACGCGCCCTTTCGCTCTGACAGCGGCCGATCCGTCACCCGCCTTCCGCAGATTAGCAGCGTTCATCACCCCAGCCCGCGTAAGAGGGGCGACCCGTGTGAGAAAAAAACATTTAATCTGCACCTACGGCCAGGCCAAAGCGCGCCTTTCTGCTGTGAGTATCTACCCCTGAACTGCGATACATCCAGGGTGTGTTCCTCTCGCCTCTCGCCCAATGCATGCTGGGATAGGATCCAGCACCCCTGCCCAGGATAAGTGGGTATAGGTGATGGATGGATGGATCTGCCTCTGAATAAAGCTGAGGGTTTGAGACAGGATGGGATCCACAGGCTGACCTGTGACTGAAAAAAAAAAGAACTATTTAAAAAATGTAATTGGAAGGATCTACTTTTAAAAAACCCAGAATGGGATTACACTGACGGGGTTTTTTTCTGAACTCTGAATAACAGATTTAAACAAATAAAACTTGCTTGTGACTATATAACAACAACAACAACAACAACAACAACAACGACAATAACAACAACAACAATAATAATAATAATAATAATAATAATAATAATAATAATAATAATTAATTTGTAGTAATTATCCTATTTATATACTTAACTTTAACTTAACCTTAAGTTTTAAAATTCCAATGACAGTACAGCCTCCAAAAAATTTGTGTTTCCAAGTTAAGGTCAGATTTTATTATGGGCTGGATGAACCTGAACAGAGCTGGGGATGCAGGGCTAAACTGTAGCGCTTAATAGCACCGTAGCACAGTTTGTAGAAAAGGAGCTGCCTTTGTCCATCTGTTTATACAGAAATACTCGGGAAGCCAGATGGCTTACATCCCCGTGTGAAAGGCAGAGTTTTGTTTCTTTAGTCCTTACAATATGACATCATCGTGATTCATTTTTCAACTGTGGGTGTTCCAGCATTCAGATGGAGCCTGACCTCCCTGGGCATTCTGAACTGTAAGTCTGACCTTTAGAGGCAGTAGTGTATGGCGCATTTAATGTAAGGCCTACATACATCACTTGGGAATGTAGTAGCAGTATATCACAAAGCGGTAACTTGCACTTGACACGAACCTGTCAAGGTGTTTTTCAGCGGATACATGGAGAAAAGAACAGAACATCAACACGGAACTTAGAGTGCCGCCACAGGCCCTCCCGCTGTGAGTTCGGGAACGTTCAGCGCGTAGGTGTGCGTGAACGTGTTGGGATGCAAGCGTTCAGTAACACACGGACTGAGACTGTGTTTGACCTTGGCCATCCCACCCGCCCCCCCCCAACAACCTGCCCCCTCCCCCCCCCCTCGACCCATACCCCCCAAACCCCCCCAGGAGCTGTTCCTCAGCTCACATTGCTGTCGGCCATGCTACCTGCCCGGTCAGCAAAAACGGAAAACTCGCCGCAGCCGGAGAGAGACTGCAGGGTCGCTGGAGACTCACCGCCGGGTGGTGGGGGGGGGGGGGGGGGTGAGGGGGAGGGGGGCGGGGGGGGTGGGGGGGGGGCGGGGTGAGGGGGGCGAGGGGAGGCGGGGGGGGAGCCCAGAAGTAACAGCAGGGATCTGCTGACAGGCACAAATGCAGAAAAACAAAATGGCTTCACCCCACTTCCTGCTCTGGGGCTACGACGATACATCCTCATTGCTTCACCTGAATAAAGACCCAAACAGAAGCCCGTCTGAATGAGAGGCATCTTTTTCTCAAAGACAGGGGATGCAGAATGTGGGCCCATTTTGCACAAATGCCACCTCTTTATTATTTAATGAGGCACAGTTTTTCATTCGTTCTAAAGTTTTTTTGATATTTGTGAACTACAGCTCTAGACTCTTGATGTGTGTGTGTATATTACGTGGGTATTTTTGGTGGAATAAAGTTTTTGCTGTGGCCTGATATAGGAGTGAACCATCATTACTTTATAGAGCTGTATATATGAAATTAAGCCTGGATAACTGGTTGAAACAAACATCACTCTGAGGAATGGGGTCCCCCAAATGGATCTTTAAAAAAAAAAAAAAAGACTTAAAAAGCTACAAGAATGATTAAATGTCTTATATGGTGTCAGGGTGAATTTCAACACCGCAAGTTTATCTCTTTTCCTGCCCCACACGCTCATTTAGACGTCTGTTAGGTGAGAAAGTGCTGTAGGAGTCTCTCACTAAGGTGTCGGTGGTGGAGCAGAGAATGTTCACGGCTCTCTCCTCTGGGGTTACAGGAGGGGGGGGGGGCAAACAGACAGAGCGTGCCCCCCACCCCCCTGCTCCCCCCGCTCCCCCCTCCCCCCCCCACCCCAGGAGAGGGACTCCGCAGGAGGGAGGGCGTCTGTTCCAGACGGGTCACGGCAGAGGTCGGGCCGCAGGTTCGATTTGTCAGCGGATAAATGATGGGTCCACATCTGGAACAGTTCGCAGAATGAATAACAAGCGACGGTCCATACATCACTGCCCTCCCTCCAATCTGCCGGGCGGGGGCTGGGGGGGGAGGGGGGGGGCAGGGGTAGGGGGGGAATGAGAGAAAATAAATTCTTATTGTAACCTTGGGAAGCGCAACAAACGTTGTCAAATGAGGCCGCGCGCAATTTGTGGGGGACGGAGAGGGAAAGCTGCTCTTTGTCGGGCGCGGGGAGCGATGAGGTGCCGGCGGAGGGGCACGCCGAAGCGCGGCGGGGTCCCGGCGTATTGATCTGCGGCCGCCGCGCCTTAAATCCTGACAAAACGCGCTGTCGCCGGCTCGGAGAGAAACGGGCTCCCAGCCGGGCTCCCGTGGACAGCCGCCCCCCCCCCCCCCAAACTGCAGCCGCGCAACACCCGAGTCTGTGGTGGGACCACGCGGGACGGTTTAAGGAGGAACAAAAAATTAGAGAAACGAAATTTTTAAAAGAAAACGTTCACTAAGGCAGTCCCTAGACAGGGCTGTTTCTTTGCAGTGTGGCCTTTTGTAAGACAAACATGCTAAAATAAAAAAAAACTGAATAATATATAAAGATCATGCTGTTGCTTAATATAAAGTCGAAATGTGCACAAGTAGACATTGCATTTAAAAACACACAAAAAATTATGTGCCCATCATGGACTTAATGCATGTGTGCAGTCATTTCTCCTCCACACATCCAATCTTCAGTGAGCATACTGTAACTTAATTACATTAGCAAAAAAAGGACACTTACTATGTTAATTTATGGTAATGCGCCAGTATTAGATGCTAATTATCATTAACTGCTAATATTAGGCTATGTTATTACAGGGACTGGAATGGGATCCTGTGAGTTTTTTTTTTGAAATGCTGTTAAATATTTCCCACTTTCGGGACCATGACGGACTGTCAAGTGCAGCTAAACCCAGAAGGCGTGTGTAGAATGTGTGAAGAGGCCGCATTGCCCGAGTGGAATTTATCCCCCAACACGCTGAAGATTCAGAGATGGATGGATGGCGGGAGGGCTCAATGACACTGAGACTGACTGCCATTTTAGCATGCAATCCATCAGGATTCATTTCAGCCCAAAACAGACCAAAAAAACATAATAATAAAAAATAAAAACAATTTGGAGAAAAACAAAAAAACAAAACAAAAAACGGACCTGTTCCACAATGAAATGATGCCTCAGAGATTAAATGGAAGATGAAGTAATGAAATGTCGGGAAATAAAACAGGCTGCAATAATTGTATTGGATATAGCCATTTAAACCCACTCCCGCTGCTACATTGCTTACATTAGCACATGCAAAATGAGTCCGATGAATCTATTTTATTCTTATTAGCCCTGATTTGTTTTTAATGCCATTGAAGAAAAATGTCAATACTTCACTGATCTGGAACATTGCAAAGAGATTCCATTTTGGAATCAGACTTGGTGAAAGATACTCATAAACAACCACTGAATTACTCTTGCAAACACTCTTTATTGTGTCAACCCAAAACGAGAACTTAGCAAAGGTGAAGATCAAGGGAGAAAAAAAAACAGATACAGAGGGAGAGATGGCTTAATGTTGTGAGAGTGGGGAAAAGCAGGGAACATTTTAAAATGTAGAAATGATGGCTTCTGGTCTGCCTTTGCAAGACTTTCACTTATTGTCACAGTTAATTGATTAACTGTGTTTTTTTCGATTAATAATCTTTGCTTTGTTATGAGTGGGAGTCTGTTAACTGTAAAACTTAAAACCAGTGGGAAGATAAGTGTTGTGATATTCCAGGAAGCACATGTAGGGGATAAAGATGTGTGTGTGTGTGTGCATGTGTGTGTGTGTGTGTGTGTGTGTTTATACACACAGGCAGGAGCTTGGGGCCAGAACGAGGAAGTATCCACACTTTCTCTGTCCTCCCCCACACTTCTCTGCTTGTTGCTGGTGTTAAAGTGCAGGAAGAAGCACGTCCAGGCTTCCTCGCCTTTGCACGGGAGCTGGCCCTCCAGGGACTGTTGTGTCTGGCCCCTGGCCACAATGACTCACTTCCTGTCTGAACCGGGTCGTGCACAGTCACAAAGTGACACCATGAATCAGAGAGGTTTGGGGGAGGACGGACAGACATGGAGTGTGGCCGGCATTGGTGCACAGAGGATACTCCTGCACTGTGCCACTGTGTCTGCTGACCCTGATATACGCAGGTACATTATTAAACCCTTTTTACAGCAGGTTTTTTTGAATGTTTCTTTTATGTATTCAAAATTCTAAGTCAGTGTTCTAGAACTCTATTGCGCTCAATTGCCAGAATTGATTGTTACATCAGCTTTAGAATGTTCAGTCGAGAACATTCTGATCACGCAACCCTTAAAGGGTTAAAGCCACATCGCTGTCTCACGGAGGCTCCTCCCACGTCCTTACATAGTCCCGCTGGCAAGGTGGCAGAAATGAAGCATGATTTAGCCGGGCTGACGAAGCCGAGAGCATCTTTCAGGACCCGCGTCCTTCTGTTTAATGACGTGAGAACGGCAGAGATCATAGCAGCACATCATCTTCCCACGCACAGTGTTAAAGTGACAGGTCAGCAAGACCACAGCCAGCATTCTGTTTCACTCTCAGCATTTCCTTGCAGCGTTGTCAATGCAAATGCTAGTTTTCTCATACACAGTTTGCTTAACTCACTTGTTCAAGAAACGTTAAGAACAATTGTTGATTAAATACCGCACTCATGACTATGTTAACATTTAGGGAATGCTAACACACACTAATGGTGGTGGTGGTGGTGATGGTGATGATGCAAATATATTCAATGCTTTGAGATCATGAAGACTGAAAAAAACCTTCTATTAAGCCCTTAACCGAGGAGGAAGTCTACGAAGTATTGGAGCTATTCTGATTGACAGCACACCATTATTAAACCAGAATACTGTATAAAAATGAAGCATTTAATTAGATAGCAGTTAATGTGAGCAAGCTGTCCATATCCACCATGGGTGCAACATGGGTTAGTTTTCCGTGAGGGCTAGAAAGCTGAGTGCAGTCTTTGCGGGAAGCACGGCCTTTGTACAATATCTGAGCGATACCGAATTAAGCCTGAACTCGTTACCAAGCAAACGGCCTGCTAAACTTTCTGCTGAAATCCAAAGTGAATTTCCGCATTACGTTACAGAGAGCGCCACATTAAAACTCCTCTCCTGTTCTGCTACAGGTGCACGGCATGCGACAACAGAGTGCCTGTTTCTGCACCTGCAATAATAGCTTCAGCCGAGCGGAATCCGAGGAAGTGTTAATTATGTGACCCAGAGCTGCGCGCAAAATGAGAATCTAATATCAGGTCTTTTTTTTCTCCGGCCGTCTGCACAGCTCCGTCTTGAGTAACCGAACAAGCAGCCACTTAAGAGTCAAGGAAATGCATTGTGCTATTTTCTTTAGGATGTGGCTTAAATCAGGAATCATTCACTGTACTGTAAATGTTTAACTTTAGTCTTAACCTCAGTTTTAAATGCACATGGGCAGCTATCGCACAAATGAAAATAATAAAAAATATTAATAAGATTAAACAAGATATACTACTACTACTACTACTAATAATAATAATAATTCGTAATGATTTGTCTGACCCCACTATCCATGTATCCACTGCATCATGTGCGACACTTCCATCAATTTCAAGGCTATACAGCATATTCCCTATAGGAGGGCTGCTTGTCTCATTACAATACATCCAGCTGTCCTCTCACATTGGTCATACAATGCTTAGGATTGGTATGTACTACACTTAAACTCGAATGATTTGCTATAGGATTGTTGACGTGGTGTTGATTTTTTTTCTATTGTACGTAAGTGTCAACTTTAAACATTTGATAACAATAAATGAATTGTTTGGATTTGAGATATAACATACATTACCAAACGTGGACAGTCAGTATATTTTCCACACACATATGCAAATCTTTCCGCACAGATCTCCTGAGCATTATCATGGCAATATAACTCATTTAGCTAATATTACAGAGCAAGCAATTCAAGTCACCTTGTTAATGAGATTCTTCAACTTAAACAAAATTTGCACCTGCAACCCGTAGAAATACAGCCGTAGCAGATGAAAAATTACCTCGATGGTGTGCAATGCCATGAAACTGTATCTTTGAGATGATTTTATTGCATGGTTACCCTAGGCAATTAAATCAATAAATCTTTACTGTCAGTGAGCTGGATAAATGCCAAGAGTAAATGAAACTATCAGAATCTGTAAATAAAAGAGCAGTTGACACATCATTTTGGAAATTATTTACCAGAGTGAAACTCCTATTTCGAGAAAGGATGTCTGTCTGGTGCTATAAACCTTTCCAAATGACCCTGCAGTGTAAGGCTACATCAAGGATTCCATAAATTAGCCAGCGCGATGAACCCTGTGGACTGATCATGCGATTAATAAATAAAAAGCCATTTCGCTTGTAAATGCAGCATTCAGAAAACCAGCAGAGCAATTCAATTCCATGACCAAATGTACAAGCGTGCTCATATACGCCCCCTGCTGCCAGTTTGAGAGAGTGAAGACAACTTGCGGTTCTCCTCCAAAACACGTGGTGGCAGCCAGCTGCTAGCCACCACAAGCTGGGCATACGTAGACCAGTGGTGGAGGAGACCCAATCATACACATTTACAGAGAGCAAACCGCGGGTGCCTGGACAACAAACAATGAATACTGCAATCCCCACCAACTGAATCCCTCGCATACATCACTCTGATGATGGAAAGGCAATCGTGCACCGCCCTTGTAGGGGGATGAGCCACAGTCGGCACGGGTCCGATTCGACTCCGAGACCGTGGTGCTCGTTCATGCACCACAAGCATCGGTGTTATCGAGTGAGTCACCCAGCGGCCCATCATCAAATGTTTTTAAGGAAGGTGCGACGGAAGGTCGGCGGGATGCTGCTGGCACTGGCAGATCACATCTTCAGGCAATCTCTCTCCTCTATGATCCCACCATGGGAATGCACTGCTCATTGCTGAGGGCTGGCGGGGGTTAACATGACGTACGGTAAGCGTTGTGGTGGCTCGGATGGGAGAATATGCAGATGTACAGCGTGTGTGTGTGTGTGTGTGTGTGTGTGTGTGGGTGAACTGCACATCACGTGGCCTCCCGCGGTGACAGTAATGATCGCGGAAAGTGTTCATTACAGTCCACGTCAAAGACCGCGAGGGTTCTGCCGAACAAATTGCAGAGTACTCCCCCCGGAGCGTTGCCGAATGTAGTCACAGGAAGTCTCCCGGAGTCCCGGTGGGGGGGTACACACGTGAAACGAGTCCCTGGATGTGCGGCGAGGAAGACAAATGAAAAACTCACCTTGGCGGAAAGACCTAGAATCAGCATACGAGCAATTTAAACTGTGGCGAGGGTGCGCGATTCATTTTCCTCTGTCGATGGCACAGTCAATTGAGACGGTTTTCTTTTTTTTTGGATTTGAATAAAAAAAAGGAAAAGGAGTACAGCAGCGAGCAGCAATTCCCTTGGTCCTGGCTCTCCTTACACCCTGGATGTGTTCCTATTAAAGAGATTAACAACTACATGAACTTGAGCCCTCTGTGATGCAGAGATTTTGGTAAACTTTTGAGAGGAGCTGTTCACTGCTCCCCCAGGCACATACTTTTGTGGGACTTTCGGTACAGAACATTCAAGGAGCTTGGTCCAAAGATGCTCTATCCAGACTCTTGTGCAAGCTGCTCAAACTCAATAGACGGCACGGTATTTTAGTTGTTTTAAATACGGTTTCAAATTGTGGCGACTCTAAGATGGCAGTCCTGGATCGCACATACGTGTGCACAATGGCCAATCATGTAATATTTTTATTATAATATAATTTACAAGTACATTTTTCATATAATATGAGCTCTCTATGTATGAATTCTCAATCACCACTACAGGAACTGTTTAGGGCTCTGCTGATTATGTTCATTGGTTTGTCACAAGGCCATTCTTTGACAAAACCACAAGAATGAATGCCTGCAGAGAGAAATGTCCATAGATTCAGCACACTAAATGCTGTGTAAATTCAAAATGGTGGCAAATCCAGTATGTTGGAAGCTGTGGGTCCTTGAAGAAAATTTGTTCGTCATGAGGAAAGGGACCAACTGTACACACAGCATTTTGTATTATTTGTCAAACAGGGCTCATATAAGCCAAGCTTTTGACATGGACGCTACAGCGCCACCGAGTGGCCAATCCTCAGCGTACGCTAAGATTTCAGCCACCCACGGAGGCCTACCGAGGTTCAGAAGCCTGGCGCGTACCAGGAAAAAGTTATTTGAGGGCGAAGGGAAGGAAAAAAAGAAAGAGAGTCCTGACAAAAACAATAGGGTTCCAACACCTGCGGTGCTCAGACCCCTAATAATACAAAACAAACAATCAAGCCACAGTGGAAACAGTGGGGATGTGGAGTGTCGTGGTGTGCTGGGAATTGTTTTGTGGCATAATGGAGGGAGCGGGAATTTGTAAATGATTTATAATAAGCATGTCCCAGAGAACTGAAATCAGATATTGCCAAGGTAAACAATATATGCATCACACACAGGTGTAATTCAGCAGAAATCCTACTCTTTGATCTTTACTTACTGTCATTTCATTTTTTAAAACTTTCCAAAGAGGGTTGCAACCGTGTAACTTCTAAATACCCTTATTTTTGTTTACGTGTGCAGGATAAACAGTTTATGTGGACTAAAATTTGAAATTAAACATTGACAAAATGTGTAATAGATTTTTTCTTCCTTTTGTGTTCATTTTTATAAAACCAGTAATATAATTGGGCCATCTTGTTGAGAAGGAATTACCATGGTTCATACAATTTATTTCATTTTTACTGAGACATTAAACATTTAAAAACATAACTACATTTTAAATTTTTGTTCATTACATATGACAGTTTTCTTATAAAATAAACATACAATAGGCAAAAATAAAATAAAAAAATCTGCAGAACTTGTGCAACACATTTTGAAATACAAAGCAAACCAGGCAGGAACATTTTCTTTGTACATAACGCAATAAAAAGGAACTCTTACAACTATACATTAATGAATCGATAGCATAACAGTTACCCTGCTCTGTACAAAACAAATCAATCAAAAAACTTTACAGAGATAGCATGCCCGACCAAAGACCCTCTCTCTGTCATCGCGGTTCACTTTTATACAACATCCTTTTTCAGCTTCCAACCAAACCTTGGCAAGAACGAAAAGGCTATTTACTCTGAATGGTACCCTGTCCTTCCCTGGTGTCTCATATACATGTAACATCCTGCAGGGATTAGGTAGCATTTAAGCGTTTATTTAAAGCTTGAGCCTCAAGGTACAGAACGCTTTATTGGCTTTTCCATGGATTTCAGGACTGCTCATCGTGTCTCGGGTAATTTGCTTTTTGATCATTGCAAAAACATCGAAATTCATTACGCACTCTTTTGCTAAGATTATCGGAGATCAAAATGTCAATTAAGTTTTAATTGTGAAAGTTGGTCTACCTGGAATGAAACTGCCTAAATGGGATTTTGTTCCATAATTACCGTAAAAGGAGGCTGTGGACCAGTTTTAATTCAACATTTATTCTGATGTTTTTGAGTCACTGGGTTTGTAAAAGTGAATTTATTTGTCTTTGGGGGATAGTGTTGATTTTCTGTCAAATTTGCCAACTGTCATGTTAAATTCTTTTAAACGATTCATTTAAACATACAATTTAAATAAAGTTGGTTTGTTCTGCTCAATTAAGTAGCTCTTGATGATCATTACGGAAAACAGCCATGTTAAGTAAATGCCTTTTTTTTGCCTTTTTGTGGTTATATCGGAAAGTACTTTACCTATATTATTACTTTATCTCTTTTATAAAAAAAAGAATTGGATAGTACAAATATAATGCACTCCAAATCAGAGTGAAATGAAGGAAAGCAGAGGCAATACACTGAACTGGATAGGATACAGGATACTAAAGCTGAGGGATTTGAGAAGTCACAGATCTGCATTACCTGCAAGGCAAATGGATTTCCGACACAGTCGTTTCCAAGTCCAAAACACATACTTATGTGGCACAATCCTTAACACAAAAGGACACAAACCATGAAGCACTTAATTGTACTGTACACATATACACATTTGGACAGCGAGATCATCCTTAGATAGATGCTCTACACGTATTCACCTAAAGTCAATTTGGTCAGTTACAGGGCTATGTGGAATTTTTTTTGTATGGGGAAGAAGAAACTTTAGAGTATCAAATATAACATCTTGACTAATCTTTGCATATCAGTCACTTTGATGAAGTACAGGTCAATATGAACAGTATTCACAGTACCACAGAGTGACTGAGATGAAAATTAGCAGTCAAAGACATGACACTTTATTCACAAACAAATTGTTAATTACTTTAATAATCCAGCATGTCGTTAATGTCCAACGACTGTGTGTCCATAATTAACGGTTAAAGACCTATTTGGCATTTGTTATGTCTGTGTGTTTTGAAAGCCTAGTCCAGTTCACGTAGATCATTTACATCCACCACGGTTCTCAGTAAATATTAATCAGCATCGAATTATTAGACCTTTAATTGACCAACATGGCAAATTAATTTATGTTAATGAGGTGCTATTTACAGTGTTTAATTTGCAGAGCTAAGAGAATGCCTCCGGCTGGGCGTGTGAAATTGGAGATTGTTTTTCCGCGATACTGATTTTCACGAAGTGAAACGATGGAAACGACAGTCGAAAAAAAAAAAGCAACAACATAAAAAAACAACCACAGAACAGATGGACAGATTTTCTCAGGCTCTGTGTTGGTACATTCCAAAAAGAAAAGGAAAAAAAAGCAGCCTTTTCATCTCTTAAGAAATAAATAAATTACAATATAAGACAAACACATGAAAAATGCTGGGTAATGCCATTATAAAGTACAACGCCGTTATGCTGATAGTCTGGTGAAGGAATGCAAGGGAACACACACATTGAAGGGATTTCACTGAGCGTGCTCAGACCAAGGAGCCCTGTCTTCCCATAGCATATGTCCCAGCATGCAATTCTCTAACACTTTTCCCTTATTCAGACTGGTTTTTGGAAGGGGGGGGGGGGGGGGGGGCAATGGCACAGAGCTTTGCTTGTTTCAGCACAGGAGTATAGAGATAAAGAGAGGATAGTCATTATCTCCTGCTTTGTAAACATAATTGATGACTCCAGTAAAAAATACCACTGCGAAAGCATAAGACTTTAGTGTGGCTTCAACTTTTCATATTAATTTATTAGAATACTGCATATACCTACAAGTGACTCACTTGGGGCCTGTAGTTAATGAAAATATTAAATTAATTGCGCAAACCTAAAAACAACATTAAACAAACAGGTATTAACTTTCACAAATATTACCATTCATTTCAAATATATCAATTATTGCGTTAACTACATCTGTAGCGGCAATATTCTTGCTAAAAAGATGATCCAATAAAAAAAAAATCCCTTTAATGATGAACTATTAATATCAACACTGTCATGACCTTCAAATGTCACCCTGTGAAATTTAAAAATGCTAAGCATGGAGCAGGTTAAGCTATGAATAAGTTTTCATTTTAGCAGCTGTTTCATTTTGACTGGTAACAGATGGCGCCTCATTCAATTTTCTTAATATTTTGTTTTGGGGGTGGGGGCTACGGGGAGGGTTTTCTAATAAGAAAATCGATTTCGCGATCTCAGTGGAAATCATCCATTTCCAATCGGCCCTTCTTCCCCATAACAGAAAGCAGGGGCGTTAAACAGGCATCCTCTGTGCCAAGGCCCGAAAATATAGCTGCTTGTTTATACTATGGGATGGATGGGGAACGGGGCGCCAGCGCTATTTGGTATTGACTGACTGCCAGAGGGGCGCAGATTTCTCCGACAGAACGGCTCGCCTCTGACGAGCGCGGGAACAGCTGTGAAAAAGCCACTCGGAAATTTACAGACCGCTCCCTGAAATGGGGACGACAGTTGGTAACTTTGGACGAGGAGAGAGAATTTTGCCGTGATTTGCATAAAACAAATACACACATCTTATCTCTTTATCTTTTTTTTTTTTTCATAGTTTCTGTACTCACTGATGATTATGAGATAAACAAAAGGTGAAAAATCAAAGAGCTGAGTTGCCATAGCCAACAGCTAAATCTGAAAGGGCTTGGCAGGCTATTCATTTGCTATACAATGCATTTTGTGTTGTTGTTCAGAGAATCAGTTCTGGAAATTTCTGGAATATATGATGTACAACCATTCATGTTTACCTAAATATTGCTAATAGTCCTTGGAGTGGTATTCTATGGCTATTGCACAATAAATTTCGTTTGAGTATAATTAACACTGATTGTGTGGCTACGTACATCATGTAAAACACTCTGCATCAACAGAAACAAGATTTAATGTCTAGTACGAGCAAGTCATTAATTCGGTATAATTATTTACTTTAGTGTAGTCTGTGTTCATTATTTGTTTGTTTTTGTATTTTTTTTTCTAGCGTCACCACAATACTAAATCAATTAGAAATTTGAAATAAATAAGTTACACATTTGTATTCTTTTAAAGCCAAAACTGGTATCACCATCATCAGTAAAAAGTATATAAATAAATAACTGTGGCTTTATGAAAGAATCTAATATACCAATATGGTATGGAAAAAATCACTTAGATTGATTCTCGTTCTTAAATATAGACTCTAATAATTTTCCACTGGGTTAGGAGGCACTTTTGTAAAAAAATTGGTGGAGAGCACATTTTTTCTTACATCTTCTCTGTCTCTCTCTCACATTCAGCTTAGAATCGGACAAGAGAAACTAGCCGGTTGTTCAGTATGAAGGGAGTGACTGGTGAGCTCCGATACCCAGGTTCTGGGGAACAGCCTTTCCGGAAACTTCTCTGTATCACATGCACGCCATTTAACCGACGCACACACCCGAAAACAAAAGAAGGCAGCACATCCTCATCTGCGAGACCCAGAAGAGCTTCCTCACAGAAGTGTGCACATCTTATTATGACAGCTCCGAATGGCAAGTTAAGCTAACAGATTTTGACAAATGACATCTCCGCACAGAGACTATATATTTAGGCAATTTGTTTGTGTAATCACGGATTCCCAGTCGAGATACTTATGTGCGCCTGCATGCAAAAAAAAAAACCAAAAGTTAATATTATAAAAGTAATATTGTAGGTATGTATAAGACTGAATCTTACACAAGACTCTGTCATGTTACAGGTTTTTTTTTGCTAATCATGATTACTTTGGAAATATCTGTCCAAACACATTCTCAGATGAAGGGCTTTGTGTTCTGTATATTAAAAAGATGCTTTTCTCTTAGAGACACATAATGTATTCCGCCTCAGGCTGTAGCCTGTACAGAAGACACCAAAACGATGAAATAATAATGTAAAAAAAAACAAAAAAAAAACACTATTAATTTAATTTACTTTTGGTGCGACTTTAGTTCACAACAAGGCAGTGGGTCTTTCGTAGAGGCAAACAAAAATGGAATGTGTAAAACAGAGAATCATGCTTGGTTGTAAGAGCTTTGTTTTATCTGTAGAATCAATTGCAATAAAGCGTTGTTCTTGACAAGTTCAGTTGTTTTGCAGGTTCGCCTTACTGACTGCCCTGCCTACTGCTGCTTTTATGAATGGATGGTCCAGGGAAGCTGAACTCCACTGGAACATTAGCATCTACAAAAAATTTTGCATGCTTAAAATATCAGATCCTGCGAATCTCAGAATGACGTCTCAAATTTGTCGGCTATAAAAGTGCTATGAAGATGTTCTCTTCAAGATGTTTGTAGACAACCAACCAGTTCTTTCACAAACGAATTACAATTGGAAATATGGAATATAGAAGTGTATGTGCTTCATGTCTCTCGTTATAATTCATTTTGAAAGCACAGCTGCAGCTGTCTGAGATGTACTGTGATGAGTATAACACACACCTCCCCCCTCCCAAAAACAAAAAACAAAATTAAAAACAGAAGAGAATCTAATTTGCCATCAACCCTCTCTCTCAGCGTGCCACTCAAAGTTCATGCACAATCCTGAAGGCTTCCTTTCTGCGGACCATCACAAAATATCTGTGGAGCCAAAAAATAAAAAAATAAAAAAAAATTAAAAAATTCTGTGGCTTGTTCCAGGGAATCTCAACATTCCTTCAAACCCAGGGGGGGGTGGGGAAATTCGACATTTTCAGGAGCGAAGGCAAACAGAAAAAAAAAAACCCAGGCGTGCGCGTCCGTGTGTCTGAGCGTGTGCGGTGAATGCTGGCCTTGGCCTTGGCGGGCGGAGAGGAGACGTCCCTCAGGGGGGCGGGTGGAGATGGATTTGCTGGCTGGTAGAGGTAGTGATGGAGACGTGGGGAAACGAAGCGTGGCGATGGTTGCTGCGGCGGCGGTTGCCGCGGCACTATAACAAGTGGGCCTCTATCCGCAGCCAGTGCAGGCCCTGCCGCACGTAGCGCACCAGTTCCGTCATGCTTCTCTGCTGGGTCAACGGGTCCATCACAGAGTCCAGGTCTTGAAAGAACTCTACAGGGAGCGGAGGAGGAAGGAGAGAGGGACGGAGTGAACAGAGAGGGTGACGGAGATACAAAATACCACTGACCACGAACTGAACGGTTTATCACGCCATCCATGGAGAAAAGACAAAAAAAAAACTGACCTCCTGTGTGTGTGTGTGTGTGTGTGAGTGGGCGTGTGTGCCTGTGTATATTGACCAGAGTTATTATTAGAGAGTTCATGGAACAGAGAGGAGCATTGAATAATAGCATCTAACGGCCGATTGGATAATGGCACGGACAGCGAGAAGCCATTTTAATCTGCTTTCCTTGCAAAGGAAGGACAGGAAGTGACAGAGAAACCCACGGGCCTGCTTTGCAATTTGGATTGCGTCTCGCTGTCTCCTGCCGACGGATCGATGCGGTCAGTACTACGGCTGTGGGGAGCGTCTGAGGGCTCAGTTACTCCCGTTCGCCGGGCGAAGGAAGACAGAGAGGGAACATATCCCTGTTTAATCACCGGACCGGCCAGTGTGGTTTTTACAGGCCTGCTAAATTCTGCTCCTCCTGACTTATTCATGTTACTCAAACCAGACGATAAAGTGAGACGGGCCACCGAGGAGTCAGCGCTGCTCAATAACAGAATCGCAAAAACCACAGGAAGTGACAAAAACACCGCGACTGCATTTAACGACTGCTTCAGCCTCAGTCCTCTTCAGCGTCATGAAGGACATGAATGTCCTCAATCGCCATTAAAAAAAAAAAAACACGTAGGAGGGCTGCATTATTTATCATGAAAAATTACTGCATTCGTCATTTTTAATTTCAAGTTCGGCAAAAATAATCTCCGAGGACAGGTGAGAAGTAAATTTCCCACCGGTGTGAGAAAGTGCTTTCTCACTTGATTATCACATGGAATGGTTTACTGTGATTTGCATGGAATGCTCAGGATATCTGAGTACACTATTATGCTTTTATACATTATTTCATAGTAAATAAATAATAATAATAATAACAACAACAATAATAATAATAATAATTATTATTATTATTAACATTAACAAGACAACATAATTAGTACTACTAATAATTTAAAAAAAAAACATCTATATCATCAACATCAACAGCAAAAATGACCATAACAACAAACACCAGTGACAGCACTGATGGCCACGGTCACACAAGTCCTCCTCCCACCCTAACCCAGCGCACCTTGGCTCTCGCGGGCCAGCTTGTCGGCGGTGTCCCAGTGCTCGTAGCTGCGCAGGATGTTGTTGGTGATGTTGACGTGGCTGGCGGCCATGTGGTGGATGCGCTGGGGGATGGCCACGCTGCCGCTGGAGGAGGAGGAGGAGCCCGGGGCTCCGCCCCCGCTGCTGGCCGAGCTGACGGGCGACGGGCTCAGGGACATGGGGGACGGGGTGCCGGCGCTCCTGGAACGGGACAGCAGGGAGGGGGTGGTCAGAGGGTTTGGTACCAAAACGCTATTCCTTCCTATATATATTTATAAAACTTTATGTGGCAATTGATACATACATATATATATGTATCAATATATATATATATACATATATATGTATATATATATATATATATATATATGTAGATATATACATATATATGTATGTATCAATTGCATAAGCAAATATGCAATTGCATAATCAAAAGCATATATATATATATATATATATGCTTTTGATTGGCCTGGTTTAGTCAAATTGAAAGTTATAAAGTGAACTGCAGAGACTGAAGCGACAGGTAGAAAGCTGCAGGTGCGAGAGATACAAGGGGGCGGCTCCGAGGGGTGACTGAAGCCGCCACGCGAGCGTCATGTGACCGCTGCGTTTAAACTCAGCGCTCGGCGCCGCCAGTGCCACCGCCCTGGGCCCCGGGGGGGAGGGCGTGATTCCGTTAGAGAAATCCACACAGTTCATGGATTCACTCCGCGCGGCTCTAACCCGGGAAGCCAGTTGCGTTACGGCCGTGCGTTTAGCCAATGACGCCCTTTCATCAAGCCTAAGCGCTAATCGCTAACGCTGATTCGAGCCGCCCGAGCGTCCAACCAGAGCGCCTTTTCTTGCCAAACAATTACGCCTTGATTTTCTGTCAGCCGGTTCCAGCCATCAATCAGAGGACATATTCATCAGTCTTTTTAGCGGGAAAGCCCAAACAATCAGGCTGCGGGTCCTGTAATTCGGCGATAAATTGAAAAGTCGCTCGCCCCGTGAAGTTAAATTATGTTCCCTGTCAACTGTGGCGCTCGTTCTTTGGGCAGTTTGGGGTTTTTTTTTTTTTATTTTATTTTTTTTACTCAAATAAACAATCCCCCAGAAGGAGGAAAATGAAAATAACACATGATTCGTGATTGCTGAGGAGACACACACACACACACACACACATACACACACACATAGAAAAAAAAACCAAAAAAAAAACCCCTAAACAAAACAAACAACGGCCCGGAGAAGGAGCCCAAAAGGAATGTAACATTGATTACAGCTCAAGCGGTTCAGCGCGAGCAGCGCGAGTGGATTAAGAAGCTAACGGAACCGCGGCGTTCGCTCCGCGCCCACTGGAACGGGGGGAGCCCAAGGCTAACGGGACCTGACAGCTACGCACGCTACAAAAAACCAGCGGGGCTCAGGGTTCCAGAGGCGGTTTCTCACACGGGGGGCTCTCGGGAGGGTGGGGGGAGGGGGGGGGGTGGGGGGTTGACTGTAGGGTCCGCCCCAGCGCACGTCGGAGAGAGTCCGTTGCAGGGACGTTTCTACTGCATGTCATGGGGTCACTGTTGTGGTTGTTCCACTCTGAGAGTTTAGCGGGTGGTTTGGTTTGGGATGAAATCACTTATGTGTCAACCCACTTGATCCCAAGGATCACCGTTTCACCCTCAGAAAACAGAGCAATGCAACCAGCCTCCTGCCATCCTGTGCTCTCCATCACATTTAATTCTTCAATTTTTATTCTAAAAACAAGAGCTGCACCAAAATCTATATGCTGGATACACATGCATTGAAACATCATGTAACAAATGGTCTATTTCAAAGACCAAAATAAGTACAATACTAAAATGCTAATACAGGCAGTGTGTAGGGCGTACAGATCACAACTGTGGAATATAAATGATGAATTTGAACAACTTGACTCACTTTCCGTTGGATCCCCATGGTGAAGGTGCTTGGGAACTTTTTGCTGAATTCTGAAACAAACAGGCTTGTCAAAGCGCTGATTTGCACACAGTGGGGTAAATTCTAACTTTCATCAGCTCCGATGCCGAGGCTGTGTAAACAGCCACAGCAAAATAACCGCAAACCTTATCAATGTTGCATGCAGAGTGTATAAATTCAATTTGTACACTAATTTGGAACATGATTGGCATTTAAAATGTGCATGAAATCATTAATGATTAAACGCACTTCTACAAGCCAATTCTACGACACACAATTCTGATTAAATAAATTAGACTCAGATACTAATATTTACTAATATGAGCTGTTGGCTATTGTTCCCCCCCCCTCTTGCTTGCTTTACATAAAACATTGAAGAGAGGGAAGCATGACAGTTACCTTGAAATACTCCATAAGAGAGCGGGAATACTTCAGAGCGTGATCCTTCTTCAGTTTAAACATTCTTAAGTACAGGAGTGATAAACATCGATAGCTGCAGGGAAAAAAGAAATGACGAACACAAACGTCAGTGATGTATGAATTTGTGAAAAGCCACTGACGTCCTCCACTGACACACGCCGCGGGGGCGCATCGAGGATTGGGCTGGGCGTGCCAAAATCCGCACGCTCTCCGAGCACCTGAACAACGGGCGTCGCCGCCGGTGGCTGCGACTGGCGCGACCTCCGTCACCTGACAGACGGAGGACGTTTCGAGCTGACGGACGCGACCTCTTGTGGGCGGGGCGGGGCGGGGCGGAGCGACAGGCCCGTTGTTTTGGGGGGGGGAAAGCGCCGGGGCGGTGAAAAAAAGACGAACGGCGAACGCGCGCCCGGGCGACACCGCGTCCCAGACGCCGTGTTTTCCGCGGGGCCCTTTCGGAGAACGGGAACCGCCGCGCGGCGGCGGGACGAGCGACCTTTAGGCACTGAGAGCGTGACACGCCAGCTGCCCGTGACATATGCACGAGCCCCACGACATCACCGCCGCTCTGTCATATTAATAAGTCATACGGCAGGCTTCTCAAAAGCTCCTCCAGCCTAACACACGACAGCAGATGTGCAAATGGGACGCGGCTCCTCGAACAGCAGGCACTGTGGGTGGAGTGAGTGTGCAGACTGTATGACTGAGAATCTCTGCCTCTGAGTGCATCAAATTCACCTCTCAGATCATCTATTCATCCTTATTAATCCTGATGATGCCCCTGGTTTTATCATCCGACACTTGCCTCTCTGTCCACCTTAGGCCTTTGCTTTATGCCTTCAGTCAATTTGACAGCAGAAACACTTTGTTCTGAATTTTGTGTCATTATATTACACACATGCGGAGGAAGAAAAGCTAAAACAGATAAGCATCAGACAGGAATTCCTTTAGGATATGCATCATAACAATTATTTAATCATGATGTACAACATGCAATTATCCTTAAGAGCATGGTGCACTTAAGCTGGGCAATTAGTCTAATAATCATCTACAAGACTGAATACCTCGCAAGCGAGCGTCTACTCCACAGCGATGAACAATGATCCTTAAGTGCAGTTCAGCCCATAGGAATGTCGAGTCAGTTAAAACGTGAACATTTGCGGTAAGTTGTTGCTCAAGGTTAAGGAGAAAGGACGCTGCTGTTAGCCTGAATTGGGGCTAGATTCTCTGGCGTCCGCAGAGAGTGTAACATTCTTCCAGGAGACAAACAAGCCACTGATATTTGACAGGCATCGCGTTCGCTCTCTCTCCCCGTCGGCATGAGAATATACGTTTCGGCAGCTGCCTAGAGAAAATCATTAGTTATCCCCTAATAGCTTAATGAAATACAAGAATAATGATCCACTTTAAGCTGATGAAGTGCTTTGGCTGCGTCTTAAAGCACCCTTACAGATACATCCGATTGTGAAGTGCGATGGCGGGGCAGAGATAAACAGTGTTTTTGCGAGTCAGAGGACTTAGCGTTTACTTAGCAATGGATTTCAGCTCCAGCCCCGTGCGCCCACACATGCACACCCCGCTACAGCTAATAAGCTCGCTTGCCCCTTCCCGCCATAACAATACATTCACCGCCTGCCGTGGAGGAATTACAACCAAACGTGTCACGTGCGAAGTACGTCAAGAATGGCGGCAAAAGAGACGTTTAAAAAACCCGTACAGCTTACCATAGGACGGCTAGCTTCTTCTCCGCCACTGTGGCTGAATGACTGGTGAAGTTCTTTAGCCTCATTGCATACCTGCGAAAACAAGAACCCGGCATCAGACAGGTGTGAAATGTCATTGTGGAATGACCTTGTGACGTGTATGTAATGTTACAGTGGTACATACTTTCATATAATGTAATAGAAAGCAACATCACAACGTGTACCACTGCAACACTGTGTAATGTTACAGTGCCACACAATGTAATACAACGTAAGAGAATGCAACATTACAAGCTGTAGCACTGCAAAATTATGTGATGTTACGGTGCTACACAACGTAATGTAATGTAATAGAACGCAACGTTATGCGTAACACTACAACGCTGTGTAATGTTACAATGCTACACAACATAATATAAATGTAACGGAGCGCAGCGTTGCAATCTAACCCCCAGGGGCCGGAGAACTGAGTGATAAAATAATGCGTGGCACCAGCAGAAGGTGCTGGAGGCTCAGAGCGGGCCTGTGGAATGGCCAGCCTCTTGACTCATTAGTATATAATGGCTTTTGATGAAAAGATTTCAATCAGCGGTGCAGCGATCTCTCGGGGGCCGCGGTGTTTGCGCGGGGTCCATCCATTTCAATTTTGGGTGACGCTAATGAAATGAGCGGCGCTAATTGCTCGACTAGCGGGACGGAGCCGCTCGGCGGCGGGTCATCGCGGGACGCTTCGCGGGGGCGGAGGCCCGGGGTTCGGGGGGTGGAGCTGGGAGAGCGGGAGGCGAGGCGGGGGGGGGGCAGGGGGCGGGGGGGGCGAGGGGCAGGCGCTAACCTGATGAGCTCCACGGTCTCAGAGTACATGGTGTACGGCGACTTGGCTTCCAGCGGGTCCCGCTCCATGGCGTTCCCGCACTCGATGAAGGACAGGGCGCCGTCGGCGTAGTTCACGGCTTTGCCGAACTTGTCCTGCTGCGAGGCAGAGGCGGGGGAAAAAAACAAATAAAAAAACAAAAACAAAAAAAAAGTGGGATTACACACGTGAGGAAAGCAAGAGAGATGCGCGAGAATTCCCGCCTAGAACAACGGCTCGTGAAAAAAAAAAGCCCACAAACAGATATCATCGGAAATGAACTCAGGGGCGATGGCAAACAAATGTTATTTCGGTGTCATTACTTCACGGGCCTAAAGACTCCCGCGGGTTTTCCCCTCAGCTCGTTCACTCCTACCGATGCAATCTAATACGAGAACCAAATCGCGCTGCGTTTTTCTCAAACCCTCACTGCCGGGGGACGTACGCATCAACGCCCGACTGCAGGCTGCGCTCCCGTCCGCAGAGAATCTCACCGCGAAGGAGGCTCTTCGCTCACTTAAGTGAGACCCTTAAACACAGGCCTGGGCGGCGAGAGAGAGATTCATTACACCTCGCCCATTACAATCGCGTAACACGGGCAATCAATTCCCCCCCCACTTTGTATTCATGGCCGGCTTTACATCCAGGTTTTCAAATTTATGGCCTCGGAGATGTAACTTTCAATAAAGGACAACGGCGTGAGAGATAATTGCTGGAATAATTACTGGAGCCCTATATGAGCCTGTTTGTAAATCACGCAAAGAGCTCTTTGCTGAAGGGAGGCACAATGTATGAATCCTCCGTTTGAGCTCTTTTCACATCGTCTCACTCACGCAGGAAACGCTTCTGTGCGAACCGTCCGCCACTCCAGTCCTGGCCATTGTTAGCATATTGTTAGACTAAAATTAGCTATTAATTCTTATTGCTATAATACTATCGCTGCAGTATTATCTATCCAATGCACGCTGAAAGACACTGTGGGGTTTTTTCTCCGTTCATTTGAGAATTTGATCACCGTCAGCTCGTGAGAAAACAAACGATCAGCCTGCAGTTATTTGCGTCTTAAAACTGCCATTTTAACGAGGCTACCAGGCACATGGAAAAACAAACAGTCAACCTGCAGTCCTTTGCGCCTTAAAAATGTCACCTTAACAAGTAAATAAAACCGTTCTTACCAGTGCATCCGCTTTGTGCTTTAACTTCTTGGCTTCCTGCATATAGTAGTCTGCATTGTGTAATCTGTGGAGGGTGTCGGCAAAGCGCACGGTTCAGTGAGTCTTATCTTCGGAATATTCAATTCATACATTTTTAAAGTTGCCTGTGTGATGGGCAAACATTATTTTTTGCGAAGCCTTTTTTTTGTTCGCTGCCAAGGTCAACCAGGCAATTACAGCAACTTTCTGAATCTGTTGAAGAAATTATTCCAGAATTTTAAATGTGCGAAAGGGAAGATAACTATTTGCCATGTACACATGAAGCGCAGCACCATTTGAAACATAATTTCATCTCTCTATTGGCTTCTGTACCGCATTAAAAAAAAAGAAGTATAATGAATATAGCTCCCAGAGTGAAATTATTGGGAACAATGTGTCATTTGCCTCGCACTGAAACAATACGATTATACAAAGGATAGAACTAAATGAAACCATTGACCCAGTCGCTGCTCGCTGGGAAGCGATGGCTTTTTGTTAATAATGCATAATGGATGGTTAAAATAGCCAAATGGAACCTGCTCGAACCCGGGTCTATGATTTGTGTGTAGTGGGCGGGCGAGCTTTGTCCCGGTTTAATCTTCCACAAAATTTTCCCGGAGACGTACGTGTCATTGAACATCAGCTTGGGCCTCCGGGGTTCCGAGTGGTCCATTGACGTGGACGACGGGGTGGACCAAAGGTCAGGGTCGGGCTGACCGTTGCCGTGGCAACTGCTGGAAGGCTTGCCGTGGGCATCCTCTTCCTGCGAGATGCGGGGACAATTAAAATGATAATTAGCGTCCTTCGCTTTTCCAACAACGAAGCACTTGTTTCGTCAAGGATATTTTTCCGCTAATACATTTCTGGCTCATCGCCTCTTCAGTTTCTTAGATTAAATTGGGGGGGGGGTGGGGGGGTGGGGGGTTATTCAACACATGGGACCGATATTCATGCCTTCAAAGCTATCCTGAGCACCCTCCAAAGCGCGATTAAATAAGGAAAAACACAGGAAATGTTGAAAAAAGCCTTAAGCAAAGAAATGATCTAAAGTAAATGTCCAGCCCTGAAATATTTACACCCACTGAATTACACAGTCCTCATTTCGTTTCCCTAAGTATAGACACACAACAAAAATGCTGTTAACCATTGGATATAGGCTAAATCTGCATGTAATAATAAAATCTGTGACTTTTTAAATATATATTATGCCTGATATTGATCATCACTCGGAAATAACTTAAGAGTAAATCAAACATTACATTTGACAACATATCTATATCATATCACATCTATATCTGTATTTTTCTGTTAACATCATAACTGCATGACATATTGAAAGCGTAAAAGAACGAAGACCATGTTTCCTTGGGTTTACAAAGGTGCGCTTGAATCTAGGTTGACAAAGCCTTATGCACAACATGAAAACAGCTAAACTAGCTTTCCAACCTGCCAAAAACTGCCATCAAAACGGAATTTATAAGCTTAGTGAGTTTTTTTTCTTCTGGTCAGCGGAATGACCAGGCTTTCCGCTTAGCTCGCCTTGGAATGTGCGGCGGGTTTGCCGTCCCCTTTGCGGTGCTTGTGCGAGGAGGACGAGGAGGAGGAAGAGGAGGACGGAGGAAAGGAGCAGCTGGTGTTGGAGGCGCTGGGCACGCTGGCGCCGCCCTCCTGGCTGAAGGAGCTGCACTCGCTGCTCCTGCGCTGGCGGACGGGCTCGTCGGAGAGGGGGGACAGCAGGGGGGGCAGGAGCCGGTCCTCCTTCTTTCTGGGCTGCTTCTTCGACGAGCTGCGCGTGGGACGGGGGGGACGGGGGGGGGGGGGGGGGGGGGACCATCGGGGTGGGCACCAGAAGAAGATAACAATGACTTACTGGGCTGCAGCCCCATACCAGCACACATTACACATTTGGAGGGGATTCTGCATTCTCAGAAAAGCCAGCCGGTCTGGAGAACAAACACCACTTCTGCCATTACAGTGGCAGCTTGGATGATGAAAGTGTTACTTTATGCTTTGTGAACAGGCCTTGCAGCGCTGCAGAGGAACCGGTAAACTCGAAAATGGCCGTCAGAAGGCACTTAATATTCATGCTGCTTGTTAGACCATTATAATATGAATATAGTCCCCTGGAACATGAGTCATCGCTTTTGTGGGTAATTAAGCCAAATCACCCTGATAGTGCTTATACAACAATATGCCATCCCTGGAGGGAAAATACTCAGAAATGTATACAGTACGACTGCACCATTCAAATGCGTGCTATAAAAACTGTAGAAAACATTTGGTCAGCTATACCAGGTTGGCCATGTCTGGAAATATAAATTGCTGCGCACAGATAATATTTTTGCATGTGGATACGTGCAGGCACACAACCACAGACATGTATTGACACCCGTGTGTGGACACGCAACACACACACGCACACGTGCCAAATAGATAAATGAGCCAGCTGTATTTGTGTTGGAGACAAAGTAATCAGGTATCAATCTGAGAGACACAGACAAAAATACAAAGATTTCAGCTGAAACTATATGGTTGCTGCAATATCCAGCTCTCAATAACATGCACTGTAACCACTCCATACATAATTTTCACAGGGCCATACATTACTGCACGCATGTATTCTTGAACAACCCTGTGTTTGTAAATGCTACCTCCACCATTTGTTCTCTAATACATGCTAATGTCTGCATGGATATGTGGCATCAGTGAACACTGGTGTATTGCCTGAGATGCAAACACCCCATAGACAAACTCCAACTGAAAAAAAAAAAAGATGAGAAAAAAATCTACCGAGAATTTTTTTTTTCTGTTTTATTTTCCCTTAACTGGACCCTGAAGGACGGCACAGAAACCAGACCAGAAATAACCCTGCTGCAACGACGAGCTGAAAATATTGATTGACCAAGCACTGGAACGACAGCTTGATGTGACAGGGGCCACTTGCGGTTATATTTACAGTAGCTATAAGATCCACTCCAGGACTGCAGAGCAGGGCTTGTCTCACTGGGGAACTCATCGGGATACCATTCCCAGCGAAACGGTATCAAAATAACTGTGTTTTTCCCACACGGGGACCAGGGTTATCATTGAAGCATTTTATACACTTGGAGAGAAAAAAAAAAAAAAGTGGAGTTGAAAAGTTGCGCGGTGTACATCGGAGCGCTGAATCAATATGGGGTTTGAAACCCCCCTGAGGACGCAGGGGAAAAAAATATTTATTACTTTGCTACAACACTTTTTACTGTTTTACACAACCGGGTTATTTTTGCCTCCATCACAAAAAACTCTGGGGGATACGACAGAGCAGAATATGCTTACAAAGGTGTAGAGTGCCTGAAGCATTAGGAAATATGTCAAAATTATGTATACCTGTGTGTTTGTGTGTGTGTGTGTGTGTGTGAATAATGTATACCTGTGTGTGTGTGTGTGATTATGGATCCCAGCCCATTTAAAACACAACAATATTTTGTTTCAAGGCAAAAAAAGACCAATATCTCAGAGCTTTATGTAATTACTAAACGGTGTAGGGATCCTCCAATTTGACTAAAATGGTAAGCAAATGGTAATCTCTTCACATATTAAAAAGCTGCTGAGAAGGCAAAATCACAGGGTCTCCAGGTGTGAGCCAGAGTTCCTGCTTCACAGAAAGGTGATCCCATTTAAGAGATCCAGAGCAATTAGTGTCAGAGCAGTGCGGAGGAGAGTTTGGGCCGGGGGGGGGGCAGACCTGGCGACCCTCGCCATCCCTAATTGAAAATCTAAAATTAGCCGCGGTGTGCACGCGCCCGTGTGTCAGTCTCAAATTGTCCCTTAATGCGATTGGACGACGCAGGCCGGCGGGCAGGACCTGCGCGCGGTCTCCCTCCACACGGGACCCTGTCCTCCCCAATCCTTTGATACACTGAGGGAGCTCCGCTTCCATCGCGGAAGACCCTCACATCTGCCCCCCCCCCGAAGCTGAGAGAACGAGGCTTTTAGGCTCGCGGTGCTGCCCGCGGGGCCAGAGAGAGCGACGGCGGACCGAGCGTGCCAGACGGATGGACGGAAGCCCTACTCACTCTTTTGTGCTGGTGGCCTTGTGGTTGTGGATGGGGGATATGCAGGGGGGGAGGAGCAGCGAGTCCTTCTCCAGCCGTAGCTTCTTGTTGCCGCTGAGGGCGTCACAGTTCTCCGACTATGGGGAGAGAGGGGGGGGGGGGGGGGGGGCGGGGTTAGGGGAAACATCACAAACAGAAGCCGTCAAACCACAGTCACCGTTAAGCTCTGAGGCAGATACGTCTGCAGGCCGGAGTGGTCAGCCCGACGCAGAGGCGGTGCGCGAAGGCGCTCTTGCCTTGTGTTTCCTCTTGGATTTGCTGGGCGGCTTTTCGGCGGGGGTGGAGGCCGGAGACTGCCGCCGGTGCTTGGCGCCGGCGTCCCGGGGCTCCGCCTTGACCGGG
This sequence comes from Anguilla anguilla, assembly GCF_013347855.1. Classification (NCBI taxonomy): domain Eukaryota; kingdom Metazoa; phylum Chordata; class Actinopteri; order Anguilliformes; family Anguillidae; genus Anguilla; species Anguilla anguilla. The sequence goes on along the minus strand of NC_049203.1, from coordinate 63,940,012 downwards.
GGCAGCTCGGGGGGGTCCCGCCCGGGGACCCGGGACAGGAGGCTGAGCTCGATCTTGACCCACAGTGACTTGATCTCGTCCAGGTCCCTGAGGGGGGACAGCAGCTCGCTCTGGACGACGGGGATGGGCGAGAGGAGGGGGTCCTCCAGGGGGTCCGGGATGGAGGCGCCGCTGCTGCTGGCCAGGCTGCACACGCTCAGGACGTTGCTGTTGCAGTCCTTGGCTTTGAGGAGCCCCAGGCCCCCCGGGCCCGGGCACAGGGGCGGGGCCTTCAGGAGCTCCTCGGGGTCCGAGTGGCACTCGGAGGACGACGACTCCGTCTCGATGAACTCCTTGGATTTGGGGGTGATCTTGCTGGGCCCCCGGTGTTTCTTCTTGTCCTGGACGGGGGCCGGGGCAGGGGCGGGCGCAGGAGGGGGGCGGGGCTCCTTCCTGGGGGCGGTCTTGCTGCCCGCGCCCCTGCTCCTGGGTTTGGGCGGGTCCGGAGGCGGAGGCTCCTTCTCCTTGGGCGTGACGCTGGGGTTGCCAGGTTTGGGCCAGCTGCCGTGCTCCTCGGTGCTGGAGGAGCGCTCCACCTTCTTGGGCTGCTTCTTGCCCGTGCTGCGCCTCGGCGGGGCCAGCTCCGCGCTGGCGGGGGATTTGACTTTGGCGCTCTTGCCCTCGGGGGCCTTCTGGCCGGTCCTGGGCTTGGCCTTCTCCCGGACGGGGCTGAGCAGCGCCCGGTCCTTGGCGTCCGGCGGTGCCAGCGGGACGCCCGCCTTGCCCTTGCCCGTTCCCTGGGCCTCCGCGGCCTGGCCGTCCTCAGGCTGGGCACCTCCGAGCACATGGCTCTCTGGCTGGGTGTTGATCAGGGCCTTGTTGTGCGGATTCACTTTATTTAGCCACTTGTCCAACTGCCACTTGTTCGTAGACGGAGGCTCAGGCTGTGGAAATGGGGAAGATATTGATCAAAGTGTTAGAGGGAAACATTGGAACCTGGAACCCGAGTCTATAAAAAAAACAAATGAATCTCCTAAAACCGCGGAACATTGCATTTCAGCTGAAGTATTTACTTTTTGTCTACACAAACAAAGTTTGGCATTTTGGCGAGTAACACTTTTAACGGTTAGTCAAAGTTAAGGGCCGCAATTCATCAAACCGAGGCCTTGGAGAACCGGGGTAAGAGAGCGTGTGGATAAATTAGGCTTTAAAAAAACAAAAAACACAAAGAGAACACCACGGGCGAAGCCACCAGCGGCCATATTTAAGAACGCCTTCACACCAGTGGTGCTCAGGCACCTGAAAAGCACGCATGAAGGGTCCCCATCAATCACTTTACCACACATCATTTGTTGTGTGGCATTATGCTTCGCGGTGAGGGATAAATCTCTCAAATGAAATCATAAAGACTGTCCTGAACGATTTGCTAAATGCTAGCAAATCATTGAGAAAAGTAGCAGAAGAGAATGAGCGGGAGAGAGCAGGGCTCCATTAAAACGGCCAGCCGTAAAGCTTGGTTAGCGCGCGATTCAATCAGATGCAAGGGCCCATAAAAGGTAATCTTCCACACTATTTCACTCCGCAGAGCCTGAATTTACGCCGCCTCGGCTTGGCAGCAGGGTTTTTTTGGTCATTACAATGTGAAATGGAGAATTTGGAGTCAAAGGGACCCCCTAACGACAATAATGAACTCCGTAAAAAAACTGACAAATCAGTGGGGCTGAGACACTCTGAGGCTTCTCGGACTGTTAAAATAAAAATCGCCGGTAAAGTTAAATTTTTCAAGAAGGGGCGAAATTTCGAACAGACGAGCGCATTCCCGACCCGAGGAGCAGGAGGCATCTGATTGGCCGACCTCGGTTTGAGAGACGGCGGCTCTGCACTCCGGGGCCTTGGGAGAGCCTCGGTAAGAACTGTTTACTGAAGTGGAACATGCTCAGCGCAAAAAAACCACCATGGTGTGGCTCCAAAGAAGCTAATTAAGTTTTCAGGAGAACTCTTCAGACATGCCTTCAGTGCAGGGCTCTTCTCTCCAAGTCTTGTGGAGGAAAGAAATTACCACACGGCTCCAACTTTCTCTCTCTCTACGTCTCCGCGTATTTCTTGCAATGGTAAGTCAAAGTAAAGGTACATATACGACTCCCCTTGTGTGAATAAATTAAGTGCTATCTAGGCTTTTAAATGCCCTTGTGGGTTGTTCTGAGAAAATTAGAAAATGTAGCATTAAGCAAATACATTAGCAGCTCGTGTTATGTTCAAGTTTCAATCTCTTTTTGGCATCGGGATGCATTAAATCAGCAATGTGCATCCGTGACCAAGCATATTAGCGCTGAACAAACACCCACGTTCGAAATGTACCCAATATGTCGCACCTGCGTATGCGTGTAAACAAGTCGCACTTGCTGAATGTACACAAGGATGCTGGTTGAATGTGTGTGATGCAAACCATATGTGGAAATGTTACTTTGGGCTTTGTGTATGCGTATTGTAGGTGAACTGACAATGAAGACAAATCTCTTGGAGGATGATAAATAGTCTATCTATCTATACAGAGTGTTCTACTGGCGGTGATTTTGTGAAGCATGCGGGGGCGCGGGGCAGGGGGGCAAGGGGGCGGGGGCGGGGTCTACCTCGGGCGTGGCGGTTCGGGAGGCGCCGTTGCACTCGCTGTCGCTGGAGCTGCTCTCGCTGTCCGAGTCCGACTCCGAGCTGCTTTCCGATTCGCTGGAGCTTCCCGAGGCGCCGCTGGAGTGACCGGGCTCTCCGGTCCGAACTACGGGCCCGGGGAGACTGCGGGGAAACAGGAACAGGACCCATTAAAAAATTGAGTCACCATGGCGGCGTTGCTCAACATTCCTACATTGCAAATTCTAATTCCTGATTGGGTTAACACTACATATGGATGGTCCGGCAGTGTGGAACGGCCGTTCAGAGCGCTGTGCTGGATGCAATTCCGTGCGGGGCACAGCTGCTCACCCCCGAGCTCCTTCAGTCAATATCCAGCTGTGCAAATGTGTAACATGAAAAATTTCAGCCACCTACAGCTCGTCACCCGGGATCAGGGGGTTCTGCCATGCGAAGGAACACCCAATATGAGCTTTCTGGGACCGCCGTGAGGACACGACACACCGGCTGAATGATGTATTGATTGTACCGCTGGAACTGTGGTGCTTATTTTTCGAAAAGCCAGGAGAACAGTTTTTTGTTCTCCAGGCGCACGCACACACACACACACACACACACACACACACACAGCCCAGCCAAGATTCGGCCAGCGCCGAGACAGACTGCTCAGTCTCTACCCGCTCCCAGCAACACTCTCTCCGCTGCCAAGAGGCCACAGCTGTCAATCACAGGGTGTCAGCTGCCAGCTCCGCCCCCTGGTGCACCAGCTGAGGAATAAACAAGCTGGAGCTGTCTTTGACTCACTGAGAACACGTGTCATTCGCCGCGACCGTACTGTAAATCAAACACTGCGCGAAAAACGGCCAGAGTTCTGCCGAAGTCGTCATCTTCTCTTTTTCAAACACCGCTATTAAACTAAGTATGTAAATCGCATAAGCTATTACGGAACCACTTATTCCATAAAACTAATGCATTCACTGATTATACCCTGTGTTGTTCGCGTTTTCTTTTTTTCTCTTTTTTTTTTTTTTGTTGCCGGCAGCACATTCTACAGCGCACGGCACGCGAGGAGGAAAAAAAACTAGTTATGAAAAATAATTAGGTGCCACCGCGCGGGTTTTTGGAGAAAAGGCGCGGAAGCCGGCCGAAGGTGTCTGGAGCGTGGCGGCCGAGCCGCCCGGTGATGAATGGTCCCCAACGAGGCGGTTTGCTTTGCCCCCCCCCACCCGCGTAGTTATTCTTCCGCGCGCCGGACGTGTCAGAGCGCGCTCTCCCTCGCGCGCGGCCTTGATTTATTTACTGGATCCGGAAAGGCCAGGGCTATCTAATCCAATAAAACTCTCATTTCCACAACAGCCCTCGGTAACTAAGAGCTCCGATTGCGTTGCACGGGAGACAAACACGAGAGGGGAGAAAATTAAACACATCTCCAAAAGGTCATGCGGTTTTTTTTTTGTGTTTTTTTCCCCCTCTACATCGGAGCACCAAAGTGACAATGTTGCAGCGAGAGAGAGTTATTATGCTGAGAGTTGTGGTCTGGACTTCACCATCTTTTTAATAATTATGTTTATAACTGGAAGAAGCCAGAATCCTATAAAAAAAAAATAAAACAAGACCGGGTTAAAACCTAGCACATGGCTGGACCTAACACACTTCATCCGGCCGACCAATGGTGTGACTTCATAACTCGGCCGACCAACGGCGTAACTTCATCGCTCAACTCACTCAGTCGCAGACATTCGCGTTTGTAGGGCTGGCCCCGCTGTTGCGGTCCAGCCGGAAACACTTATAAAGTAAACTTGTTCTTCATATTCTTGGGTTGGTGCCACTCTATTATGACTCCTGGCAGTGTAGTGCAGTGCAGAGGCTGGGGCCAGGGGCTTTGAGGGCGAGCGTTCAGATCTCTGCCGGGCGCTCTGCTCTGCTGCTGAAGCCTGGAGCGCAGCACTTAACCTGGATTGCATCAGCAGGCAAGCAGCTGTGTAAATATGTAATATGTAAAAATTACAGTTACGCAAGCGAGTTCCTGGACACGGCGTACGTTCAGTTCGGTGTTCAGTGATCTCCGCCAGTTCTTCAGACACCCCCCTGCCCCCACCCCGCCCCCCCGCCGAGCGCAGAGACCCCAGTCACCCGTATTTGAACTTTTAATGGCGGAGGGGCGCAGCCTGACAACTGCATCAGGGCGGTAAGCGCCGAAGGAGCAGTGGAGACTGTAAAGGAGTTTGGGTTAATGATTAAAGACACAGGAGAACACCTCCCCTAAGGCACACACACACACACACACACACACACACATACACACACCTCTGCCACAGCCCTGGCAGTGCCCGCTGAGTGTGGCACCGCCTTGGCGTCTCGTCTCCACCCACCCTCCAAGTACCCCCCTCCCCACCCCACCCCACCTCCCCCCCCCCACCCCCCCACCCCCCCCTCCCCCCCCGCCCTCCACTGGCCGCTGTCTGGGACGAAGGCCAGAGACGCCGTATGATCTCATTTTAATACACAGGGGAGGCGGGGCTTTCAAAACAAAGCCAATTCCCCCGATGGCGTAAGCAGCCAAGGAATAATAAAGCGGGGGGGGGGGGGGGGGCACTGTAAGTGCGTGTGAACACTGTGTGCCACTTACTCCGTTACCGTGGCGAAAGCTACGGGCGGAGGAAACCAGCAGCTTGGGCGAGGTCCCTTTTCCTTTCAGGACTACACTTCCCATGTGACTGACAGCTGATAAAATCCCTCCATAAGCGCATTGAAAAACACTGATAGGCCGGCTTGGAGCAGCAGCCTCTTCCTTCTCACGCCTCCGTGGCAGATTCGGGCCTTCGCCCCGGAGTGCCCCGTCGGCTTCCAGCTTCCATCAACGTCTCCTTACAGCTCTCTCTCTTTTCTCCGTGTTTTCCGGAGGGTTCTCCGCTCCACAGCCTCACATACCCCCCCCCCCCCCCCCACAGCTACCTCACCCTTGTTTATCCCCATCATACAGCATTACGTGGCCTTTCTCAAAGGCAGCGATAAAAAAAGGGGTCGATCCACGGAGCGCCCCCCAATCCCACGCCCACCCCCGCCCCCGCCCCGCTCCGACCCCCCCCCACCCCCGAGCCATAAAGCTAGCTCCCGCTTCGATGAATTCAGGAGGTGAAATCACAAAGTGAGCGGCTGCCTGATCAATGATATAGTGCAGGAGGAGGGAACACAAACACATGCTACGGACTTGCCATACCGTGGTGCACTTGTGACTTGCCCTCAGTGTCATGTAAAATCTTTGTATATGTTGCATTGTATTTTTGGTCCTCTGTTTAGATTTTTTTCTTACACACATTTTACACGGGACAGCTCTAGTATGCGACTGTAAATGTCTCCTAACTCTGTGACTAATAAAGTTGGTTCAAAAAACCCTGTGTGGCCGTACTAAAAAATGAAAACAAAAGAGCTGTTCCTGAGGAAGGCAATTTTTCCAGAGAAGGTTTTTTATGTAGCACCGAAATCGTTTTTTTTTTTTTACTGCACTGTATTTACTGTTACAGTAAGTCAAGAGCTCAGTTTAGCATCTCATCAGAAAGACTGCAGTTTCTACAGCAGGGGTTTGCAGGCTCCATCCAGGGGACCCCGCTGTGTCTGCTCGTTTGGCTCCCACCATAAGTGCAATCGCTGAACAGTAATGCGCTTTTAATTTGACATGTTTTGCCCGCAGAATAATTATTTACCCTTTTAAGGCCACACTTTTTCAGAAATCACCATGAAGAAATAATATTTCATATTCACCGGTACTTTTAATCAGGCAGATTAATTAATGCTACACTTTATTGTAAATGTTTATGGCAGTTTTTTTTCTGGTTGGTCCAAATGGAAGAGTGCCTCCTATAGGCCCATCAACAAATACAGCGTTCCAGAAACAACTTGCTTTCCCAAAGAGGTCTCCCATCCAAGTACCACACAAGCCCACACCTGTTTAACACCATCTAGAGACACGAGAAAGGTGCAAGGTGGTAATGGCTGTGGGCGAATCAGAGAGCGGAAAGACGGAAGCAACAGAGCAACAGAGCTCATAAAGATGAACGCATGTGAGGTTCATTTGCATTTCAATCAAAAAGAAACAAAAAAAGTGTCAGATCACAGGTGCAGCCAAATATTAATAAATTAATTAACTGATAAAGAAATGTCCCAGATTTCAACACAGCGCAGAAACGTGGTGATATTGGCGTGGACTAATCTGAGCAAACAGAGCAGTGGCATTCATAATTAATGGTTTTTCTGAGCCCAAAACATGTTGCGTGTCTTCCTATAAGTGGTGTTCTGTTCACACACTGGTAGGGAAGGGAGGAAATGACCCCCCCCCCCCACGCCCCCACCAATGAACAGCACTGATCCATGGCAGCAGTGAGACTTCGGGTTGTGGGGGGGGGGGGCGTAGATAGAAGAGGGGGAGGGAGGCAAAAGGGTGCTAAATCAAAACTTTCCCACTGCTCATTAGCATACAGGCCCAATTAACACATGTCTCCGTGAAACTCCGACGATAATGACGATTCCGTCTGCTTACGTGAAAAATGGCGACGGCGATGGAACGGCATCCGTTAAAAGTAACAGATGCCCGAGAGTAGCAGCCGAAGTGGCTATGGAATAAATAAAGCCCGAAGAATGGATTCGGCTTCGCTACGGGACCCGGTCGCAAAGGGCTGATGTTCTCTTGGCAAAGACGGCCTCAAAACATGCTCAGTTTTAATGATTAGCCATATGATGGATAGCTGCGGTGACAATTTCAAACAGTATATGAGATATATAAGATACCGTCTGGCTAATTTATGGCCACACAACACAGCTCAGTGACCACAATTTGCAATTTTAACAGGAAAGAGCTCAAGCACACTCATGTACAGCAGGGCTGAGAGGAGGAAGACAATTCGGACTTATTACAGACAGTCTCATAACCCGTTTTGCTCCTGAAATGTAGTCCAGGTCTTTAGGTCTTAACAAAAAGAGCTGAGTGTATACTCCGGTACATTTATATACATTTACGACTGAATTCTGCCGATGTTGGTTACATGAGTATAAAAGCAAACATGCTGCTCTTACAAGCATGGAATACTGGACTTGTTTAATAAGGACCAATCAACAGCCCAAAACCCACAGAGATACTGTATCGTGAGTTTGCCAACAGAGAAGTTACTTTTTTTTTTTCAAATCTAAAACAATTTCAATATTTTTAACAATTATCTACCAAGTCAAATTCCTCAGGTGGGAGGGTATGACTACATTATGTTAGGCCTTCAATGTTTTGCTCACTTTAACTTCAACTCCATTAATAAATCCTCATTACTCTGCTTATTTAGGTTCTTAAAATGTAGCTACAGTATAATTTAGCCTCTCATGAAAACCTTCAATTTATAGCTATTACTAGAAGAGTTGATATGGGTGACAGGGAACCATTTATGCTATAATTCATTTTATTTCAGTATCCATTTCATTAAGCTTATTTTTTGTCTTTTTTTTACAAGAAGGTATATGTGTTACTGCGGAAATCCCAAAAAACTCTCTAACACAAACACACACACACACACACACACACGCTTGTACGCACACACACCTGACATATAAGCCAGCTTAAACTCTGTTAATTACTCTGGGCCTTCTTCTTTCAGTAAAAACCTCTAATCAAAGCCTCAATTCACTTTGAATTAATGAAGAATCAGCTTAGCTCAGTCATAACTTTCTCGCTGATCATCACATTATTTATACTCCCCGCTTGGCACAGAAAACAGCCTGAAACCTTATTTAGTCACTGCAGAGGCAGAACCACTCAGAGCTTTCCTGAAAAAAGCAGATGAATAAATAAACTATATAAATAAATAAGCGTTTAGTTCTATTTACACCATAAATATTCAATGTCGAGTCACAGAAAATTTTTTTCCAGGCAAGTACGGTTAGACAGGAGGGATGGAGGCACAGTTGGCCGTACTGTCCTACAGCACCACTCTTGGGAAATGTGGATAAAAGAAGCGAGAGACAGAGAGGTGAGGTGCATCCTGGTAGATCATCAGGGGTCGCGACCCAACAACAACCTGGCACACCGTTGCCGTGGGGACGCGGCGGCATCGATCGGCGCTTTCGTGCTCCTATTTGCCGGCCTGATGGCGGGGCGAAGGGGGCGTCGGTCAGCGGGAAGAAGAAAAAAAGAGAAAAAAAAATAGAAAGAAAGAAAGGAAGGAAGGAAGCCAAAGCTGGCAGCGTTTGAAGAGACCCTCATTACGGCGTCTCCGCAAGCGCTCGGCCGGCCCGCTCCGGCCAACTCCGCGGCGGCTGCCAAACCGTCGGCGGCCCGGGTCACCCGAGACCCGCGGCGTCCCCGCGCCAGACCCGCCAAGGCCGCCTCCCCGTCCGCCCGGCTCGCCTTTCGCTTGTTTGCGATTTCTAATCATTTAAACATCTAACGCTGCGCACAGCCCTGAACAGGTTGCATTAACATTCTGTTATCCCCTCGGTTACAATATCCAAGGGCGACCGCTGTCTTTTTTTTTTTCTTTTTCTTCTTTTTTTTTCTTACTCTTCAATAAAGTTTGACCCTTAATTATAGACGAATAAATTCTCTGGCAGTCTGAGGAGACTGGAACCCATGTTGTGCTCTTTCTCTCTCTCTCACCCTCTCCCTTTCTTTCTCTCTCTCTCTTTCTCCCTCTCCTTTTTTTATTCTATTCCCTCCATCACATACTCTGCGTCTTAACTCCCGTTTCCCAGCTCAGCACCGCTGTGCAGGAACCGCCAGCCAGACGTCTTTGGCGTAAAATCCCCGGTCTTACAAACGCGCGCATTATCATATTCACACGCAGAGGCCGGCGGACCCGGGGACAGCGCCGCTCATCGTCACATCGGCAGCACGCGGCGCGCGGGTGGAAGAGAGACGGACGGAGAGAACGAGACAGAGAGAGAAGAGAGAGAGAGGAAGAAGGAGGCGCTGGAGGGGCGCCATCCATAATTCAGCCGTCCTCGCCCCGGCCCCCGCCGCGTTATTAAATGATCTTCAGCACGCCGCGCGCTCCGTTATCGTTATAAATCAGCCCGAAGGACAACCTGGCGCCCGTCTCCAGGGCGATAACGCGCGCTTTCCCCCTCCGCCCTCAAATTCATCAGAGCTCCTAATTGATTAAATTATCGAGGGGGCCTGCGCACTGGAAGCGCGTGGCGTTGAGCGTCAGGGCCGCCGCCGCCATGGCGATCACGCAAACGCCGCCCCGCCGAAGGCTTCCGCGGGTTTCAGCGGGAGGCCCCCCGGGGAGCGAGGCACCGCGACCGGCGGACGTTTAGGAAAAGCTCATTACGTCGGGCGGAGTCGCCCGTGATCGATAGCTCGGCTTCGGCGGCGTCCTAATTCACCGGGAGGCCCGCGGCTCCGCCGGACAGGGCGCTCCCGCACTTCATTTTCGCCGGGCCCCGGGACGGCCGCGGTAGATTTAAAAAAAAAAAAAAAAAAAAAGGCTGGCCGGAGAGAAAAAAAAAAAAAAATTCATCACCGAAACACGACCCCCGCGGAAGCCTCTTATTTGTTATGATGGAGCGTCGGCGCCGGGCTCGCCCCTCTCCGCTCCGCGCTCTATCAGATCCCACATCGCGCCGGCGCCTCGTGAAACACATCCCGTCTCACGCTCCAGAAGGACACAGCAGCGAGCGCAGACTGTCCGTGGAAAATAGAATACAATAAAGAATTATTTTTAAAAAACAGTGCAAATTATTTTGTTTTAAGTCAAATTTTATAGGCTTCTAGATTCTAAATATCTCATATTATATCATTATACTCTTTGTATTGCCGTAATAAGAGCTGTGTTTGATGTAGTATCACAGGATTTTGGTCGCCATTACTACCATTACTAGCTTTGGTCTAACAACAATCACAGGCGAGAGAGAATTTAAATAAATATTTGTATTAGAAGATTTTTCTCATTCCACAAACCCATGAGGAAAGTCAAAAACTCCTTCAGGGCAGAGAAGGAAATGTCTCTTTACCAATAACATCTGTTCAGCCTGGTAACCTTCCTGGTTAAAGAAAAAAAAAAGAACACACAAAATATTTCACTTCAGTAGAAATCTAAAATGACCCATTTCCTGTGTTCGGGTAAAGTCCACGTTAAGGTCCCTGTCAAATCACCCCGCGGTTTATTTTGCCCTGTCAAGAGGCAGGAGAGAGCTGAGACAGTAATCCTCGTGTCCATAGCGACCGTGTGCCTTTGCTGCAGCCGGGCCGGGTCAGGTTTCCCGCCGCGGGGCCAGGACCCGGGTCACAGGGCGCTGTTCCGTTTCCGATTACGGTCTAGGGCTGAGCCCTAACGCCTGACCCCCCAGGTCTGACGGAGGCAGCCGCGGTGTTTCCACACCAGGAAGACCTCCTGCCTTAAAGATGTCCTGAGAGAGGGGCCGACTTCCTGTCAGCGTGTGCGTCGGTTTCCCGGACAGATATCATGCGCGAGAGCGCGAGGCCGGTTTGTGGATTCTCCGCACGGTGTTTAACGCGCAATTTTACGCTCATTAAACCTTTAAAGGCCACCTAGCCGTGTGTTTCTCTCACGGGCAGTCGTGGGGAGAGCTCGTCTGTCACATGACACGGGATGATGACTAACCTGGTCCAGTCCGCCACCGTGAGTTGTTTAATTAGATCGTAAAACATGCCCACGGCTGTCGTTTGCTTGAAATTCCATTTTACGTGCAGTTCTTTTTTTTGTGATGTGAGACAAACCGTCATTGTTGAAAGGCTAAAGCGCTCATTACCAATGCAAAGGCTTGCAGAACGCATGCCACACTCTGGAGCCCACTGCTCAAATAATTAGAGAGCTCCGCAGTATACCCCAGGTATATTATTAGTATCCTGCAAAGAGTGAGTGGTGTCTGTGTATGCGTGTGTCAATGTATGTGTGTGTGGGCATATCCAATTATTACTGTATATCATTTAACATAAATGAATACAGACCGAATACTATAATGAACTGGTACAGAGGCCCATTTTAAAATGGTGTCAAATGAAGCAGGTGCAAGTGGCAAACAACTAAATTGTTTAGATTGGATTAGTTAATTGACCCTTAATTGACCTTGATGGCAGGTGACACCCATGCTATGCACAGGCATGGCTATGTCACGGGTCCCACGCTGGAAAACGTTCAGTGTTAAATCAACTCTACTCGACTCTACCTACTGGACTCATAAGTACTTCATTAGAGATTAATTAACACTGGACATTTTATTGTGCGGGACCACAGAATGCCAGGGACACCAGGAAATGGCAGGGATTACTGCTGAGTCACGGGTATCCCTAAATCAGACTGCCCTCTGCAGCGCGGGAGGCGTAAACACAATCCATCCAAACGCTGACACGCTCCTCCCAGACGCCCAAAAGAACCTAATGAAGCAGCCATTTGTATGCTGCGACTCCTGGACACATTGAGGCAGCTGGAGACGGAGGTGGAAATGAGACGCCCAGCAGACACCTGGGTTTGGTCCCAGAGGCTGAATGAGTCATTTTATTTATTTATTGCGAATTTAAAAAAAATATATTCACAATTCAAATATTCAAATTTTTGCATTCTTAGGGGCCTCGCAACAACAACAGAAAGAACAACAACAGCAAAAATAATCATTTGTTTGAATTTGAATGCGTCAGAACCACCGCAATCCAAGCCGTCAGTTCAGCTCCGAGGTGAGGCTCAGCCCTCCCTAGGTAGCGTCTGGATCTCCATCTATTTACATTTCAAAGGCATTTCCCAGCTTACGTCTTGTTTTAGGGGACCGTAAAGCCGGGTCGAAATTTCATCGGTAAATGAAGTTTTGATCCATTACTTATCCCGAGGTGCTCGAGCGCCAGGTACCAGGCGCCATTATTCTGCTCATTAATCGCCTCCTTCATTACTGTGTCGAGGCTGCCTTTAGAATTTGACATTAATCACGGCCGTTATCCCTGCCCTGTATATCTTACAGGAAAAGCGCGGCTCAGGATGAATAGCGTTAGCGGCGGCGTGTTAGCCGCCGCTGGAAGCGTTCCCGCTCCAGCCAGCTCCGGGCTGCGGCTTGTGTTTACCGCTTGTAAACGCTCCAGCTCAATTCATGAAATGTCATTATCTAGGGGGCCAACAATAACGATTCCCTGGGAAATGGGCTGGTTGGGCAGGGGAGAGGGGCGGGGGGTGTGGGGGGGGGGGAGGGTGCGAGTATGGATTATTGCTAATGACGCTAATAAGCGAAGCGTTTATTTTTCAAAAATAACACTGCATAAAATATTGAGGCAAAAATGAAAAAGGGAAGCTATTAAACGGGGTTCCGACAGAGATCGAGACAACATCAATTCGAGGGAGATTAAATCTGCGCAGAAATAAATAAATAAGTAAATAATGTGTAAATATGCTCGGCGCCTGGCTTGAGCTGAGTTGAGTTTAAAAGCTCTGTTTCCCATCTAATTGCCTTCACATCTGTCTGGTTGACAGGGGCATCTTCCTGCACACCTCCATCAGAAGTACTGCACTCCACAGCACACAACCCCAGTGGTTCCAGCACTGTGTTTACATCATAATGGAGCGCACCGATAGGTCAAGGCACACAGTGTATCGGGCCAATCAGAGATAACGCTTTTGGAGTGACACTGTGATATTGAACAGGAGCTTCTGACGAGCAGCCGCTTGGGTGGCCCTGACTTCCATGACCTTCAGGGCACCCGGGATCGACCACTTTCAGAAGGCCGCAGGTCACGTGACCTGTGCCCAGGAGAAACAGTAGCCGCCCGTGCTAGCCGAGACATCTGGACAGACCTGTAGAGAACTGTGGTCTTGCGATGACACACTGCGAAGCCCCCACGTGAAATGTCAAAGTGGCCAAGAGAGATGCAGACAGAGGTCAAAGAGAGTGTGTCCCCCCCACCACCACCACCACCCTCCCACCCCCCCCCCCACCCCACACACACACTTAGCTCTTGTAAACAAGGTCCAAGGATGACAAGGTTATGGTATTGCTCTTTCTGCAGAAGCAGTAAATGCTTTCTGGGCTATTAATGGCCTTGGCTCCAATTAATCTGATTGTCTGGGAGCAGAGGCCGCCCGGGTTGTCTCAGCACATTGTGTGCATTCTACACACACGTGTACACGCACACACACACACACACGTGCGCACACACACATACACATAGACACACACTCACACACATACACACACACACACGCACACACAGACGTGCGCACACGCACACATACACATAGACAAACACTCACACGCACACATACTCACATGCACACACACACACACACACACACACACACTCACACACACACACACACACACACACACACGCACACACACTCACATGCACACACACACACTCACACACACGCACACCCACGCACACACACACACACACACACACACACTCACACACACTCACACACAGACACACACTAAAGAAGGCTGCCGCCGTCCAGCGCACGGCCCGCGCCACTCGAGCCTGCAGCGGTCGCCGCGGTGACGCGGCGCATTAGCGCAAACACGCCTGACCCCGGACCGCGGCGGCGGAGCACTCCGCGGCTAATGAAGCTCAATTATCCGGATGGAGCCGCTGCACCCGCGCACCTATCCCCGCCATCCCGCCGCCGCGCAGCCTGGTCCCCCCCGCTAACCCGCGATGAAGCGCTAACCCGCACCGCTAATAATACCAATTACCGCTGCCTTCACACGCGCGGATAACAATCAAAACGCTGCCTACAGATTTGCTTTTTTTTTTTTTTTTTTTTTTGCATCTCTGACTTCAGTTTTAATTAAAAAAAGACGCTTTTTGAACTCATCAAACAATGTAAATACTGTAATGTTCAACAGAAGAATTTAATCGGTTATCTGGTAGACATCAAAAGCTCTAACATCATCCTTCTCTGAGTAGCTTATACATACACTACAATCTGTTTTTTAACCCCTACATTTCTTCATCAAAAGCGTTGTCTGGGCTTTTTTTTTTTTTGCTGGGGTTGAAAGATGCTGGTGCTGTAAGGACAAAGAGTGCCGAGAGTCTGCTGTTTCAGTTTTGTTTTTTAAGAAACCGTGATGCGCGCTCCTGTGATTGACAGTACCAGAGAAAGGAGGATTAATATTGCATTACCTGCCCAGAGGAGGAGCACAGACTTTCAGAGAGAGCTCTCTGAATATTGACAAGGCTGCAACTATTAAGTATTTAGAAACCCTGGCCCCTTGCCTTGTAGAAGATACCCTTCAAGCTATTTATGAAAGACAAACAGAGAAAAATAAAAGTATACAACCCTGAGCATTGAGCTGTGGTGTCACTCGTATAAACACAAACTGTTTCACCTTCGGGGAGCAATGCATTTTCTAACGAAACTCCCATTTCAATAACAACAACAGCAACCTTTGAAAGGGCCTACTGTTGCTATATCCAGCCAATTTTCTTTGAGCAGCTATTATTTCGTAATAATAATAATTGTGTATTGTTTCTACCAGTGTTTAATTGCTGTATGCTCCTGTTAAATGTCTTCCCATCATAGAAACATATATAATAGCAGCTCCTGCTAAATGGGCTAAATGTGCAATGGGCATATTATATACGTTTCTATGACGAGAAGGCGAAACAGCTGCTACTATATACGTTTCCATGACGAGAAGGTGAAACAGCTGCTATTATATACGTTTCTATGACGAGAAGGTGAAACAGCTGCTATTATATACGTTTCTATGACGAGAAGGTGAAACAGCTGCTATTATATACGTTTCTATGACGAGAAGGTGAAACAGCTGCTATTATATATGTTTCTATGACGAGAAGGTGAAACAGCTGCTACTATATACGTTTCTATGACGAGAAGGTGAAACAGCTGCTATTATATACGTTTCTATGACGAGAAGGCGAAACAGCTGCTATTATATACGTTTCTATGACGAGAAGGTGAAACAGCTGCTATTATATACGTTTCTATGACGAGAAGGTGAAACAGCTGCTATTATATACGTTTCTATGACGAGAAGGTGAAACAGCTGCTATTATATACGTTTCTATGACGAGAAGGTGAAACAGCTGCTATTATATACGTTTCTATGACGAGAAGGTGAAACAGCTGCTATTATATACGTTTCTATGACGAGAAGGTGAAACAGCTGCTATTATATACGTTTCTATGACGAGAAGGTGAAACAGCTGCTATTATATACGTTTCTATGAGGAGAAGGTGAAACAGCTGCTATTATATACGTTTCTATGACGAGAAGGTGAAACAGCTGCTATTATATACGTTTCTATGAGGAGAAGGTGAAACAGCTGCTATTATATACGTTTCTATGAGGAGAAGGTGAAACAGCTGCTATTATATATGTTTCTATGACGAGAAGGTGAAACAGCTGCTATTATATATGTTTCTATGACGAGAAGGTGAAACAGCTGCTATTATATACGTTTCTATGAGGAGAAGGTGAAACAGCTGCTATTATATACGTTTCTATGACGAGAAGGTGAAACAGCTGCTATTATATACGTTTCTATGACGAGAAGGTGAAACAGCTGCTATTATATATGTTTCTATGACGAGAAGGTGAAACAGCTGCTACTATATACGTTTCTATGAGGAGAAGGTGAAACAGCTGCTATTATATACGTTTCTATGACGAGAAGGCGAAACAGCTGCTATTATATACGTTTCTATGAGGAGAAGGTGAAACAGCTGCTATTATATACGTTTCTATGACGAGAAGGTGAAACAGCTGCTATTATATACGTTTCTATGAGGAGAAGGTGAAACAGCTGCTATTATACACATTTCTATGAGGAGAAGGTGAAACAGGCTGTGTTCCTACCCCACCCAGGCACGTCGTTGTGAGGTGAAGGGGGGGATGGGGGGGTCGGGGGGGGAAAGGGTGCAGCTGGGCGGTTCGGTGGAGGTCCAGCCCAACAGCAGTCCGCCCAGCTGCGGCTCATTATGGCCCGTTTGACGCCCCTCAAAGCCGCGCGACTCGGGAGCGACTCCGCGATCCGTCCTCTTCACAAACAAAACCGCGCCGAAAAAAAAAAAAAAACGGGGTTGATGAAGAAGCCGTTTGGCACCAGAACCACTGCACGTCCCGTCTGGGACCGCCCCCGACACCTGGTTCTGCCGCGGCAGACGGCTCCGAGCTCCGCGCGCCCCGTTTGATTAACCCGTTTCGGGACGCGCCCCCCCCACCTCCCCCCCCAAAAAAAAAAAAAAATCCCCGGATCCTCCAGCTTGTTTTTTTGGCAGCGGGTAAATGCGGCATCTGCTCCGACTGGTAACAAAAGCAAGTGGTTCTGGGACGCTTCCAGATCGAATAAAAAAGCACTCGCTCTCACCGAGGGGAGAATATCACTCCGAGGAGAATATACCCACCTTCGCACGAAACACCGCGCGATAAGAGCAGCGAAACGGCTTCAAAGAGTGCTGCACGTTAAAGAGAAACCAAATGTTGCATTGTTATTGCGCCGGCAAAGCGATTTCTGGAAACGTCGGAATAATCAGAAAATCCGACTCACGTTGTACGCAAATCTGTTTCAAATCTAAATGAAAACAAATATCAAAGCACGCTGCTCTTTTTCCTCTCAACTGGAGGTCTTAGCCTGGACACTGTATAATTTCCACCGCACATGAAGCCTGCAAAACGAGATCTTTTTCCAATAAAGAGAGGCAGTCATGGAGCTGACTCTGGTGATTAAAGGCTGAATGTAGGTCACAAAAAAGTAAATCATCATTTCAGTTTGATTGGATGTTGAGACAGAATGTATGTTAGCATGATTTTTGGCCATGCACGCAGATGGAACAGAAGAACTGTTAAATGGATAGGCATTGTGTTCGTGAGCATATGTGCGGGTTTGTTTGTGCGTCTATGTGTGTGTGTTGTGTGCTGGTGGCTTCAAATTTTAGGTGGGGGGGGGTGATTGGAATTTGGAGGTTGTTGTCAAGAGTTATTTCATCCTTTTCAGCACAGGCACAAAATAAAAGAAATTTACACCAACATTAATAATTAGGAGGGCTTGCAGACATATATTTGGTCTTTCTTCTATTCATTCATTTGCACTTGAAAAAAAAATGGCTGCCCCATAGACCCTTGGCTCTTTTATGACACAGACTGAAAGACAGATGAAGCAGACTCTAGATTCCCCTACTACCGCCCCCCCCCCCCCCACCACCCACACCCTCCTCCCCAACTCCTGAAATGTACATACATAATGCAGCAACTGCAGGCTACAGCATCAACACGGTGGGAAACATTAAAGTGAATAGTGACTGTTCTTTTTGCACCTTTTTGCTTTGATAAATATCTTTCGGGAGGTCATTTGCAAGAAGTACTCCTGGTTTTAAGGCGGGGGGGGGAAAAAAATAACCACTTCAAACGAAAAGAAGCAGGAAGAAGGAACGGCGCGTCCACTGCACGTTTAGCCTTTCCGCTTTGATGCCAGCCATTGCGCTAGGTTTCTACTGTTTCCCCTTCCCCTCGCATGCCATCTGTGATGCTGCCAGCCCAAACACGGCCATCGCGTTCACCGCACGCCATTTTTCCCACTGCATCTTCACTGCATTTATGGGAGAAAAGGACCCAGAGGACCTCCAGAGTCAGCGTCGAGGGAAGACGTGAATTAGACACTCGGTTTTCTTAAAACAAACAAAACAAATAAATAAATGGCACGGAACATAATTACGAAGGAGGTACGGAAACTGTTACTGATAACACAGAAGTAGGTCTTAAGGAACAAAGACGATAAGGAACAGGGGTTTAATTCTAATTGACCATCAAGGCTCGTAACTAAGTATTTTGAATCCAGCAATGTGCAACGAGCAGCTTTTTGGAAAATACACTTGACAATTTCCACCTGGTACATATTTGTCACCTCTTATCATTCTAGATGATGATATTTTTGTGATTATGCTCTTATACCACAGACACACTAATTAAAATCCCCAATCACTAATCTTCTGAAACTGTCCTGTCATAGCTGAAGGTGTGACAGTGCTGGTATTCCTGTAATGCTGAATGAAATCTCCAGTTATCCTCAGGATATGCAGAGAGGTGGAGTCAACGCTGCCTGTCTCACACTCTGGGGGCCTATTACTGCTCATAAACCCCTTACTCATCACTTTATACAGCACCTTGTGATAAAGTTGGGGTGGTCTTCCTTGGTTACTCACAGATTAAAAACACCAGTATGCTTCCACTTAGAAAGACGGTATTCTACCATCACAATTTTGTACCTTAGCCTTAAGTTATGGTTCTTACAATCTGCACTCTCAATCCTTTTTTAAACTGCAGGTACCAAAAGCAAGAACGGGCTTAGGTAGTGAGGCTTTTAGGAAGGCTCCATGTCCTAGAATAACCTTTTGCCTTGAAAGCTTCATTTAACTGAAAAAATTTAAATTACACCATACATTTTTATTTCACCATAAACAATTTTTTTTGAATAAACATAATCACAACCTGTGTCACTCAAAATGTCACGGCATCCACCATTATCCGCATGTTATACTTCCTTCAATTTCAATCGGTACCTCTGATTAAATAATTATTATTACTTTTTTTTTTTTTTAACAGGTACCGTTGTGAAAAAGGATGAAGTGGGAAACAGGCACAGCCTTACATAGAGAAGATTCTGGCCATGCAGGAGGGGAAATTCATTGAAGAAGCTGCAGGGGAGGTACCCCGTTCACACTGAACCAGGCGAATCGATTTGTTACTCATCGATCAAGTTTAACGAGGAGTGATTTATGGTACGGCAGACACCAAGTTAAAAAAAAAAAATCCATCTTCTTTCCTCACATATAAATGTGACGCTTCTAAAAACTGTTTTTGTTTTCCCTTCCTTGTCTTTCACTCAACAGCTGAGTGTTTGTCTTTTGTGTGATGTTTCTTTACTGTTGCTCTTTGCTTGTTTTCAGTTATTTATTGCTTTGCTTTGGTAGGTGCAGCTAATTCAAGGTGGCTTAGAAAGAATTACACAGCACCGGAAAAGAATGCAATTAGCAAACAAGGCCAAGTATAGCAAATGGCACAACACACAAATACAAGACATGAATTAGGTATCCTGAGGCAACCCAAAGGGTAAATAACATTTTAAATGCAAATACTGCACTTCTCCCTTCAAATGGAGAGGAAAAAGGTGGCTTTACTGAGAAATTACACAAAGTTAATAAAACCAAGGCATTGTAAACTGTGCTTTGGTTTTAAGAACTGTGAGCAAATGGGGGAAATTTATAGTTTAGAAACAAATGGGACAAGTGTATTTTCTCAATTCCACTGTTACAGCACTGTCACAGAAACCCAGAGGTTATGTTTGCCTTCCTCCATTTTACGTAAGCGCAATAAAACCAAAGAACATATTTTACGTCTTACTATGCAAACGTACTGGACACAGCAATCTGGGTCAGTCTTTCTCGTCTATAAATTTTAACATTCTGTCACTGTGGAATAGTGTGCCAATGGCCAGGTAAGCTCAGAGAAAGACAGCAGTACTGTATACGGGCAACAGAACGTAAGACCTGTACAACTCAATTGATACGTGTAGCGAAAAGCGGAGAGACAGAGAGTGGGGATTTATGGGAAGAAGGCACGGACGGGATGGGGAGACCTGACAGTCCCGCGCACGGGAGAGTAAAAGTATTTTTTCCCCCTGAGTTATAAAAGCGAGCGTAGAGAGGACTGAGTGACACGCAATAAAAACAAATTCTGCTGACTGCGACGGCGACCGGGAAAATGAAATATTTAGCTTAGCAGTTTGTCGGAGGAAGAGCGCAGGGGGGGAGAGAGAGCGAGAGCGACAGAGAGAGAGAGGGAGTAAGTGAGAGAGAGAGAGGGGGGAGAGACGGAGAGCAGGGGAGTGCGAGCGGTTTGACGCTACTGTGGAATTAAAATATGTGAGACTGCCTGTCAGCCCGTGACAGGAGAGAGCCCAGATAACTGAGCCCGCACCTGACAAACCCAGAGAGGTGTTGTCGTTAGCAACTGCCTGTCACCCGGACCTGCGGAAAAGCCATCTCTCTCTCTCTCTCTCTCAGTCTCTCTCACTTTCTCTCTCTCTTACTATCTCTCTCTCTCACTGTCTCTCACTCGCTCTCTCTCTCTCACTTTCTCACTCTCTTACTATCTCTCTCTCTCAATGTCTCTCACTTGCTCTCTCTCTCTCACTTTCTCTCTCTCTCTCTCTCTCTCTCTCAGTCTCTCTCTCACTTTCTCACTCTCTTACTATCTCTCTCTCTCAATGTCTCTCACTTGCTCTCTCTCTCTCACTTTCTCTCTGTCTCTCTCTCTCTCAGTCTCTCTCACTTTCTCTCTCTCTTATTATCTCTCACTTGCTCTCTCTCTCACTTTCTCTCTCTCTCAAATTCAAATTCAAATTCAAATGCTTTATTGGCATGACATATTTAAAAATACATATTGCCAAAGGGTAGTGATAACAATAATCAACCACAGTAAGAATATATAATTAAAAAGAAAAAAGAAAACAAGCAGCAACAACAATAACAGCACAAATTACAGTAACATAATATTTATTATCTATTAAATTAACTAAATTAAATTCATTTTAAAAAAGTATATTCTCAATAAGTGTATTATATATATATATATATATATATATATATATATATATATATATATATATATATATATTTCTCTCTCACTTGCTCTCTCTCGCATGCTCTCCAAAAGTCAGGGGATCAGAGTGTATGCAGTGGGGCGTAAACCACATTGGTGTGCTTCACATTCCCTGTGTGTGTGTGTCTGTGTATGTGTGTGTGTATGTGTATACATATATAATATTATACAGCATCAAGAATTGAAATAATATACAAAAAAACTGAGTGAGATGGGATTAATCTCACGGGAAGGGAGCGAGCCTGACAGTGCATCAGCAGGCCTGTGGAATGTGAAGTAGGCTGTTGAAACGCTGCCAGTTTCAAACTGAATTTTGAGACGCAGTAAGATCTCCACGGGAAAAAAAAAAAAAAAAAAACATAATAAAGGCTCCTCTGATTCTATCTCTGAATGTACCCTGTCATTTCCATTGATGATTACATACGCCTCGATTCGAGAAATTTAGAGCAAATCCAGTTACAAAGATGTAATTTTCCATAAAATAAAAAATAAAAAAGTTTCATTTTTGGCCATTAAAAAAGCAAAGCTGCAAAAAATATGAAATGGTGTCCTGATTATATGTTTCAGCTTCTGCAGGGCGTACACATACTGGCATAATGCCACATTATAACATAAAATTAGCCGAAAGTAATGCAAGAAAATGAGAATCAACCCAAGGCTGAAACCCCATGAAATCAAAGATAACTCTTGTTTTCAAAGCAAAAAAATAGTGAACAAATCGCCCTATTTCCATCTACGTATGGCCCACCATCCTGCACCCACCACAGCCCGCCCTCATGAATATTAATGAGCGTGACACTTCCACCGCAGTCTGTGCGTTTCCGCGTCTCATTATCTCAGATCACATTTCAAAGCAGTTTATTATAGCACTGGCATGCTAATAGAGATATAATGCATGTAGCTGGCTTCATAGCCGCTAGCACAGCACACGTGTGGAACGGAGAGCGGGATCTTCTGAGGCTGAACTTCAAACACACGCGGTCCGTCTGTCTGGTGAATTAAAGATGGACAGCGGGGGGGGGGGGGGGGGGGGGGGGTGTGTGAGCTCAGGTGAGTCTGGGTGGGGTGGAGTGGGGGGGGGGGGAATGGGAGCAGTCCAGATGCTCCGACCACCGTCTCTGAAGCGCCAGGGCTGGGGTGAGGCCCCGTGCCCCACCCTGGTGTGGCTCAGGCCAGGGCCCAGGGGCCGAGGAGGAGGGGCAAATGGGGCAATGGCGCCTTCAGAAGCGGTTTCACCCACCGTCCTAACTCTGTCAGTGGCAGGGCGGGGCCTGAGGGTCACATGTCCGGTCAGGGACCGTACTCTTTGGGTTCACCTGGGATGGAGGGGTGTGAGGTTCACACAGAACCCCGCCTGGTCCAATCGGGGAGCGCGCTCTCTGGGTTCACCCGGGATGCCCCCCCCCCCCCCCCCCCCCCCCCCCTCCCGCTCCACGGATCGCGGCTGTCTTTGATGACTTGAAAGAGGGCCCTGGCGTTTTGATTGGCGGGGAATGAGAGAGCGTCTGAGGGAGTCTGGGAAGCCAGGCGAGGATCCTCCTGTTTTCAAAGAGGGAGCGAGCGGATTGGCTGCTCCCCTGCGGAGGTCTGACAGAGAGAGAGAGAGAGAGACAGACTCCATACGCCCTGTCCAAAACTGACTGTCTCGCCTGTTGCTTCACTCTGTGCCGATAGGGATACTGTTTCAGTATGCAATGTTCGAGGCACCAAGCACATGGAAAATATGCTCAATCTGATAATCTCACATGTGTATATAATGTGCTAATCTACTGACGCTTTGTGAAGACTTCCAATAGAATACTTAGAATGCTAGACTTCCAAAAGAAAATTATCATCTCGAGTAAGGTTAGGCAACCCTATTATTAATCATAGCAGATTAATTTTCTTGTGAAGTACAATTTAACCTCACTATTCCAAACGTATTCTATGCTGTTTGTCACTCTGGATAAGAGCATCTGCTTTTTTTGTAATGTAACATAACGTGTGACACCAACCCTGCTGGATCGAGGCCAATGTCTGTTAACACTGAGGTGTTATCACACCTGTCTGATTCGCACTTGTATGGGCCTTAACATTTTTAATAAATTATGCAAATATAAAAGGGTTTTAAAAACCAACTTAAAGCGATGAGTAATCAGAACCCATAGACAGAGTTTCCTGCTTCCTAAACTGTGTTGTATATCTGGACACTGGCTCAGTGTGTCCAGTAGCACTTTCTTTGGAGTTCATGCTCACATTCACGCTGTCCTTTTTCCAGGACACTTTAAATAAATTTAGGCTCTGAAATGACTGAATGACATGCCATTTAGGTGCAGCGCATGTTAAAACCTCATTGGCTGCCATCCGCAACAGCCCTACTGCCAATGGAACCTGTTTCCTGTCAAATAACAGCTACGAAGTGCTGCCTAATTGTTGCAGGTACAGTAGGTCATCAAACCAATTAAAAATGCCTTACTTTGCCAATTAGCAATGCCCCCCAAAAAAAAAGGGATGTTCTTACACCTTGGAGACAACGGTCAGTGTCGGCAGGTGGGGTGCAGCAGGTTTATGACTGTGGGGGAGTGGGGGGGGGGGGCGTGGGGGCTGTTCTGTTCGGGGGGGGGGGTTGTGAGCAGCCCTCAGAGGCTGAAAGCAGGTGGAGGAGCTTTTGTAACATCTATATCGATATCAAAGCCTGGAAACACACAGGAGCGGGGGGGACAGCGGCCAGCTGTGCAGCCTCACTGGCTGCCAAACAGCGAGCGGCGGCCTCCCCCCGGCCGGCCAAGATCCTTGTCTCCGGGGTGACAGATTAACGGGCGGGGGATAAGTCGAATCCGCACTTTTTCCCTCCCTGAACCCACATCAATCCACGCTGACCTCCGAGGGGTCCCTGACACGTAAACCCCGCCCCCCCCCGCGTATTCCCCCGCCCTCCCGCCCGCATCCAATCGCATCTCTTTAACGGCCCATGCATCATACGCAGGCGGCCGGGGTACAGAGGCTGCATGGGCGAATGAACCGCCCCCCCCCCCCCCCCCCCCCGTTCCAGGGTAATTTCAGCTGCTGTGCAAACACACACCGAATCCCGAAACGATGACAAATTAGAGGGCGCTCCTGTCCGCCTCAATAGACGGATGATCTTTGGCAAAAAAAAAACAAAAAAAAAACAGATCGCTGCACCCAAGACTGTACTGTTTTTTTTTTTCCTGGAACAGGGGACGACCACCTGTTCCATCCTGACTTTGATAACTGCATTTGATCTAGATTAAAAGACCATCCTGATTAAATATTTCTGTCACAGTTATTTGGGTGCAAGTTTTTTCCCTGCAGAAAACAAAAAAAGGGGTTTTATTTTTTATTTTTTGAACCACAGATAGGCTGGCAACAATTAACTTCAATAGTTTCATTTGAGACATTAAAGAACTAGCTTTCTTTGAACTCAGTGGGAATGAAACACACTCCTTACATACACCAATAAAGTCACACTTCAGACACAGAGCCACCGGAGAAACCCTTTGTCGAAGAGGATATCGGATTTTCGTGTCACAGAACAAAGCTCCTATACCTTCTGTGATTGATTTGAAGGAGAGAGGAAGGGAGGGAGGGGGGAACCAATCAATTTTCAAATAAAACCGTTTTTTTCCCTGACTCTGAAGGAATGCCTTCTGGAAATTATGAATAAAATGCATTCTGGTCTGATCTCAAACGGGACACCATTTAGTTTCCTTCCACGGGGAGAGCGGGAGTCAGGCTTTGAAAGCTCAACCTGACAGATATGGCAACACAGGGAAACAGTGCGGAAACATTAACCTCCCTGACCGATGTCTGTCTTCTTCCTCCTCTCTCAGAGGGCCTAACAAATTAGTGAATTCGCAAAGCTACTCCTTCATAGGTGGCATATTTCTTTCTCTCTCGCTTGCTTTCTCTCCCTTTCTCTCTCTCTCTGTTTTTCTAACACAGAGAAACCCGCCTGCATTGAGTGACAGATGTTACACACACCTACCCGTTTTTTTTTCTACTGAGAGAATTCTACTGCTTGTTATGCTAAAAGAGCTCTAAGCTCTTGCTTACGGCCACAACACTGCATAAGGAGGCCATCAAAAGAACAGAAGAGAAAATTAAATTTGTTTTCATTGGTATACTTAGCAAATACGCTTATTGGAAAAAAAGTGTATGTCATACCTTGTCCTGGGATAGTTTAATATTAATAGAAGCAGTTCAGGCTGAATACCATTATCAGGCAAAAAGCGGCAGTGGCAACTAGGGAGTGAAACTTGCAACCCC
Organism: Anguilla anguilla; assembly: GCF_013347855.1. NCBI lineage: Eukaryota > Metazoa > Chordata > Actinopteri > Anguilliformes > Anguillidae > Anguilla > Anguilla anguilla. The sequence continues at coordinate 63,914,536 of NC_049203.1, read as the reverse complement.
ACTGGCCGTAAGCACTACCACCATCCTTCACGATCCTCTCCCGGTCAAATCCCTGAGACAGCGCTGCCCGCTTCACCTAGCTGTGAAGGCTCGTTGAGATGACAGCCCTGGACAGCTCCACGTGTTCCCGTCACTGAATCTCCCGAACCGTTGCCAGTGCCGGGTCAACCTGCCCGGTCAAGGAGTGATGCATCGTGGGAATGCAGAAGGCAGGGGAATCAGGAGATACTGTATCTGGCTGGCGGGTTGGCAGGCCAGCCAGCGAGCTACAGCCTTGGCTTCAGCAGCGGTGTGCATTTTTATGAGCGATATTAAAGAAGGACTTTATCAGCCACTTCTCAGCCACAACACCTTGCGCTCAGCAAATTACCACCTAATGCATAAAATAGCTCACGGCCTCCATGGTCAGCCACATATAGACATAATTAAACATGGCCGGCCCTCAACTGGAGAGGTGTATTGGGCCTCCAGCGCACCGCACAGGTAAAGGTAATTACCTTTCCGCACCCCGCTCGCTTTCCCTCTCAAAACTCACCCACCACTTGCACTTCCTGGAGGAGGCAGATCCCACGCCATCATTCATCAATTAATTCATTCGTTCATTTATTCACTCACACCATCCTGTAAAGTTGACAGCTAACGCCCCATAAAGGTGTAACTGATCAAAGTTTCCAGGCTGTTATTGTTATCGAAGCTCAGAATTCTTGTCACCCCCAAGCGGCTATTTCATAAGGAATAGGTTCCTTATTAAACTTCTTGATATGGCTATTTGATTTGATTAAATCACACCAACTACTTCCACTTCAAGACAACGTAGCTGAATACACATATTGCTGGACAGGTTCATTTCGCTGTAATGGAGTACGTGCATAAAATTAAAATGAAAGTACGCCATTTCTAAAACAGTCACATATCTAAAATATTCCTCAGGTCTGTGGTTTGATATCTCTAAGTGTATTAACATGCATTGCTTTTCCGTAAGGGATGGCTGACCAGGGATATGTTCTGAGTGAGAGAGAAAAAGGAATAATGAGAGGAGAGAGAACAGTGATAGGCATGTCCATGATTCTGATATTGCTCTCTCTCTCTCTCTCTCCCCCCCCCACACTCTCTCATGCTCTCTTTCTCTCTCACTCTTGCTCTGTCTCTTGCTTGCACTCTCTCATTTTCTTTCTCTCATTCTGTCTCTCTCTTGGTCTCTTGCTCTCTCTGTCTCTCCCCTCTCTCTCAATTCAATTCAATTCAAATGCTTTATTGGCACGACATATTTCAGAACACATATGCCACAGAATCGTGATAACAACAAACAATCATAGCAACAATACAAAAAAACAGCAACAACAACAACAACAACAGCACAAATGACAACAATACAGCATTTACTAACTACTAAATATTTATTCTATTTAATTTATTATTACGTTTCTGATATAGAGTAACCCTTCGTTGTTAGATGTTCTCTCCCACTCTGTCTGTCTCTGTCTCTCTATCTCCCTCTCGCTCTCTCTCTCTCTCTCTCTCCCTCTCACTCTCTCTCGCTGTCTCCACACGTGCGGGCGAAGATGTTTTTGCTGCTTGGCTGGTCACACAGATTGCTATCGGCCGCGGCTCGCACGCGGCGGCTAAACTCGATGCCCGCGCCTCTCGCACCTTCATAACATCAGCCTCTCGGGCTCCTGGACTCGGTGGACGCAATTTGCAGTAATCACACGGGGGGGGGGGGGGGTGGGGGGAGTTGGGGGGGGGCGGGTACATAGCCTTCTTCAACCAGAATCCCACGGCATCGACAAATAAAAACGGACACCGACGTAATGCCAGCTGAACCGCACATTAGTCCATAACAGACGCGTAATGATCTCTGCCTCTTAGCCGACGCTGCCGCACGTGGTCCGAAGCAGACGGCCGCGCGTCATTCCACGCACGCGGCTGAGCTCATCGCTCAATCTGACGACGGATTTACGACGCAAACACGACGGCGGCGACGGCGGTTCACGCGTCGTCATGAACGGACTCCGCTCCTCCAGTAAAGGGGTTCAGCTTATCTCTGGGGTGCTTTTTGCCAGAGCACAAGCTTCCAGTGGAGCCCCCGTTCCAGCTAATCTAAAGAGACAAGGCTCCCCACCCACCCAAAAAAAAAAGAAAGAAAAACACGCTGTGTGTTTGTGTGTCGCTGTGTGTCTCTGCACATGCACTCTTACTCATGTGTCAGGGTCAGGGTGGTGTATCATTGTTTGTTTTGGTTTGCAGAGCATGCAAGTGTGTTAGTGTTTGTGTCTGTATATGTGAATACATGTTTGTGGGTGTATGTGTGTATATGTGTATGTATGTTTGTGTATGTGTATGCACACGTGTGTTTATGTATGTGTGTGTGTGTGTTTATGTGTGTGTGGTGTGGTGTTTGTTTATGTGTGTGTGGTGTCTTTATGCACACGCGCGCGTGTGTGTGTGCACGTGGGGGGGCTCGTACTCAGTCTCAGGCTGCGTCTCTCTGGGGGCTGTGCTGTATTACAGAAAAAGCAGGCCACAGTGGGAGATGGGAAACAGGCCCCTTGAGCTCTGAGGATGGCGGGGACCACCGGCATGGCGGATAATGGCGGTTCTACATCCCCGCGGCGTGAGCAATCCCAGCAGCCCCTGCGGTGGAACCGCAGCCCCTGGCTCGAGAGCGTCAACGTCACGTCAGCCGGGTCCCTGCAAGCCCCCTGGCCCAGGAAGAGGACCAGAGCGAACACGAGAGTGTTGAGTGAGGGAGAGAGAGAAAAAGAGAAATAAAGAAAGAACATACAGGCAGAATAAGAGAGAGAGAGAGAGAGAGAAGAGGAGCAGAAGGAGCAGGAGGAGCAGGAGAAGGTGGAGAAGGTGGTCCGGGTAATTCCCGCAGAAATCATGATGAACTCAGCATTCCCACTCACTGAAAACAAGCAGAGCACTAAAAGGCTGAACACCACACAGACACACACACGCGCACGCACGCACACACACCAGACACACACACGCACAAGTGCCTTCCAGCTATGCTTTTCAGGAGACCTCCGCCTGCGCTCCCGCTGCGCGGCTCCGCAAATCAAACGCCTATCTATTCCCTTTTCTTCATCCATTATTCTGAGATCGTTGGGTTTGGCATCAAATTCAAAGAGTCTGAATTGTCACTGCTTTCCCTTTCTTGCTCTGTGCTCGCTAAAACGGAAAAAAATCGAACATGAAGAGACCTCAAACATGGTATTCACCGAACCTGTAGCCTTTAAATAAACAGAATACATTCTTCACCTTGGACTGTCAGGTGCCCACAGACAACTCCTGGAGACGTTCACAAGATCACCCTAAGAACACCAGCAACAGGAGGTCAAGAGGCTCGGACTCTCACTCAGTGGACTCTGCTTGCTTACTGTACACTGAGCTGCGTAGGCTCTATGCCGAGACAGCAAACAGCACACAAACTCAGAGGGGAGTTGAAAAAAGAAAAAAGAGCCACACAGCCAATGATCGCACACGATCGCACACCTCAACAAGAGGGGAGGGCGTATTTCACCACGAGCCACGTGCGGTCAGATAAATCACCTCTAGCCTCGGCTCTGAACGCGTCACACGCGGGGGGGGAAGGCCTGTCAGTCATTCCCGAGAGCGAGAGGGAGGCGATATGGGAACAGCACCCCCCCGTAACGCTGGTACCGCATCGCGAACGTGCTCGCCCTCGCCTGCCCGAGTGTTGTTTTCGGTGGAGGGAAAGAGCTCTTGACTCATCTGTAGGCTGTGAGTCAATGGGCCTGTTCCACCGCTGATGCTAAACCTGATGCCAGCGGGGTACGCAGCACCGAATAGCGTTGCTTCTCGCTGATATGGCAACCTTAGACCCACAGAGAAAAGTGGAAAAAGACGCGGACACGGCAACCCAAACACATAGAGAAATAAGAAGAAATGACGCGAACATGGCAACCCAAATAGAGAAATAGAAAGATATGGACATGGCAACCTAAACACACAGAGAAATAAAGCAAAGACCAAACTACATCTCCCAGCGACCTCCATTCCGGCAGCATCGTCCCTGAAGCATCTAAATCATTCCACCGCCGTCTCACCTACAGCACTGCGATGTGGTCTGAGCGCCGTAGATGATTATTACGAGGGACTGACGCAGTATGGAAGCGGGCCGAGGACGCGAAGGTCTGGACCTCGGCTGAGCACATTAAAATGAGGCTGATTAGCTTCAAGCAACATTAGGCTAATGCGCAATGAAAAGGGGGCAGAGAGAAAGAAAGAAAGCCGGCACAAATTCAATTCCTGCCAGGGAAAAAAAAAAAATAAAAAAAAAAAAAATAAATAAAAACGTGGCGCAAGCCGGTCAGAAAAGCCGTTTCCCAGGCTGCCCGAGACCTGGCCAGACGGCGGGAAGGAGCGGCCGTCCGTAAACACAGGCTGACAGGAAGCACTCTCTCAGCGGACCGCCTTTGGATCAGAACCAACGGTCCGCTTTTGACACTGAAAATTCTCAGCTGCCCAAGTCCATAGTCCATACCACGTAGTAAAACGTCCAGTGTTAATACGACTCTAATAGAGTATATGGGTCCAGTGCGGAACACATGTACTCTGTAAGAGTTGATTCAACACTGAACATTTTACTGTGCACCGCCCAACACAAACCCCCTGTTTCCCAAGGCCGATACAACTTGCTTTCTTACGGTCCATTGTTAATGGATAATGTAAAGTTTCCCACAGTTTTGGAGATGGGGCGGGTGGGGGGAGGGGGGGACGTCTGACTCAGCGATTCCCAGCCTTCCCAGGAGCGCCGGGAACGCGGCGGTGGTGCCGGCGGTGCCGCACGCACGGGACCGCACAGTCGGAGACGTTCCGGCGTGTTCCGGGGGGTGGGGCGCTCTCGGCACCTCCCCCCCCCGGCTCCCCCCCCACCCCCCCCCCCTTAGCCGCAGAAAGAGCTGGAGGCCACGTCTCACACAGACTCCTAATGAGGCCCCGCGTCGGCTCGATCATTCGCCAGAGCAATAACACCCAAATGATTATAAATGATTTAAAAAAACGGAAAAAAAAGCGCCATACATACACGCATGAATATTTATGCGTTCCCACAGAAGCGGACGCGCGGAATGCGTTCCGGGCAAGGCGCTCGCACCGCCGCGGAAAATTGGTGGAGCCTCCGGGTCAAATCATCCACGGATCGGGGGAACCGTGGGGGGAATAAATTGTTTATTTGAGTTTTTTTCGTATGCTTCTCACCTCGCCCGCTTCTTTTTATTGAAATGTATGAACGGCGCTATGCGCCCGCAGGCCCCAACCCCTCTGCGCGGAGCACACCGGCCCTCTCCGTAGCACGCCTGCTCTTCTGCGTCTATCCAGCAGGTACCGCCGAGTTAATTATAGATCATCTTCATCCTCAGTTGCCCTCAGTAACATGATAAAGTTCTGTAATTTCAGGGATATGAAATCCGGAGTAAAGACAACGAGCATCATGGGAGTTTTCACAACGCTACCGGTACCGTTACCCCGGCGAAAGACCGGAGGCCTATGGATTTTAAAACACAATGAATCCAACTCCTGGAATAAAACAACAAATCCAAACCCACAGACTCGCACTCATTACTTACTTGAGAGGTGTGCTTCTCGGCTTGGTTTTCTCTGCACCCTGCAAACAGAATAAGAGCGCGTCTTGTGAATATAATTTGCCGAAAGCTTTATCACAAACAGCAGAATAGGATACAGGAGCGTGAGAACCTGTGTGCATATCACACATTTAACAGGAGATGAAAGGACGTGTACATGCACGTCACGCAGGCACACACACACAACTAACAAAAACACACACACAGACACACACACACACAGGCACACACACACGCACACACTCACACACACACACACACGCACACACACACAAACTTGGGCTTTAACCCTCCCGCTTGCCTCAAATATTGAAATGTAAATGATTAAAAGAAGCAATGAAGTATACAGCGGTGGATCAATGTTAGTTGCTGGAGGCAGTGAAAATTGATTTCTGAGGCTCAGCGATTGGAGTCCCAGCAGACAGCAGCCACGGAACATTCCGGAGTGCGCTACCCTTTCCCTTGAGTGGCCTTTTAGCTCTGCTCCGCAGAGCATTCGACTGAACGTCCAATTGCATCGTATCAAATAAAAACAAAATAAATAACAAAAAAAAAAAAAAAAAAAAAAAAAAACACGTGTATGTTCATTTCTGATTTGTTTAAACTACACCATACAAAAAAACCCCTGGTATATTCACAAGCAAATGCATCAGTAATTAGATTTTAGTTTTGACAGACTATTTATTCAAGAGGCAATTTACTTAAAATGAGCAGAAGACCAAGTTTAAAAGCGATACTCAGATGCTTCTATCTGCCGGTAAATTAATCTCTCCAATTACGGTCTAAACACCTTCATTCACCACGCTCCTTCTCTCTTAAAAGAAGAATATTACCACACATAAATAATTTCTGCAAAAAAAAATGAAAGATACGTGAATGTGTCTTTCTCACCAACCTAGCACTTTCATCATCATTAATAATACATTTGCGCATCATCTTTTTTCTCCCGCCTTTGTATCTCTGTCGTTGTTTACAAATACCTAAAAAAGAGATCATTTTTCTTTCTGATGACAGCGCGGTGGAAACGCAGACAGATACACGGGGATCCAGACAGTTGACAGTCAATTTGGACGCCGCAGCGAGAGCGTCGCTGCTGTTCTTTTAGCGCTCGGAATGCAACAAAAAAAAAACAAAGGGAAGGGTGTCAGCTCCCTTATAAACACATTCATCTGGCAAAACGGCGATCCCGGGCGACACACACACACACACACACACACACACACACACACACACAGTCTTACGATGCCCTCAACTGCTGGCCGCGGCAACCTGCCCAGCCGAGAGCAGGTACTGGACCTTAGTTTATTGCAGCGGTCATTGATCTGTGTGGAGTGCATTCATCATTCATGAAAAGAGCCAGTGATCTTCACAGTATATTAGATGAAACAACTCAGATCATCTGTCAACGGCGCCCTTATTGCCGCTTCCCTACTCTACGGGGAACCGGCCTCCTCCGGTTCTTCTTGAATTTGGACGTTGCTAGGCAACGAGGCCTGGGTTGTGTGTGTGTGTGTGTGTGTGTGTGGGGGGGGGGGGGGGTTGGGGGGGGTTATAGCTGAAAGTGTGGCTGACACACTCTGGCAAACAGTTTAAACGGCCAAAGGCTTGCATGCTTCTGAGGGGACTCTCCACATTCATCGCACACTCCCAGTCACCCCAGTTACCAACAATGCATCTTTCATGTGTCAGCCAATCAAATCAAAGCACGGAGCGAATTTCTCTTTTCACCAAAATGTTTGCCAGATTACCACTTTATTTCATAAGATACATTCTACATTCCAGCTTGACTGTGCATAAATATTCAACAGAACCTTTCATATTTTAAAAATATTTTTAAGACTTGTCTTGTTCGCGTATAATAATAAATTCAATAATTAATAATTAAGTAATGTTCGATTTGTAAGATATTTCATTGATAACACAACAAACATAAACAAACAAAACAATAAATAAATAAAACAATGTTCAAAAATATATTTGTAAAGCTGTGTAACTGAAAATATTTAACATTTTTTAAAATTCTGCAAAAAAATAAAATAAATAAAAGATACATTTCTATTTAAAAAATTTTTTTCCTTTCAATGTTATCCAGAGGGTAAAAACTGAAAAAAAATACTCCTAATCTTGGCAAGAAAACTGTAACTGACCATTATGAGATATGGGCTTTATACACATCTAATCACGGTTGTCAATGGAAGCTACTCCAGAGGCAAACCATGAGTTTAATTGAATTTATGGAGGGCCCTATTAGAGAGCCAAACCACAGTAAAAAAGGAAAAGCAAAGGCTCGCATTGTCCTTGCTTTTACATCAGCTCCATAAGACTCTTTCCATTTCAAAGATTAGCTTTTGATTATCCAAGATATTACACTTCAGATAAAAAGCCTCCTCGTCTGTCCACCCCATCGCCTCAGTGCTCATTATCTCCCCTCTCTCTCAACAAATGATGTCATTGAACTTCAATACCCCTTGTAAAAAATATCATTAGTTCACCCCAGTGTCTTTCTCTATCAGTCACACCAATAACCAATTCAGCTTGGACGAGAGGGGGACACTAAATCATTACAAAGTAATGACGGTAAAACTCAAATGCTGTGGCAGCAATTTGACAGGATTAGATTCTGTTTTAATTGATCAAAACACACACACACACACACACACACACACAAAGGGACAAAAAGAAGGCTTTCAATGCAGTATCCAAATGACAGTATATTTCATCCAAATTATATATTTCATTTATTTAATATAGACATTTAATAAATGAATTGAGTTAATATAATAAATTCACAAATTAAATAATCTTTCATGTATTGTTTTCATGTGACCATTTACGTGTGATATTATAAGACATTTCTTTGAGAATAAACAGCACCCTCAGAAGGTGTGATTAAGTCCAATGTCACTTTCTTTGTCATAATATCATCTTTGGTTGGTATGGCTGGCCCAAGCATAGACTCTATCCAGGTGTGAAACGCCGTTCGATTTTTCTGTTGGCATGGCACGGCGGCCACTGAGCCAGGGTGATGCGGGTTTGCGGGGGTGCCACCGCAGCGTTGCCCTTCAAGCGGGGCCTTCAACCTGAATTGCTTCGGCAAATATCCGGCCTCAGACACGGGCAATAAGGCACGCTGAGCAAAGCCATCCCGAATTAGGGCATCCGTGAAGCGAATAAATTATGTACTGGAACATGAATGAGCGTAAACAATTCCCTTTAAGAAAAAAACGAACTCACAGGCAAGCTATTTTTAATGGCGTAACATCTGGTGATGTTATGAATTAGTTGAGCAGACATTAAACTGCCGTCGCAACTGTAATTACGATACAAACACAAATATGTAATTATACTTCATATCAGAAGTACCTCGGTGAGATAAGTAACAGTAGCTCACAGCCAAAGAAACGGCGATGTTTACTCCGTGAACATAATGAACTGATACACATCTCACAGAAAGCTAACATGCGGTTCATGAATAGTATCGCAGTGCTATCAACAGTATCTCCAGAACATCTCAGCACCAAAAAAAAAAAGACAATGCAGGATGCAACCGATTGTTGCTAGTTTACACGGATATGCAAAAACACATCTCAATATTTGGGGCGATTATGGAAATGAATGTGCTGAAGTAGTGATGGATCAATAAGAGACGTGCGATATTGAGACGTTCCCGGAGAGAGCAGGTCACGCAGCATTTAAAGGGCGCGGCTGCCCACCCGCCTGTCAGTCAAGCACACAGCCAGGCCGCACCATCCAGTAATCTGCACAAGACTGGGGCAGGCTGTGACCTTTGACCTTTCCCTCTGCCCACTGTCATAACAGCAACAGGCACACAGTGCTCTTCCCACACATGGAGAGAGAGAGAGACAGAGAGAGAGAGAGAGAGAGAGCCTGCTCTGAGCAAGAGAGCTCATTCTCTCAGTTTGTTTCCTGTTATTGCAGCACTAATTATACCAGTATGTAAATTATTTTATAATTGTTGTTATTGTAGCTATATCTCTCTCCCATTTGTACGGCCTCTTTGGCAATACACTATATCGTAAGGTCATGCCAGAAACGCAGAAGAGACAGAAGGTGACATACAGCTTGTCATTTGGGAGAGCGACAGACAAAAACAGACAGAGAGAGAGAGAACGAGTGAGAAAGAGAGCGAGAGATTGAGAGAGAGAGAGAGAGAGAGAGAGAGCGAGACGCTACTGCTATGCGATGTTTGATGTTAATTGCTTTGGATACAGCGCTGTGCAGGCGCTGAGAGATGGAAGTAGAATTATGGAAGAATCCGGAGGGCTCCCCCGCCCCCCCGCCCCCCACCACTCCCCCCACCCCCCCTTCTGTCAGAAACGTATTTATCATGGCCTCTCATCCGCTGTAAGTCACATGGTGCGGCGGCACGCTGATCCTGCGGCTCATGGCAGAGCCGTGGCAGGCTGATCACATTAGCGCTGTGTTCGCGTCTGTGCTGATGTTCAGGCCTGCGTTAGGCACAGGGCGGGAGGGGAACCAGGCACACCACAGTGTACTGAGAACGTAACACAAGACTGTAAAATAGGCTGGGATGTAACATTTGCTTAACTGCAGGGATACACACACACAGATAGACAGACAGACATGCACACACACATGCGCACACTCGCACACATGCACGCATGCACACACAGACACACACGTATACACACATTCGCACAAACACACGGACACACAAAATCACACATATACACACATTCACACAAACACACTCACACACACGGACAAACCCACTCGCACACACAAACCTGCACACACATTCACGCAAACATACACACACGCACGCACGCGCGCGTACACTCAAACAGTAAGGCTGAGTAGCTTTGTGGGCGGCATATCAAAACCTCCAGCTTGTTGATTTAAGCGCGAGTCAAAAGGGCTTTACTCATAATAACTATCATTAAATCACAGAGGGAGCAGAATGAGAGCTACACTCATGAAAGTTGTACGCAGCTGTATAAATCTTCAAAGTATTTCACCATAAATACCTGGGAAAAAAAAAACATCCCCACAATCTTTCATTACACCTCGCCATTTCAGCTTAAGCTTAATTAATGTGGGCGGAGCGGTAATTCGAACTTTTCTTTGACTTTCCTTGCATTGCTCCAGCGTGTCTCCCTACAGATAGGTCTGCAGAGAGCTGATAAAATGGATGTCACGGAAGCATTTACAGTCCTCGGCTGTGAGATACAGCCTGTGCCGTTAAAAAAAAGAGTGCGTATTCTTTGTTTACACCGCGTATCTGAAATAAGCCCCTATGGTTACCCTTGGAGTCCAGAGAAATACTGCACTGAAAATTCTGAAACACTGAAAAAAACACAGACGCCACTTATTAATTTACGAGAAGACGAGGAGAGAACATCGAGATATGTTTTAAAATTAAAATAAGCAGAAATTTAAAAGCTTAAACATACATATTTTGCTGATAACTTCGTCAGCGCATTCCGTGTCGACGTTTTGGAAGAAAAGCAATCACTCACGGAAAAAAAATCAGAGAAGTGCTTTGGTACAGCTGTTATTATTTATGACAACGAATTTGATAATTGGGCCACCTTAAATCTTTGTGAAAAGTATGCTAATAACATTTGAGACACAATAAAATGTTGACACAATAAAATGTTGTTCAATAGTTCTTAATGAGACACACACGCATACAAACACACACACACACACACACACACACACACGCACACATGTATGCAGACACACACAAACAGAAAGCCGGCAGTGACGATGTCCCGATGGAAAGATAGCTATCGTATTTCCGGGCTTGTGGGTTATTTACTGGTTTGCTGAAACGCACACACACACGCACCGAGCCGGCTCTGTGGGAAACCTGATGCCTCCGGTTCCTCCGGTCGGCCTGCGGGCGGCCTCCAGACGTTTTACAGTCCCCCCCCGCGCCGCACAGGGCCATCGTCACCGTGGCGACACGCTATTGATTTTCCCGCACCGCAGGTCTGATGGCGCGCCCCAGCCCGGCCCACATGCCATCCGCCATCCGCCATCCTGACCGGTCCGCAGTATTTACATTCTGCTTCACTGCCTTTACCCCCCACACCCCCCCCATAGCATCACATTTCTCTGCCTCCTTCGTTTCTTTGGGAAACAGTTTCATTTTACAGGTCCGTCCAATGGACTCCTGACATTATTCATCTTCAATTCTGAATATGTTTTTTGAGGTTTCGTACTAAAAGCATATATGTGCACACTCATGCACACACACATACTGTACACGCACACACACACACACACACACACACACACATGCATGCATGCACACACACACAAGCACACACACATAACAGATAAACAGCGGTTAACTGCGAGCACGTGAGTTACCTGTTCACTCTCATCTTCATCACTGCTGAGTTTGAGGTCATCCTCCAGCATTCTGCAGGGACAGACAAAGCACAATCAATCCCAGGTCGTCCCCGTTAGAGAAACAGCTGTGCTCTCCTCAAAAAAAAAAAGAAAAACACAGAAAAGCAAGCAAGGAATCCTCCTTTCATCAACAAATACACACTGCCGAGAGCCTTTTTTTTATCAACACTTTCTTTTCATTTCTGTAAATGGGGAAGGTTGGAGCCCTCGGAGATTTTGAAAAGGCACCAGATTTTAATGCGTTTTCGTCAATAGAAAGTTTGGGCCCCACTGTTCCCAGTTTTTGAAAAGACGAACGCGCCGCGCCGCTAAATTATTGTTAAATACTCTAATCTCCAAAGAGACTCTGCTCGCTTATTTTCAGCACTTCAAAATGTTTAGAAAGTTTTTTTGTGAGGCTTTGTGAGAATGCAGTAATCTGTGGGATCCAATGTTCCTCTGCGACAAAACACATAACCAGAACAGTAAAACCCACTGATGATTTAGAATTGCATTTAAAGAGATTTACAGTGCACAATTCTACATAATATCTTTCAAACAATGTGCTGTGTGTTGCTCTCTCTTTAACAATAGCCACTTATATGCTTTCAATTAGAATAGCATGATCAGACTCACAACAGACTGGAAGGAAAGTCAAGAGCCCTGGAGTGAAAAATGCAGTCGATTAAAAAGGGACAGTTTGGCAGTGCTAATTTCATCTGACAAATGGCTATGAGGTGTTCTGACATCATCCTAAAACACAGTAAAATCACCACCAGGTGAACACTTGCTGACCTACATTTTTGGGCGAAAAAAAAAAACAGCGGGCCCTTTTGCAGCCACTAAAACACGACAGGGCAGTAAAAGTGTGAGGAATTTTCCCCTGAACTTCGAACAATAAAGAAACCTTGTAAAAAAGGAAATGTGTTTAAAGTTTAGTTTTCTATGACCTAAGCTATTCGTGCAGCATCTTAGATTGAGCAGAACTTTGAACAAAACTTCCAGTCATTATCCGGCTAATATTTTACAGATGTCAGGAGAAATCTACACACAATGCCAGGGTGTGGAGAGAAAGAGTCATATATGGGTTTACAGGCTATTGGAGTCTAACTGTGCATACGTGTGTGTGCGTGCGTGCGTGTGTGTGTGTGTGGGTGCGTGTGCTTGTGTGTGTGTGTGTGTGTGTTTGTGTGCCGGTGTGTGCATTTTTTTGGCCGACATATTGTTGGCTTTTATTTGCGGTGTTAAAGTAATTCATGCTAGACCTCAAAACAAAACAATAAATCAATAGATAAGTATCAAAAAAAAACAATGTGATTTCAGAAAAAAACAGAAGCTTTTTGAAAGCAAACTGAAGGGAATGGAGTTTAAAACAGAAACGATCTTGCATTACAAGATGTGGCACGCGATTTGAGCCAGCGCATTTGCCTTTAACTTTCTATAATTATCTAATATCTAAGCATAAGAGAACATAATTAACAGCACAGACAGCAACGTTCCCTTGAACACACAGCAGCTCCTTGCGATACGCCAGAGTCCTGAAGAGGAAGGCAGCAGTATCCTGTTGCCTGCCTGTTTTAAGCAATGATCAATGCCCAATACAAATGAGTAGATAGATTTTTCTTAGAAAACTACAAATGCACAAGTAATGGAAACCTTGCACAAACACAGCGAGTTTTACAGTTCATAAAGCCTGCTCACCACTAAATTCTTTTACATCCCATATGAGATCTGATCAGGAATGTATTACAAATAACCCCAAATGAAGTGGAACAGACCTGACCAGCTTTAGATGAACAGGGAAAGTGTAATTTAATCAGTCATTGGTGTTACTGTAAGCACTACATTCACTCTACAGTTGTAAGGAAGGCAATGGGTTAAAGTGGCCTTGTGTGCATAATTGCTGGTTTGGATTTCAACTTGGACTTTGGTTGTGGTTGTAAAACAAGTAAGAGGCTCACGAAAAGAAACTGCAACCTTCTGACATACTGTCCACTATCTAATATACATCACGTTTATTCCTGTGCAAGGATAATCTGATTTAGCAAAGACTAACAGGCCTAAACTAAACAGACTACAAAGCATATGTGTCGTCCCTTTTCAATCTATTTCCTCAACCTGACCACATTATGACAGATAAGGAGATGCGGTATGCTCCTCGTAAAAGCTGGCCTCATGCTTTACCAGCTTTAAGACACAAACAGCAGAGAACGAGAGCAGTAAAATTCATAGCTCAGGCAACTCACAAAGAACAGCTGTCATCTTTTCATCTTTTAGTGAAAATAACGGTTTTCTTTCTAAATCTGTACCAGTGTACCCATCGAATGCAGGTAGCAGTGTTTCTAACTAGTGTCAAAAATATTCAGGATTGAATCTTTCAGTCCTTGAGTTCACTTTCTCATCAAAAAAACAAAAAGTTTTTAAGACTAACTTTTTTAGGAACTGTTCAGCTAAATAAAGTTTGCTGTCAAGGCTTCTTCAGTGGAAGCTTGGAAAACTTGTTTCTTTTTTTTTTGTTTTAGGAAATGGTCTGACCAGCAAGTCAGACATGGGGTCAACTCCAAGAAATTCTATCTGTAAAATAACAGTTTAGGGAATAAAACATAGCCAAGGAAGGTACAGTTCCTGTATTTTTCCAAGCATCTGGAGGAATCAGACAGGGGATGTGTAAATTAAAATGTCAAACTGTGACAAAATTGGGCCACGCTTTTTCTTGAGTGTAATTTTGAAAGCGTAGTATACCGCCCTCTTGAGCATGTTATTACTGCTTTATGGTTATAAGAAACACACTGTTTCATGCTTCTGATGCCATACAGCATATACTGTGGATTAAAAAAAACCATGACGATATGTCACTGTCACTGCATTATCCACAATGAAACACAATTATTATTTATGAAATATTACACATCTCAGCTACCTCAACTCATTTCACTATGATTTAAAAAAAAAATTGAATTATGACCAGTGATGAGAAGTGTTTAAGCTTCAGTTGTGACAGTGTTAGGTTATAAAGGTGTTATTACTCCTCTACTAATATTTAATAGATGCGTAGTAACACCTTTATGGGCTAACATTGCAACATTGGAGACGGCATGTGCACAATATATTTTAAAACAACTTAAATACTCATCCCAGAAGAGTAAATACTGATCTCACGTATGCTGCAATGCCAAATCAGAGGAAAATTGTAATATTAACTGTAACAGTTTGTAAAATGAGACAGGTATGACCATAGAACCTTACTTACATAGATTTTCCAGTACATTGAAAAGGTTAACCAACTGTCTGTCTTGTTTTAATATCATATCTCATTTAAAGTGGGTTTCCTTCAGTGACTGTTATACACAGATCCAAATCCTGCACTATTCCCTTGTGTATAAGTCCATCACTCCATGATTCACTTGATGCTTTTCACAAAATGCTGTTTTTTTCCACCAAAAAGTAATGATGGCTCCCTTTGTTTCATTGGTCAGAAAGTTTAAATTATGACAAACTCTGCTGAAGCCAAACAAAAAAGGCATAACGATCATAAACAGCTCATTCAGACTTCATCTCAGCTACCATTTGAAGAGAAACGCCTGCCGCTGTTACTATTTTAAAAAACAGCCCCCACATCATAACAGCTATTAATTGATGGCAAATGACCCAGAATGCAAATGAATCCGACTGGATCCAGGGTTTTAATTAGCTTTATTATGTTATCACTGGAGACATGTGCAGCAGTTGGCCTTGCCCCCCCCCCCCCCCCCCCCCACACACACCACACTACGCCACGCCAGTCGGGCTCCGAGTTTTATTAACGCGAGGAAACCGGACGGCGTCGATCCGCCAACTCCATTAGCCGCGACCGCTGACGTCTTCACAAACGATGCAGGCGAAACCTGAGACTCCACCTGCCACAGCGGGACCTCAGAAAAGAGTGGTCGCAGCCTCACCGAAAGCAAACCGCCTTTTTTCGAAAGCAGAGTTTTCGAACGAGGTTCTCCAACCGACGAGACGTATACGCCCACTCCGGTGGGTCATTTTATTTACTACCCGACTCCTGCGGTTCACGGTGGGGTGAGGATTGGATTAAGAGAGGCCTGTAATTTAATTTGGAAGAGGGGACTGGGGATGGATTTGGTGGGGGGGACTAAGGAATCATTCCATGTTAAATAACTGTAGTGTGAGAGTATGATCAAGTAAATTGCCCTCTTTATGTCAATATATTTCCCGCAGTGCAACCCACCGGAGAGACACAGACAGAGGTACAAAAACAAACAAAAATAAAAGTAACTAAGTACCCCTCATTGCCCCAGATGGAGGCAGCCTCCGCGAAAATTGAAAAATACCAAAGTACAGGCATGAGTCTCGTCAGAAACAGAAGAAAGTGAAAACCGAAATAAAAAATATTTTGAAAAGCTCAGCCGGGACACATCCGGCGCGGGCCCCTGACCCGAACTGGTATGGAGAGAGTGATTTCTCAGCCCTTAAAGCGCCTATAAGAGTCACTCATGCACGCTGTCGAATGTCACCGCGATCCAAAGTGAGCACAGAGTTACAGCCGCGCTTTAGCGGTGTGCTTGCTGGGCCGAGCCGGTCGGTGGGAGGGGGACCTGGGGAGAGATGGAGGGATCACGCAGGGAGGAACACAGGGGAGATGGAGGGATCAGAGTGGGGGGGGGGGGGGGGGGAGAACAGGGGATGGGGGGGGGGGGCAGAGGACGACAGGCTCCGGCTTGTGTAGCACAGCTGGTTGCGCTGAATACCCCAGCCTCTTTTAGCGTCTCTTGGCGCCATCCAGCCAATTAATATAATTACAGCTGGGGGAGGGGGGAGAGGTAACCCCTGTGGTCATTACACATCAGGTTACCCATAATCCCTCCCATTGTTGTCCTCATGCTACCTGTCAACACGTTTGGAAACAAGGCTTTCTCCCTTTCCTGGCCAGTTTTCTGAAAGACCGAGGGCCTGCAAAAGCCAAAATTGTGATTTAATGATCCTGTCTGCCAGTCCGCAAAATGAGGTCTGTAAAGATAATGTTCAATGTAAGCTGCCGTTGCCAACTGAGTAAGTTATAGTGTTTTGAAAACAGAGACCACGCTCGGGTCCAAAAGAGGGGGTTGCAGCCATTGTTGTTGGTAACGGTTATTATATTTCCCCGTCCAGCCTTTTCAAACTGCTCGAATGGAAGGAAGAGTGAAATTGAACTGATGAAATAGCAGATGTCTTCAATTTCATTTTTTTTAATCTTCCCCAAATATTAAAGCTCCCTCCATGATGATTAAGCAAACGCCCGTAAACACAGAGCTTTGAAAATAAATTTGTGAACTAAACTCTTGCGGATTATCGGACCCTACAAATTACATGTGGTCAGAGCATCAATTTTTTTTTTTTTTGTTTCAGGGCAAATTTAGCAACAAATGAAAAAACTGCATTCGACATTGCACATGCGAAACCGAGCAGCCGCGTCCAAGGGGAATTTAACGATGTTCTCACAGGCAGCACACGTGAACCACAGTTCCAAGAATTTGGGCGAAAACAGGGGCATCGCCACAGGGGAGAGCCCGGGCAGGAACAGAGCGGTATTGTCAGAAGACACGCTCTGGAGAACCTGCGGAGAAGCTCAGAGGAGGACAGAAACTGCATCGGTGCTCCCGGGTTCATTACTGGAGCCGCACAACGCACGTCCAGGGAATTGCACAAGCCGTTACAGGCCTTTCAGCTACACTTACACCTCCCTGAGACCGGAGTGTGATTCTAATCCTGGCTACCTTTTGAAGGCTGCCGATAATTACCGCCTATCATACACAGATATGGATTATTATGAACGGATCGGCTAAAGAAACGCCAGCGAGATAGTTATGTGCTGAATATGCCCTTTGTGGCTATATTTACGAGCATGCATTATGTGCATATATATGTGTATGATTACAGGCCGATATAACTAAAATGAACAGACACTAGAGAGCGAACCGTGATGTGTTTTTTTGGAATCGGAACTCCTGGGCACCGTGAGAACTTGGCATCCTCAGAGCAGACATCTTGAGGGCAATGCCAGCATTCGTTGAAATATACGGGCCCCATATTATTTTCTAGAAACATTATCTTTTCAACGGTGTCTTCCACTGCAAGAGTTAAGCTGGCCATAGAGAAACACATTTAACATAGCCTGCTTGCAGTATGTATGCAGGCACTGCCAAGATCTGTTTCCCATTTTGCGCTGAGCAATGAATATTTAGAGTTAATTATTTTACACGGTTTGTTTTGGAATGCACATCTGCACCAAAATTAATTAATTATATATATATATATATATATATATATATATATATATATATAGAGTGAGAGAGAGACAGAGAGATAGCCATGTATTCAGCGATGTATATATATATATATATATATATATATATATATATATATATATATATATCATTAAAGGCTTGAAATTGACAGTTTTCATACACAGCTTTCATTTTCATTAAATTGTTTATCGCTCACAGTACATGTGTCACTGAGAGATAATTGCACACATCCATCAGGCTCTCTCCGGCAGACATCTTGACCCCTTTTGTGCCGGCTGTCGGGTCGCGGAGTCACAGCGCCATAAAACAACCTCTTCCTCTAAACCCGCCCCCCCCCCCCCCTTCCCCCTGTCCCCCCCCCCCCCGTACCCCCCCCCCCCCCCCCCCCCGCCCCTCCCGCCCCTCTCCCTCCCACTTCATTATTGTTATTATCATCGCTATTACACATTTCTCCGGTTATTTTTGTATCGACCACCGTCGGTGCCAAATTGCCACTTAGGCCGGGCCCACTGGGGTTTTTGTTTGACGGCGACGGCGGCTTTTGTTAAGGGGAGCAGGCGCGGCGGCCCATTTAGCCGGGAGCGGCGTGACAGCTCCACAATAGCGGCCGCCCCCCCCCCCCCCCCCGGCGAGCATCCAGTTGTCGAGCAGCAGGGGATTATGGGAGCCCGGAGCCAGGGGGGTTCGCCGGTCGCTGTCATTCAGTCCCTCTCCACCACCCCCCCCCCCCCCCCCCCCCCATCCCTGCCACCTGGTGCTGCGCTCCCGCTGCGCACCGCGCTCCTGTCGCCGGGAGACGGCCCGTGTTCGCCGCGTTCTAAAATGACACCGCGGGATCTCATGGCTCCCTTCAGCGAGGTCATTGGTCAGACAGAACTGGTCCCGTCTCCATTTGATCGCTGAACTTCCGTTACAGAGCTGAGGTTTGGGGAAGGGGGTCAGAGGTTCCCTTCCTAAGTGGGAGGGGGATGTCACTTCTCTTCATTGAGGGGTGAGGAGACGCATGCATTTACCTGCAAAGGTAGGAATCCCCTGCATGTGGTTATTTTTCCTTCTGCAGTGAAATTTACTTAATCGAATCAATCACCCTCCAACTGTGCCAGTCAACTTCAGCATGGGAAACTACCCTACTGGAGTCCTGCTGGTAAATAGATATGCTGTGCATTCCATTCAGTGAGCTGTGTGTGCATGGATTTGCATGTGCATGTGGGTGTTTGCTCACACATACACTTGAACACACACACACACACGTACACTCACACACACACACACAGCACCTGATGCTAGTGCTCTGAGATGGTAGAAAAGTCTGCAGTGTGTGTGTGTGTGTGTGTGTGTGCTGGTGCATGTGCATGCGTGTGTGTTTGTGTCAGTGTGTGCTTGTGAGTCTGTGCAAGCGCATCTGTGTGTACGTGTATCTGCATGCATGTACATGTTTTCCTGTGTGTGTGCACGTTTGTGTGTGTCAGTGTCATAGTGTGGGAATGATGTATGCCTGTGTGTACAGTATGTGTGTGTGTACAGGCATGTGTGTGTATACATGCGCATGTGCATGCTTGCATGTGTGCATGTGTGTGCAAGTGTGTGAAGACCACTGCCAAAGCAAAGGAGAACTCAGCAGGCTAAAGACTCCTCTCCTTGGGAGCCTGGGATTCCACACGACTGACCTCTCTTTTATCTCACCCCTTCAATGGCTTAATTGGGCCGATTACGAGCATAATCACTAATTGATTTCATTTTTCGGCGCCGTGGCACAGCCCAGGTGTGAGACGGTCGCGTTCCGGCAGCTTCCATTAGCGGCTGCCACGTCTCCCCGGCTCCTGGCCCCCGGCGAAACTGGAGCCGAACAGCAACCGGAAAACACCGCTAACCTTTCCACTCCCGCGACGCGCGACACCGAGCGCGCAGGGGCGAGGAGATGCCGTGTCGGCCGCCAGGCAGGGAGCAGACGGCCAGCGGCGGGATGGGCCGCTGATAGAGGCGTAAACGACACGAGAAAGAAAAACCCAATAACGCTGGAAAAAGCCAAAGAGATGAAAATCGATATTTCAATTTGGGGCTTTTCAAGGGGTAACGGATCCCCTGGATGAAAAGGGAGACTTTGAGCACGGCACGTGGACAGGAGGCGTCGCAGAGAAGTCCAAGGACATCGGTCCTGCGGCGGGGTGGGGGAGGGGGAGGGAAGGTGGGGGGGGTGGTATTCAGTTAACGCGGCAGAAAGATGCGCGGCCTCGCCATCCTCGGCGGTCTCTGCTCCGCGGCGATAGCGCTGTGCTGCCACGGCGACGACGGCGGCGGCGGCGACTCAGCGGAAATTAGCATAAGCCCCGACTGAGACGATTCTCACGCCCAGCGTCCGCCGCAACGCTCCCCCCCCCCCCACTGCACCACTGCGAAATCATTTATACTACTTCCCAATCTTTTGGCAGGTTTGATTGCCCATTTTGTACGGGTTGCGGTGGTGGTGGGTGTGGGGGGTGGGAGGGAGCGTGGGAGGGAAATCTACAGCTCTGGAGGTTTACAAGCCTGGGAATGACTTCATCTGAGGCAAGCGGACCTGTCTGGTAGGATGGATGGGGAAGAGCGGGGTATAAAAACTGCAGCGGAAAGTGCCGGATCAGACCGGAGGGTTCCTGAAGCCCCCTTTTCAGCTCTCGGCTAGCGCTCACGGCGTAGGCTTTTGATTTAGAGGCCCTATCTGGCCTCTGCCATGGAGACAGCCCGCGACATACAGACGTCCTCATTCATCTTCAGACGTCTTCCCTCTCCTGCGAAACGGCTTATTTAGATTGGCCGACAGCCATTTCCGACAATCTGGTTCTTTGGAGCTTGGCTCGAGCCGGCTGGAGCATCGCGTCGGGAGCCTGTGTTAGCATTAGCGCCAAAAGACGTTTTTTTTTTTTTCTCCTCTGTACGAAGGCTAGGGGCGACTTTCCTCACTGCCTCTACCCCTGCAGCTAAGAAAACATCTGAGCGTTTCATTCACAGTCACCGTCCAAGTCGGAAATCAGACCACAGCTCTGCCCGGTGAAGAAAGTACATTCATTCACTCTTGCTTGTGATGAGAAAATAAAGCCAACTGTCATCAATTTAGCCCGAATATTTATCTAGAGAATTGCCTGGAAAACATTAACTGTACTGGAGTTATTCTGTAAAATGTTCTATTGATTGTAGGGTTTTCTTTTTATATATTAACATGTGCCTTTAGTACAAGTACTGCATTCACAAGAACCCTTTTCAAAAAGCAGTTTGCAGAACTGTATCACCTCGAACATCGCAGAAACAGACCGTGCCATGGTAGCAGAAGTGATTACTCCACACACGATTTTACTACACGCCACCAAAATAATACAAAGAAACAGAGAGTTTTTCTTAAAAAAAAAAGAAAAAAGAAAGAAGAAACAAAATGTGCCTTCGCTTTCAACAAAAGACCTTATTTCCAAGATTCGGGTTGCCATGGCAGCGGCTTGAATCTTAATTTGGTGTGAAAGGTCACCAGGGGTTGTCAGACGGAGTTCTCCGTCGACATCATTAGCGTCGTCGAGCCGACTCCTCTCGCTCCGAACCTCCCGAGCTGGCGGGGAGCAGCCCGCTTCCAGTCCTCCCTCCACGTGGGCTCCTCCGCCGCCGCCGCCATTGACGGCTAATTATCTCTAATGAATTCCAGCTCGATGTTCCTCTGATTCAATCCGCGTCTCGGCTTCAGATGTTCCGAATGGCGCGCGGCTCCGAGCCGTAATTAACTGCCAATTAGACGACGTTCAGACAACGTTCAGACGACGTTCAGGCGGCGCAATCCGGCTGACTTCTGCTCGTCTTCCGCGGCGACAGTGTTTTGCGGCGAACGCGATGTCGCGTCGCTCGGCGGCACAGAACGGCGTTTGTGAAACCGCACGTCACACAAAATGTGTTTATGGGAAACGCGCTGACATCACGGCTGTTTGCTTTACAGTAGTGTTAACCAACCTTGTTCGTGGAGGTCTGCCAGTCCTGTAGGTTTTCATGTCAACCCTAATCTGACACACCTGACTCTACTAAGTAACAGCTCGACGAGATCTCTAGCTGTAGAATGAGGTGTGGCTTTGTTACGGATGGAGCAAAAGCCTACAGGACAGTAGATCTCCAGGAACAGGGATGGGCAGCCCTGCTCTAGCTGGAGAATGAGGTGTGCTTTGTTAGGGTTGGAGCGAAATCCTACAGGACTGTAGATCTCCAGAAACGGGGTTTGTTACCACAGCTTTTTACGAGGACGGTGTGTTTTTTTTTTTTTTTTTGCGACAGCCTATAACTTCTCCGAAACAGCGGCGTCGGCGCTACTTGACTGTGACTAATGCCTGGCACAACGTAAATTACAGTCCTGATCACCAGCATCAGCGCTGAAGTGGCGTGGCAGGATAACTGCAGCCGTTGTGCTGGTTTAGGGCTCCCCGCTGAGATAAACTCCAAATGGATCCCGCTAACTGCATATTAATGGACAATTAAGGCTCTTGAGGGATGAGTCGAAAAGCAAAGATTCATTCGAGAGACGTCCCAGAATTCCCGGCTCCTCCTCGCATTAAAACAGAACCCAATCTCACAAAGACAATATATTCACAGTATTCATCTCCATTTCTTCCCGACTGTCGTCTCTCTCTCTCTTTTGGAAGGAGGTTTTTTTTTTGTGTTTTATTTTCGCCCTCTCACGCGTTTTTCGAGAGTTGGGTTGACGTTCGTGGAGAGAAAAGCCTCCCTGTGGCTTTCTCCCTTCCACGGAAATTTCAGGTATAAGTAGGCATGGCAACGGCGGCCTGTTTGATTCCCAGTCCGATGAGGCATACGTGGAGCAGGGTAATCCAGCACGACAGGGGGATGTTTTGACAGCGTCTAGCAGCCAGGATGCTGTGCAGTATAATTCAATGGAGAAGCGTTGGTCAGGGGGAGCTACTGTCCATCAAGTCATAGTCTGGTCGGGGGCCATAACCTGGAGGCCAAACTTCAGGGCCCCACGCTCAGCATATTGAATGAGTGCTTGTCTGGAGGTCCACAGCCAGCTGGGATGAGGTGGCAGGGACGCAGACACTGTCCCGACCGGCCAGGAATACTGACCACACAGACCAACTGCAGGTCATACTCAATGCTTACTGATACTACACACACAGTACACACAGTTTATTCCTCATGAGGGGCAGCACTACCTGGCCTGCTGGTTTTTGTTGTTTTGTTGTTTTTTTTCTCCCCAACACTTAACTGAACAATTAAAGCACTCAATAGCAGCTTAATCACTTCATTTTAGGTATAAGCGGGTTTCTGGTTTAAGGGCAGGAACATTGATCAGCATGCTGTGATTTACATGATTGCGAGAGGCGAGAAGTCGCAGGCTGCCTTGACTCTTGGTGCAGCCCACCCCAGTACCCTTTTTAAAATTCAGCGAGAATCTAATATGCAACTTTCCTCTGAGAATATCTGAACAAGCCTGGATATTAACTACCGCATTCTGCGCGATATGGAAATTCCTACAAGCAAACTCGAGCGCTGCCAAGACAACTTGGATATGCGACTTCACAGGGCCGAGCGAGCTCGCAATCCGACAAAGGCGCACTCACACGGCTATTCTGTCGGGGTGGCTGGCCCGTTTTAACACTGCCATTCACTCGCGCTTACTCGACAGTTCCACTGTTCGCAGCAGAAAGAGACAGTGGCACTGCTTGACTGACTGTCGATCCATTCAGCTCCACCGTGACAAAGCCGGTATTGACAAAAAAATGTTCAGAAATGTACTTGGGCCCGGCTTTCTCTAAACATTTGGACTAGTTAAATCATTTAAGTACGCGCGATGCAGCTGAGGAAAAGAAAAGACCATCTCTTTTTTTTCTATATTGACGAAAGAGAGAACGGAGTCTGTACCACAGAGGAAGAACTGAACTTGGCAAGAATCAGGACTTTCATTAAGTCCCTGAAAGCCTTTGTTTATGTAGCGTCACACGAGTCATCCATGGTCTCGGCCTATTCAGAAGACAGTGTTGCTGTCGTTGTATCGAAAACAATGACGCATTCACATGCGTGCTGTGAACTGTGCGCTCCTCTATTCCTTCTGTTATTGTTTCTGCAGGGCACCAGAGAAATCCAACATAAATTTTTTACTGAATCTATGTCTTCCACATCTGTTCTGGGCCAGTAATGGCTTTTGCACCCCACATTCTGAAAACCCAGGACCGGAGCCCAGATTTATCATAAAGCACTTCATCACGCCTGTCTGTGACTACAATGCTTTCTAAAAGAGAAGCAGACCTCCCACACCCACGAGCTCCAATGCGTGGTTGTCTTCTTACCGCTGCTCGTTTGACTATACAGCAGCAGCGGCAACTTAATGCTAAACACTGGATTGGTTAGCATGGCAGCAAAAACAAAAAACATTTTTTTTTTGTAGTACCATCGCAGAACAAGAGCATCAGGGAAGGGTTTATGGGAAAAAGGCTGGATTTTGTGTTTGTCTGTGAAGAGATCTCACTACAGGAGGGGCTTTTCCTGGCTTTCTCAGTCAAACTGTCTCTCTGTCTCTCTGTTTCTCCAAGAAACCAAGGACCGAACCCCCTGGGCTTGCGAAAAAATTAATCTCATGAATACTCACGACTTCTGTGGCACCGGCTTGGTCGCGGTCTTGTTCCCAGAAACATTGCACCGTTCTGCAAAAAAAATCATTTACATTTAAATGTCAGCGTGCTGCGTTTGAAGAAATCCCGTCCTTCACTCTGCCCACTGACAGCACAGCAGGTCGAACAACGCGTCAAACAGCATAACATTTCAACCAAAACTGGCACAAATTACACAACTGTGCTGCATAATTTGCACTTCAAAACTCACATTAACACAAATGTACAGGGATTTAAATCGGCAAATGGACAGGAAATAGTCAACTTACTTTGGCCATTGTATCCTGAGG